>NW_020925713.1:0-54650 GCF_003984885.1 Neopelma chrysocephalum
GACTGATGCATCCATGATTTCTATTTCCAGCCCTGCACTTGATTAAAGGACACTCCGCATCCAGAGCGATGTTGTTGAACAGAATGCCTGTGTTATCAAATAATAAACTATCTGTCACAAAACTGGCTCAAGGTTTTGGAATTTTGTAATGTAGGAAGATTAAGAAGATTGCACTTCAAATAAGTACCGTTTTTGACTAATTGTTTGCAGATATGGCATAGAAGCAAGATGGCTTGTTTTGGGAAAGTAATGTGATTTTAGCTTGCGAGATTCTAGCTGAAAAATAAATGCTCAGAGCCCAAACTTGCTTAAGGCTGTGCATTTGCATTTACTTGAAGGGAAGCTGCACTTAGAGAGCTGGAGAGATGTCCCAGCATGTTGGTCTCCCCTTTAAAACTGGAATAAAAAGTAGATACCATACTAGATTCAATCACCTGGGCCTAGATGTTGTCACAACCACATGGGCAGCTCTTCAGATCTACTCTACAGACAACAGACTTGACCTGTGAAGTCTTCCCTCTCCCTGTACCCTGCCCGTGAAGACACACAAAGACATTCACTCCACAAAACTCACAGAGGCTCCCACTCCTTTTTCTAACCCTTCCTATGTGGCCTTTTCTATATGGGAAGGGCACAAATGGGCACAGGAGCTGCCCTGCAGCACGTCCAGCAACTCAGGCACAAAGATCTTGCTTCTCCATTCCAGCTGAGTCAGAGGCTTGATATGCGACCTTCTGTCACTTGGTCTCCTTATGTCAAAACCAAAATTGAGTTTAAATCTAGGAACACACTGAGAACCAGATGCTCCAGCTGAGCCAAACCCTTCTGGGTAAATACATTGCAAAGAGCACAAATCATCCCATTTCAAACTTTGGGAATCTGTATATATTTAAATGTATACAAAATTTTGCTGTTTCTCGACAATAGGTTCATGGTCTAGAAGAACAGAAATCCAGCAGGCTGAAATTAATAATGCATTAGAACAAACACCAGTGCATTGTTTCCCATTTAAGGAACTGTCTGGATATAAATAAATCCTTACTCATATTCTATGATTTAAATAACAGAATCATTCTTAGTATTAGTAACAATTGCACCTTTCAGAAAAATCAGAGATAAAAATTAGTTTTGAGAAGACATCTGGGAAAAGAGTCTTAAACTCTGATGTTTTTGCTGTCAGTATACTGAATGTGACTCAGCTCAAACTACCTCTGAACATCCCCAAAATGTTTGATGTCGTGGTTTAACCCCAGCCAAGCCCCTCACAGCCACCGCTCACTCCCCCACCAGGAGGATCAGGGAGAGAATTGAAGGGTAAAAGCTGGAGAACTTGCGGGTTGAGATAAAGACAGTTTAGGGAAAGCAAAAGCCATGCACACCAGGAAAGCAAACCCAGGAATTAATTCCCTGCTTCCCTTGGGCAGCAGGTGTTCAGCACCTCAAGGAGAGCGGAGCCCCATCATGTGTCATGGTGACTAGGGAAGACAAATTCCATCACTCCAAACACACATCGCTCCCCTTTCCTCCTTCTTCCTCCCACTTTCTATACTGAGCATGGTGTCATATGGTCTGGGATATCCCCTGGGGTAGCTGGGGTCACCTGTCCTGGCTGCGTCTCCTCCCAGCCTCCCCAGCACCCCCAGCCCCCTCCCCAGCATGGCACTATGAAAGCAGAAAAGGCCTTGGCTTTGTGTAAGCTCAGCAACAACAAAACCATCTCCATATCATCCACCCTGTGTTCAGCACAAATCCAAAACACAGCCCCCCACCAGGCACTGGGAAGACAGTGAATTCTACCCCAGCCCAAACCAGCACATTAGGAGAAGAATGAATTGGATGAGTGGAATTCAAACTAAGACCATTTTTACTTTTGGTGCTCTACCTACAGGTACTGTTTCCACAATATGGCCACATCACGTGTTGCCTGAATTTGTATCAGCACCGAGTCTCGTTAGGTTTCCTCTTGCAGAATGCAAGGAGTGTGCAGTGCATGGAAACATGGGCACAAATATCTGCCCAAAACAATAACTAAGCTAAAAAGTAATAAACATGAACATGAATCAGTGATCGTGGACTCTCACCAAGATAATTCTCTTAGAGAACCTGTGGACTGGCTATGGGCAGTATCATGGCAGCAGTGAGAAGGTGTGTTGCTTTGCCTCTGGGGTTCCAGCCTGTAATGAGAGTCACTCACAACTCTTGGAGATCACTGGGCAGCAGGCAGCTGAATTATTGCACATTTACACACCTCCAACAATACCTCCAAATAACACCAGAAAGAGCCCAGGCAAATGCTTTAAAAACATACTTTTCAAAATCTGAGACACAGAAAACAGTTTCAACTCAGTAACTCGTTGTATGGTTTCAAAAAATTATATTGTGCTTTACATTTAAATTCTTTTTGCTGTAATTCCACAGCAGAGAAAGCTGGTTGCAAGTAGATTGTTAGCAACCTGATTTTTTATTTTCTTTATGACATGTATAAGCCCAGAGTGTTCCACTATAAAATTCACTGCAGCATTTGGAGTGAATAAGAAAAAAAATAAAGTCATAAAGTATTTGCCTTTGCTTATACTATTGGTTTGTCAAAACAAGGGTCTGATGAACAAACCGTTTTAAGCAAACAGGGGTTATGAGTGCACAGTACAGCAAATCGTGGTTATTTCTCACATAACTTTGTTACATGTCAAGCACTGATTTCCTTTTTATGCAAATGAAAGGCTATAAACCAATCCAATTACCCTCCACACATTAGTTTAAATGCTGGGGTGCTACAAAACCCATTTATCTCTCATACTTTCTGTTAGGCTGTGAGTCAGCTCTAAGGTTTAAATTTTGTTTAAAAGTTCTTGGCTAATTGATTACTTTAGAGATGCTTTAAACACAGGTAAAATACCGACAAAGACGTTAAAAGTAAGCTTTCTTAATGGATGAATTGCAACTATCCATCATCCTGCTGCTACTTCCCCACCACCCTCCCATTAAACCTAATAAGTTCTATTAACGCTGTTAACATGTGGCATCTGTTAATGGAAAGCCTACAATGCACAAGGCAGGAGGGGACCTGAGGGCTCAGAGAAGTAAAGTTTGGAACAGAAAAACAAAGTGTGACTATTCCCAAAGTTAATATAACGACAGGTCAGTGTTCCAGGCCCTTCTCAGAGGCGTTCCCATTCAAAGCCTTGCCAGAGCAAAGGCAGCGAGGCCGCACTCCTGGTGCAGTGCACATCGTATTTCAAATATAACAGCAGACAAAACGTAGAAGTTGAAGGTAAAAAAAGAAGAAACATATTTATTTTTGGCTTGAGAAAACAGTGTGACACATGACAAGCCTGGATCTCTTTCGGAGAGGCTGTGCTCTGCATTACTGAGATTAAGTTTGATCATTCCTGAAGGAACACAGAAACCCCCAAACCTGGATGGCAGGGGCTGTAATAGTCGCCGTTAATGTCTGCTGTTAGCTGATTACTGACATCTTGAAAGCATTGCTGGGGCAGGGCTCCTCACAAGCTTCTGTCATGTGGATGCTCTGGCAAATGGAGAGCATGCACTGTGGGGAGAGGGTGGCTGGGAGCTTCAAGGACCAGCGCATAATCAAAGGCTTTGAACTGTTCCTCGCCTGTGAGACCGCTTTCCTTCTTACTAGGGGGACTATCAGAACATATTATAATGACCAAAGCCAGCCCATGTAGTAACAGCTGTGAGTGTAATCCAAAAATTAGCTCATTAATTCACAGGAAAGTATTTTCTACTCATCTTTCATTACCAAAAACGTGTCTGCTTGTTAGCGAAACCTAGAGCTTTAACTGGAATCTTTAAAGCATTAGCAATGCACATGTGCTTTTCTATGCCTTAGTGGGAGATTTATTGAGTTTATTCTCTAATCTCTGTTTACAAGCAGAAATATGACGAGCATAAATCATTTGAAATAAGACTTCAAGCTACGAATCCCGTTTGCAATTTTCCGACGTCATCGTGTTATTTCAAACCTGCAATTAATTCTTTTCTTTGCTGGCCTGTTTGTTTTTAAAAACAATTTCACTCCACTTGACCTTTGCAGTTCTTGGAAAAATGTTCAAAGTTAGAAATAACTCTAGATGTTATCTGTTCATGCTTATTTACCATGCACAGTGTGCTCAACTTGAGCTGAAGCTTAGGAGCCACAGATACAAGACATGAGGGGCAAATTCCTACCAGTAGGAATTTGTATCACAGGGATGCCGTGATCATTACTGAGGACAGTCAGGCTGCTCTTCAAGTGGTAGCTCTTATAAAAACCTCAAATATTTAAAAGAGAAAGGAAAAAAAATGATGCAATGCCAACTCTTGCAGAAAACTGACTCTACTGTTGCTAAAATGTCATATTTCCCATCATATGACTAAACAATGTGAGCAATGGCTTTGTGAATTAAATGCTTAAACAGCCTTAAAAGCCCTGATCCAATACACAGTGGTTATCTTGCAAAGCATTAGTATATCTAGTTCATGCACTATGCAGTGGATATCTTTTCATACCACTCTAAGCTATACTTTCTTCTTTATAATGAAGAAATTATTAAACATTAGAAAAAAAGAGTTCCAACTGATAAAGTGTATTTGCACTTTGAACAGGAACAAAACAGTTCTATGGGCCTGTTCTGGTGTTGCTCATGGAATGAATAATCAAAAAAGTGTGAAAAATCACCCAGGCATATCCCTTGGATTATGGTCCCTTTCTCTTAGGTTTCCTCATTATTATTTGTCCAGAATCCCAGAATATGTTTAGTTGGAAGGGACCCACAAGGATCATCCAGTCCAACCCCTGACCCTGCACAGGCCCATCCCCAAGAGTCACCCCCTGTGCCCCAGAGGATCATCCAAACCCTCCTGGAGCTCTGGCAGCCTTGGGGCTGTGCCCACTGCCCTGGGGAGCCTGGGCAGTGCCCAACCAGCCTCTGGGGGAAGAACCTTTTGCTGAGATCCAACCTGAGCCTGCCCTGACACAGCTCCAGTCATTCCCTGGCTGCTGTCCCTGGTCCCCCCAGAGCAGAGCTCAGTCCCTGCCCCTCCTCTGCCCCTGCCCAGGCAGTTGGAGCTGCAGTGAGGTCTCCCCTCAGTCTCCTCTCCTCCAGGTTCTCCCAGTCCATTGTCACTGCCTTAAGTGCACTTGCTGTCTGTTCCTGGGAGTGCTGTTGGTGCCAGAAGGGATGGGCCTGTGCAGGGCCAGGAGTTGGACTCGATGATCCTTGTGAGTCCCTTCCAACCCAGCAGATTCTGTGATCCTGTGATTCTGGAAGTGACCTGGCTCGGACTATTCACTCCCATGTTCTGAAGTCAGTGGGAAATGTGCTGTTTTGGCAATACCTGGCCAGCCTCCCCTCAAAACCAGCTTGAAGTATCTCATTTTGGTCTGCAGTTCCAAAGTATCAGCCCTTAAACCAACTTTTCAGAATGAAAAGCCTTTGATTGTATAATTAGCTTTTAATTGATCAATAAACACAAATCCACCAGGTCATTAGCACAGCTTGCTCAGGACCATAAGCTCATTATACAGGAGAATTTGTCATTAATGTAATAGCCTGGTGAAAACCCAGATGATCATGCCCATAGAGCTGTTTAGGTGGGTAACAGAAGGGGAGGCAGGTTATGTTGCAGCTTCAGAGCCAAAAATGACCAAAAAACCCCAAACACCCATAACTTTTAAACTAGGCAATTTAAAAAAGTAAGTATTTCGGGTCCTATAAGCACAGCATCATGCTGGAAAATGGGACACGAATCCCTTTCCAGGGTTTGTGCATTTCTTCAGTGTTTTTTCAGCTCCTACATTCCATCTCCTGGATCCACGATACCTCGACGTGCTGCACATCTGTACAGCAGCACTCTGGACCAGACGCCAAAGTTATTTTATTCAGTTTACGTTTTCCTGAGGAACAGCTGATTGTCTGCCTTGGAGATGGAAGAGGAAAGGCGGCCCAAAACACACAACCCAGCAGAATCACAGACCCTGGAGCAGGGGCTGCATAGCCCAGGTGAAGGATTAGCACAGCTGGGGGAAAACTGGAGTGAACAAACCCAAATGATACGAACAAACTGGGGAAGAGAAGAAGATATTGACCAAAGAAAGGCCAAGACAGCAAAGTACTGAAATGAGGAGACCCCATTTTCTCCACCCTCTACGGCAAAGCACTAAAGTCTAGAGAGGTTTTGCTCCTGCACTGGGCCCATGTGGGTTTGGATGGGCTTGAAAAGAACTCACCCTTTTTTTGGTTGCTCTTAACCCACCCACCCCCTGTTTGTCTCCCTGCCCCCAAAAGAAGCCTTCTCCCAAGCACTGCATTTTAGCTGTATTAGTACGAAACTATCACCTAAAGGATTCTACTGCACCTCAGTGGTGAGCAGGACAGCAGCAGAAGGTCAGGGTAGTTACACTGGTGGAGCTGCAGCATTGCTATGTGAGCAACACAATTAGTTTAAAAAGCCTAATTTTTGAAATTCAGATGTTTGGGGGAAGAATAAATGTTTTAACTCCCCTCCAGAGCTCAGTCCTTCAAGGTGCTGGGCACTCTGGCCACAGCCTAAGCAAGCACTTCAACACAATTTCTCCATGGGCACAGGTACAGAATTGGGCCCTGAAACAGCAACTATTGCCATTATTGATAATTAATTTCAATTATTGTCATTGAACAGGATGAAAAAGCTCACTAAGTGCATTACAGCCACTCAGTCCCTTTCACTAGAAGCACAGGATTTGAATGAATGAAAAAGTTCAACTCCTGGGACAAACAATACAATACAAAGAAAAAATTTAATACAGAAAGCCAAAAATATCTATATTTAACAGATTGTAACATTTTGGTTTTCGAAAGACTGAGTCCAAGGCAATTACAAAGCTGGAAATGGTGATATTAGAGCTATTTTAGAGATTCTGCAAATGTCAGTTTAATTTTTTGAGGAAGTTTTGCCTGTTTTCAGCGGGAAATGCGCAGTTGAAAAAGGGCTGTGCAGGTTTTGTGACTGCTGCCAGCTCAGGATCTGCTGAGACGTGTGTTTTCAGAAGTGCAGACCATCTATATTGAAGCAGCATTAGGGCAGCAGCAGTTCTTTAGAGCATTAACTAAACTGTTACATCCATGGTATATAGTCCAGATACACAGTCTCTGCTTTTTTATGTGAGAGGGAGGGAAAAAGTTCAACTCCTGCGACAAAAATACAATTCAAAGTAAAAATTCAACACAGAAAGACGACAATATTTACATTTAACAGATTGGAGCAGTTTGCTTTTCAAAAGGCCAAGTCCAAGGCAATTAAAACTTTGGTGGCCTTTCGGTTTTTAAATTGCAAATAAAGGATAACAAAACGGAGAGAGTGAGGCCTTTCTGCAGCACATGTGGGGCTGTCAGGGTTTGACAGGTGTGTGCCTGGGCACTGCCGGGGCTGCTGCTGCTCTGAGTTCCTCGGGAAACCTGAGAGTGTTTGTAAACAGTCTGTACTTTCTCAAAAGTGCCCTCGAGATTTGTTACAGGAAGTCAAATTGCTCAAATCTACCTAATTTGGCACGATACGTTGAAAGCATGCTTGAGTGATCATAATTGCACTGGGACTGACTTCATTTAGCAATCTCTGGGCATACCTTTCCAATAACAACTGCAGGCGATATAAATTCAATCTCTTGTTTGTTTCTGAAAGTGATTAGCCTAAAAAATTCGGAATTTAAACACTCATAATTGCAAAGTGTTATTTATATTCAATTTTGATTTATTAAAGAAAAAAGTCCCCCCTTTTCCTCTTTCTTTCTTTCTTTCCCCCCAGCCCCCCAGGAATGACTTGAGTTGCTTCGGAAAGCGAAAGGGATAGAAAACAGAAATGAAAAAGATATTTCTTGTTGGTGGTGAAAGCTGCTCTTACAATGGGATTTTTTTTCTCCTACAACGTATAATTTTGCAACAAGAGCATAAAAGATTCTCGTGTTTGCTTCAAGCCTGGGCTATTTGCTGGGAAATATCAATGGCTCACTAGCATTAATATAATTTTCACATCTATGCAGTAATACGTGCAAAAATAAGTCAAATCAACTCCGCTATACAACTAAGAGGATAGAAAGAGACCTCAAAGAGTCCCATTTACATTCTAAGTATGATAATCGGTGTTATTCAATAACAGAAACAAGGCTGAAAAATATTTAATTGGTGGATCCATTCAAGTTTTTTAAACCAATTCATCTAACACATATTTGCATCCTTTTTATGTTTGCATCCTCCAGAAACTGTTTGAGTAAAGCCCATGATAGGTAAGTATTGTCCCAAAAATGAATTTTTGGAGAAGATCTGCAGAAAGAAAATAGTGATTCATAAATATAAGCAAATACTGACAAAGCCTCTTCAGCAGGATGCCAGCTCAGCCAAGCAAAAACACCCCCAAAAAAGCCCATAACATGTATAACCCCAAATGTTAGATTTCCAATTAAGGAAAAATGCTGTGAACTCTTTAAAATTTCACTCACAAATTAAGAAATTAAATTCCCAACAGTTATGTTGCAAAGAGGAGTTTCAAAAATGCAGAGAAAAATACACAACATTCATCAGAAAAAACTATTTCCTGAGAACATCTTGCTTGGCCCTAATCATGAACAGACCTGTGTATAGTTCCCTTGCTCTAATTAAAAACAAGACATGAGAGATGAAGCAAAGCAGTAAAATCTCCATAAGGGCTGACCCTGTGGCCCCAACCTTACACTGTCAGGAAGGACAGGGCTTTCCTCACAAAAAACCAGCAGCTGAACAGGTCTCTCTGCCACATTGTTTTCTCCATATCTTCTTCATAACCATCCTCCTCTTCCTCTTTTCCTGACCTGAATTGTCATTGAACTTAACAAATTTGGTGCCCACAGATTGTGCTCAGAGTCAGAAATGTGTTATCTTGAGACCAACAGACCCTATATTTTCCTGAAAGCATGTTCAGGGAGACCAGCACTCCGGCAGCAGAGGCAGCAGGGGAGCCAAGGGTGTTGTGCTTCATCGCACCCACCTCCATGAGCTCCCCCTGCTCTGCACAAACCCCTGACAGGAGGGTGGGCCACGAGGGATCGGGCTCTTCTCCCAGGTAACAAATGACAGGACAAGAGGAAACGGTCCCGGGTTGTGCCAAGGGACATTCAGGTTGGATACTGGGAAACTTTCTTCACTGAAAGGGAGGTGAGGCATTGGAGTGGGGTCCCCGGGGCACTGGTGGGGGCACCACCCCTGCAAATGTTCAAAAGGCTTCGGATGCGGCATTTGGGGACACAGTTTAGAGGTGAACGTGGCAGTGCTGGGTTAATTGTTGGACCTGAAGGTCTTTGAGGTCTTTTCCACCCTTAACAATTCTCTGGTGATTCTATGATGTCACCTGGCAGGCCATGGCCTACCTGGGTGCTGCTGTTGTGGGATCCCACAGCCCACATTGGACACCTGGGTGGGAAAGGCAACTGAGGACATGGAGGGAAAGGTACCTGTGCCTACTAAAACTAAAGCTGAATCTTCCAGAGGGTTCTGAATCCCTACAGGGCCCCGTGGCAAGGCATGGGGTCCCAGTGTCAAAAACCCACATGAAGTGCCTGCTGTGTGATGCCAGCAGGTGTATCCAGGGGGGAACAGGTCACTTAAATGGTGCTGGAACAGAGAAGGAATTTCTCAGATCCATCAAGCTTTACCTAAAGTTTACTTTGTTTTTAAAGCAACAAATTAACCAAATCATCCCTAAAATAAAGCCAAACCTCAGAGTGAATGATTTTAAAAGGGTCTGTGCACAGACTGTCTCAAACTAGGTGGGACCTTCACCTACTAAGCAAATAATTTAGTGCTACAATTATCCCATTTCCCTGTCAGCAATACTACTGCTTACCCAAAACATCTCCATTTAGTTTTAAACCAAACACATTATTTACTTGATGGGAGGGAAGAGAACAGAAAGAGCGGCACAACCTGAACATTCATCATTGTTGTTTGTGCTCCTTGAAGGACATTGTTGAATTATTGCTATAAACATTCCACATTTGGCTAAATGTTGTTGATATAAACAAGGATTTTTCCTCATTAAGGTAATTTGGTGCAGTCTGAGAAACTGATTTATCAAGAGAATTAATTAAAGGCAGATATGATTTGTGGCTCTTTGTACTTGTAGATGTTTCAGCATAAACATCCCGTTAAAATTAAGTCACTGCTGGTCTGATCCTACTAACAAGAGTTTTCAGATACACTTCACATATGCAGGCACGATGTCCTTGTTCAACTTTGGAGCTGTGCAGCAGAGTCCCAAGCTCATGGAGCACAGGAAGTAGAAGAGCTTGGTAGATGCCTTGTGTGCCATTCGGTACCTTCACATGGAAGGTTTGCTGGTTTTGGGGGAGGGCAGAGGGAAATTCTGTTTTCTCATGAGGTTTTAAGGATTTAAAAGGACTTTCTTGGTCTGGGGACAGAATGTAACTAGGCAATTAAAATACAAAGTCTATCCCTCCTTCTCCAACATGGACTTTATGTAGTCCACAGAGGCAGGACACAAATCAGGTACCAGTGAAACCACCTGCCCCTGAGCCAGGCAAGATTTGTCCGTAGCATCTTGGTTCAGGAGTCATCACTTTATATAGCATTTCCTAGTCTTCTTCTTTTTATCAAAAACAGGAGGAAAAGAGACACAGTGGCCAATGATGTCCTGCTGGTTGGACTTCAGGACATGCCCCAGTCACCCACACCCTTGTAGTTCCCTCCAAAACAGTGGAACCCTGGTACAGCCTCGGAGGGACACACAGACCAGGAGCCCTGTGCCCTTCTGGGACAGCATCTGGACACCCAGCAAAAGTGAATGGCACTAAATAATTATGCTTCTGGACCCTGAATCACCATTCTGCAGGTTCCTCAGCCTTTCTTTCACGTGAATCCATCAGAGAAAGGTTCACAAGCACTAACCAAAGCTTTTCTTCCCCTTACCACTGGCCCTTGGAGCAGATCCACAAAGCAAAACCAAAGTGCAAATTTGGCCCTGGTTACTCAGCTGCTTTGAAAGGTGCATGAAATGGGCAGTAGCATCAGTTGTGCCAGGCTGCCTGAAAACCAGGTCTTTACTCAGGGACGTACTGATTAAAACTCTGTTACAATTTATTTTGTTTTCTATGCTTGCTGATGGGAATTAGCAAATAAATGTGGTGTGTTCCCCTGCTCCAAATGGACCAGTATTTGCTCCTTAGTTCTTGAAAGTCAGGGGGCACAGACCTGGACTTAGGATCCCCTGGTTCCTATGCTCTCACATACTGGTTCAAATTCCAGGGTAATCAATAGTGATCACATCATACTGATTTTCTTACCTCCCAGCAATACAGAATGTAACTTGATAAAGAAAGTAAAGACTTCTAATCTCCACACAGAAAGAAACTGGGCATGAAAAGGAATCAGGAAGCAGATCAATCTTGCTTAGGTCATGGACATAGCTCATGTCTTGACTAACAGCCTCTCAAGGACTGAAGTACTTGCTGTTCAAAACACAGTTGAAAATGCCTGGATTTATCTGCAGTCAAAGGAAACAGGCATTTGGTGATTTAGGACAAGCCACCTTTCTGTTCCCAATCTCGGTGATCAATCGAGTAAAGATGCTGTACAACTTCAAGCCTATGTTAATTAAGTCTGATAATTACAGTTCTCAGCAACTCACAAGCCATGGACATCACAGAGGCAGATAGAGCACATATCTGCAGAGAGAGCCCTTGGGAATTCTAGATTAGTCCCAGGACAACTTGAAAGGAAAGATAAGGAAGCTTAAGGGGACTCTTCCTCTCCTGCAGCAGACAAATGAATTAGCAAAGGAGGCTCCAGCTCTGGTCAAAGGGAAGGGATAATGTGGTGATGAAGTAGGTCTTAAATCATTGTGATGTATTTAAGTGTCACTCTAAAGAAGATCTAGCGATGTAGGAGAAAACAAAGTATCAGTCAAAATAATCAGGCAAGTTTGAGGACACCATGGGCTCGTTGGATCCGTAGTTTTTTCAGCACAGATTTTTTTTCACGAGCCTTTTGTGTGTTGTTCATTTAAGTGACAGAACTTTTGTTTAATCAATTTATTTATCCGATTTTATTATTTCGTTTCTCTCACAGGGGAGTCTCATAGAAAGAGTTTTATTTTCCACAGGCCAAGTGTCAAGGGTGCAGGGAGGGCTCTGTGCTGCTAGACCAAGAAACTACAAAGAGTTGTGGGGACTCTGGTGGCCCTACCAAGGGAGGCAAAGTCCTTCCCTGGTCGCTGCCATTGGACAGAGCCTGACATGTGGACTCCAGCACCAGAATATGGTCCAGTTACAACAGTAACTCTGGAGTCAGTGTTTTGGTGGCACCCAAAGTTCCCAGCTGAGGTATGGTGAGAATTAAACACACTGACACTCCATGTAAGATGCTTTTGGGCTGACCAGGCAGACCCTGAATCACTGAGGGGCAGAAGAAGAGTAGAGAAGCTCCTTTGAAGTCACCACTGTGCAATGCAGAAACAAAAGCCTCATCTGGGATGTGGCAGGGAGCAAATCAGTCCCATGCCAGGGCTGACTCCTGTCTCCAGAACCCCTTTTGGTCCAGGGCTGATTCCTGTTTCCAAAATCTCTTTAGAGCCAGGCTGCATCTCTAGTCATTGAAATAAATGCAACAAAGACAATACATCATGCTCTTCTATTTGAGGTTTGACTTTCACATCCTCTGACAAATCACAGAGATACAGGACTCAGGGGGACACAGAGTGAGAAAAACTTTTTTTTGCATATATTTTTTCAGGAGTGAATACTCCTCAGGATACACACATGTCATTGAGGTACTACTGCATTGAAAATAAATGTAACATTTCACTTGTAACTAACTGGTAATTAACTAGTAATTCATTAATGTCTTTGGCCTTCATGGAAATATTTATTGCACATACATCATCTGAGAGGGGAGGGGGAGAATGAAGGAATTATCTCCTGGAACTTGAGAAGATACAGGAGTCATGTCATTCTATACTCCTCATGATGGTTGGCTGTCAACAGCTGCATTAAGTGGGCTGCATCCATTATGGGGATGGAAGATGCCATCAAAATGAATTAGAGGCTTGTTGGGCCATGGTTGCATTTTATATTGTCCTAGTAATTCACTTTGTGTCTGACACACTTGTGAAAAGTAGGTTGGGAAAAGAGGGCACTAGTGCATAAGAACACAAAGTATGTAGATTATTTTTACTTTTCATAATGGAATCCTGTGCAGTTTTACAGCCACTTAAGCACATCCCTTCCCCCCCCCATATATATCCCACTACTAAAGAGCAGTTGCCATCCTAAATCTTAACTAAAGATTATTTGGAAAGCATAATTAATGGTTATGAGATAACATCTCATCCACAAAGTTAGATTATTGAATGACCAATAACTGATGTACTTGTGACTGTAAACAAATGTGTCCACGTTAAACTGAAGAACAGACACAAATGCTAAGTCACCTACAGCACCAATAAATGGGCACAGGAAAGCTCAAATATGAACCAACTTGGTCCTTCACACACTGGTTTTGGAGGAAGGAAAACAGACAAATGAGTCAGATTTTAGTTTGCTCCCACCTTTCCGGTACTGTCTGGAAAAATACCCATATCCCACAGTTCATTAGGAAAACACTGTCAAGGGCCCTTCCATGGCACTCACAAGCACAGGAAAACCTTGTTGCTCTTCCCAAGGGAATTGTGCTGCAGTGATGGCAAGTGCTGCTCTCACAGGCGCCTCCAAAGCAGGGGAAGGGTTGCCAGGGGTCCATGTGTCCATCCCCCTCCCCACCATGGTTACACCTTATGCTGCTTCTGCTCCCTCAGCCTCCTCTGGTTGACTGACACCAAGGAAACTGTCCAAAAGTTTTTCTTGTTTACCAGAAAATTCTCTGCTACCTCATCCTGGGTTGAATCTGATCTCTAAATGCCCAAATACATGGAAAGATCACAGGAATGGGATTATTTAGAAGAAATTAATGCATATTTTAATATTTTTAAAGCTTGAATAATGAGTACTTTAGAATACAGCACAGAAAAATGTAGTTTATACATGGGGTCATTTATTTTATACCATTACATAGTTTTCTGGGGTCAAAAAAGAGCAGCCCACATCTATTTTATCAGCAAGAAACGAGGGTAGGAGGTAAGAGGGGGAAATGCCTGTCGGATGAGGATGTATCCCTGTCTATTTTGGTTCCAAAATGCTGAGCATCACCAACTGTATGAGTGTAAAACACACATTGTAGCACCCAGAGCAGGCAGGGTGAGCTGTGTGCAGGCTCAGGGGACAGGTACTCACCTTCACAGCTCATTGGCAGAGTGCTCCAGGACTGTGATCCCACAAAGGCAGCACCTTTCCTTCCTGGGAAGGTGCAAAGCCATTCATCATTTTCCTGAGAGCACAAAACACTCACATACTTTCCTTAATACAACAAGTTGAGTGTTGAAAATGAGAATTCCCTGTATGGGAAGTGGGGCAGTTCAGCCATCCTGATCTCCTCTTCAGAGGGTTGAAGACAAAACTCTGACAAGGCTGGAGTGGAAGTGTCTCATATGCTGTCACAAAAATAAGCCAACAATGCCCTGCTAATTTTTCTTGCTAAATCAGTCCATCTCTCAACATCACTGAGTTGCCTATTCAGTAACTTGTGGCTGAGCTGACACCACCACAGGGAAACAACACCCCAGAGGATGGAATTTTTCTCTGTCAGTCATAGTCCTACAGCCCTTGCTTATCTATTATCCCTGAGTTTGCGTGCACAATGTGGTGACAAGAGCTCAGTGTTCTGCTCGTGCCACCTCATCTTTCACAGAGCTCAGGACACCTCTGCAGCACATTTTGGGAGCTGTGGAAGGTCGCAGAAAGATGTTGAAGAATCACACCACTGTTTTGCAGCCTCCAGACCTGTAGTTCCTGGGGTTCCTGAAAGCAGCTGCAACTACGAAATTCATTTTGAACTTTGGGTTGTAAAGTGAATGCAACCTATCAGTCCTAACAAGTTACCACGATCCAGAAAAACAACATGACATGAAAAACAATAATTCAACAGAATTGGTAAGATTCCCAGCCTAAGGAAATGGATAAATGTAATGATCCTATTTTTTATCATGCTTATCAGCCCAGTAAACAATCAACAACAGGCAGTACACTTCAGCACTTCTGGGCTCCTTCCATGTAATTTATCCACCCTCCAAAGGCAAAAACTCTATTAAAGAGATGAGGTGGATAACTCCAACCAATTCTGTAAATCACAAAGTCACCCTAAATTTGTTCCTTTGCATTTGTGAAGCAACACCCTGACTCTCCTTCCTTCTGAATTAGCCCCAGATTCTGTTCTGTCACTGTCCTACTGAGGCCCTGGCACAGGTCACCCAGAGAAGCTGTGGCTTCCCTATCCCTGGAAGTGTCCTAGGCCAGGTTGGACAGGGCTTGGAGCAACCTGGGCTAGTGGAAGGTGCCTCTGCCCATGGCAGGGGGTTGGAATGAGATGATCTGTAAGGTTCCTTCCAACATTCTATGAAATAATTTTACCTCTGACTCCCTTGATCCAGAAGTAACACCCTTTTTTATCCAGCCATTTGTGTTTGTGCTCAAGCAGTCCGACTGCAAATACAGCATGAGCTGCACTATTTGGGCTTGGAGCCTTTTCCCCTAAATCGAAGACTCAGTAGTGAGAAAAGGGAGGTGTGGGGGTTGCAGGTCACCTCTCAATGCAGATGAGTTTATTGCAATCCCAGTGAAAAGCTCCTGTTGTGCAGCAGGCGATTTCCAAGTGTTAATCAAGGAGTCAGTTTTGCCAAGCAACACCCTGGCTCCCAAGATCATCATAAATACTTGAGCATCCTGCCAAATTGCTGTGTGAACAATAAAGCATTTTCTGTTATCAGGGCACAAAAAGCACTCTCAACTACTGTAACTTGCCCCTTAACTTTAATTCAAGGCACTCCCCAAAATCATTATCCCTGGAAGGCAGGACTCAGCGGCAGCAGCCAAGCCTGGCCAGGAGAGCCAGAGGCCTGACATTAATAAGGTGTTCTATGCCTGAAAGACCATAAAGGGAAAACCTTAACTAGGTGTTATAACAAGGGGATATGAAGTGTCACAAAGTGTGTAAGTGTCACAAGCTCTCTATGAGGTCTCTCTGTTTAAAATCTGCCTCATCTCAACTCCTCTGGGTAAACTATTTCCCTTCTGCTGATGCTCTTTGTAAAGTATTTTGATATGTATGAAGAGTGAAAATGGCAATTTCAGGTGTGTGTGTGCTGGCAGCTTTGTGGGGATGGCAGATCACAGCACTGAGGGGGAACAGGGAGTATGGAGCCCAACAACAAAACCCAAACATGTATTGCCATTAAAAGCTGTTTACAGAGTTCTGCGAGTGTTTCAGAGACAACATAAACCCTGCTTCCTGCCACCAGCATTTACAGCCTCATATTAGGTGTGTTCTTAACTTTCTGCACTTGGTAAATCCACGGGATTGTTCCCATGGATTAATGCCTGTAGGGCTGGGGGGCTGTAAATCCAATCCAGCAAGTCCTGAACCCATTACCCCGGCAGAGCTAATTGCTGCACTAAACACTTCATTAGGCAGGTATGGATGGAGATAGCCCTGTGAAATCACAGGAGGAACATCTGTGGAAAGATAGTGGCAGCCTTTTTGGGGGTTAGGTTGTTGGTGTTTGTTTTTTTTGTTTGTTTGTTTGTTTGTTTGGTAATATGTTGGTCAGACAATTTTTATTGTGAGATCATTAAACCATAGAATCTCTGGAGCTGGAAAGGGCTCTCAAGGATAACCAAATCCAGCTCCTGACCCTGCACAGGACAGCCCCATGTGCCTGAGAGTGTTGTCCAAACGCTCCTTGGGCTCTGTCTGGCTTGGTGCCATGACCACTTCCCTGGGGAGTCTGTTCTAGTGCCCAAACACCCTGTAGGTGAACAAGGTATCTTCTGTGACAATGTATTAATGTGATAGATGGTAGGCATGTAGAAGGTGGTTCTATCATTTTCTGTGAATGGCCAAAGAATTAAAAAAAACAGCCATTACTCTACTAGGACCAAGTATTCCATAGTAGTTCTTAGGGACTGCTTTAGTTCCTAATTTCTGGTACAACCAGAAATCTTAGAATAATCACGGAATCTCAGAATATGTTGAGTTGGAAGGGACCCACAAGGATCATCCAGCCCAACCCCTGGCCCTGCACAGGAACATCCCCAAGAGTCACCCCCTGTGCCCCAGAGGATCATCCAAACCCTCCTGGAGCTCTGGCAGCCTTGGGGCTGTGCCCGCTGCCCTGGGGAGCCTGGGCAGTGCCCAACCAGCCTCTGGGGGAAGAACGTTTGGCTGAGATCCAACCTGAGCCTGCCCTGACACAGCTCCAGCCATTCCCTGGCTGCTGTCCCTGGTCCCCCCAGAGCAGAGCTCAGTCCCTGCCCCTCCTCTGCCCCTGCCCAGGCATTGGAACTGCACTGAGGTCTCCCCTCAGTCTCCTCTGCTCCAGCTGAACACACCAAGTGCCCTCAGTGTTCTCCCATGGCTTCAAATCAAGGCCCTTCCCCATCTCTGTTGCCTCCTTTGGACACTCTCTAATGGCTCAATCCCTTCCTTCCATTGTGTTCCCCCGAACTGCCCCAATGTTGAGGTGAGGCTGCCCCAGGGTAGAGCAGAGCAGGACAATCCTCTCCCTGGCCCTGCCAGCGATGCTGGGCCTGATGCCCCCAGGACAGGGTTGGCCCTCCTGGCTGCCAGGGCACCGCTGACTTACAATGGAATGGTTTGAGTTGGAAGGGACCTTAAAGATCATCTATTTCCAACCGCTGCCACAGGCAGGGACAGACCTCCCAGCCTGTTCTTCATTCTGCACTCGGTCAGGGCAGGTCCCACCACCCAGGTGACAGTCACAGCCCCACTGCCGGCAGCACCTTGCCCACAGTTCAGTGGTGCCTCCAACCCTCCTGTGTGCCCCAGCCAGCCTTATCTGTGCTGCTGACAGCAGCAGAGATGGCTTCCCTCACGTCCTGCTGCTAACGAGAAGAGTGGTGAAGTGCTGTGAGCACCTTCCCCCGGCCCTGACACCACCATGCCTGCCTGTGATGAATTAGAGCTGTGCTTGAACCTAAAGACCAGCAAATTAACAGTTAATTAGGAGTTGATAAATAGCAGAGGCACACAGACCCTCTGATTTAGCTTGGTTTCAGCCGCTGCCCTTCTCCAGTATCTTGAAACAGCAAGTGTTTATGTGCGTGTAACAAGTGCCTGAGTGGGCTGCGAGCCTGGCCTTCGTCAGGGCCGGGCCCGCCGCTCCCTCCCGCTCCAGCACCCACACGGCTCTACTTTATCAGCGTTTATCCCCAGATAAAGACATGTGACAGGGCTCACAGGGAGAAGCTAGAGCATGTGGTGAGAGAGAGGGAAGCGTCCCAGTCCATCCCTGACTCCTATGGAGGTGCTCCTGGGCCTGGAGTCTCCTCTCACCAGGAATAATATCTCATCTGACCATTTGAGACAAGCTCTTGGCTCTGAAGAGGGGTGTTACACCAAACCGAGGGGACTGCAATTCATTCCTTCTCTATACAAGGCCGGTCTTCTCAATTCACTGGGAGAAATTCCCCGTTCCAGTGGGAGTAGCTTTGCTTCATCCACCTCAGGCAGAGAACAAACCTTTCGGTGATGGCCCTGTACAGCTGGAGCCCAGCAACTTCTTTCATATCTTAACAGGGCTGGTGATTACAGGGTACCAGGGAAGGCACAGGTTGCCCAGAGAAGCTGTGGCTGCCCCATCCCTGGAAGTGTCCAAGGCCAGGTTGGACGGGGCTTGGAGCAACCTGGTCTAGTGGAAGGTGTCCCTGCCCATGGCAGGGGGTGGAACTGGATGAGCTTAAAGCTCCCTTCCAACCCAAACCATTCCATGATTCTATGACAAAACCAAATTAAAAGATAAAATAGCTAAATTTGGTTAAACCTGCATAGGACTGGAAGTTCTGGATATTGGCAGGACCAATATAACCCCCCAATAACAATGTAGGGTGTAGATGTGTGTGTTGGTGTCTCCATGCACACTCAGCTATCTTTCCTCTGCTTCAGAGCAGCTGTAAGTGATAAGGTTAGAATAAGTCTTTGACCTACCTTGAAGCACACCTGGTTTGGACAACCATGGGGTGGGGACATGACCAATATAGTTTCAAAATTTCGAAGGTAGTAAGGTTTTAGGTTTTCTTCCTTATGAATGGGAAGCTGAAGTGTAGAGTCACAGAATCGTTTAGGTTGGAGAAGACCTTTGAGATCATAAAGTGCAACTGCTGTCTTTAGACAACCAACATGTTGTGAAATATTCCCCTTTTTGATTGTGTCGTGTTTTTACCGAGCTGGTGGTTTTCTAGCCCTGCAGGCTATGGGGCCTCTAGCAGTTTACATATGCTCCATGACCTATTCCAGGAATTGCTAGATTTGGCCAAAAACCAGCAGAATAGACCCAAAATACTATTAATTTGAAGGGGCTGTATATTCATGAAGCAGGATTTAAAAGAACCCCTGTTAATAAATACGTAAATCAAGAAAATCCCTTAAGTGCCTTAAAGGTGATTAAACACACACTCAGATTAAATTAAATTCACTGTAGCTTTTACACATTTCTATAAGTGACTCAAATAGGTTTGTTTTCCCTTGGAAATAAAAAGAACAACTGTGTGACATTCATATAAGGGCATTGCTTCTCTCAATAAAGGCACATTCAATCAAACCCAGAAACTAACATTTAAAGAACATTACAGCTGGGCTTAAACCAACAAGCAGAAAAGGCTACAGTGAGGCAGTGATACCACCTTCCTCCCCAGCCCTAATTTATAAAAAGAAGGGCTCCACTGTGAAAGAAAAGCAATTTCTCAATTTTACTCTGGGAGTCTCTGTGACTTTGCTTTGCTAACACTTTCCTCTGAGGACCATGCAATTGTTTCTTGTATTCAACTGCCGTACTTGGAGACGTGAAACAAGGTGGAAACTTGTTTTGGAAGTTATTAAACAATTATCAGTTCCTGATGTGAATGATCATCTGCAAATACTAATATTCATTCTAATTAATGGCAGCAAGTGGACATGGATTATAAGTTACCCCGTTACCACCCATCCTTGCTCCCTGTGCAACTTGGCAGAGAAACCGGGCCGATTCAGATGAATGCCTCTATAGTTGGAGGTTTCTTTGACTATCAGAAATGTAAGATTTAAGGACCTGAAATGAAACCCAGGCTACTGAAACAAATTCAGTAGGAATTCCTTCTCTAAGAGGTAAATGGACTTTGGACCAGGTCCTTAAGGATTCTTGGATGGTTTTCGTCTCTTCCCTGTTCAGCAACATCCTGTACTGCTTTTCCTCAGCTTTTATGATTCCCCACAGAGCATATTAATGAATCCTTCTTCACTTTTTCTAATAAGAAGTTGAGCTCTTAGTATCAACAGCCAGAATATAAAGATTGATCTGGCTGTATGTAACTGTTCAATCATGTTTCTATACCCCTGAGCATGCACATAACTTTAAGCAACAGTTTTAAACTTATATTTATCTGTCCTTAAGATTCCACACCATTCCTCTGATTGGTCTCTGATATTTTCCCAAAATTACTTCAAGAGGATGTGATCTTTCAAGGTTTGACCTCACAGTAGTAAACCTAATCTACAGTTATCTTATTAATTGTGTGTTCTCACAGGATTAACATTATTCTACAGCACAGACCCCAAGGGTGTGTGGAAGCAACCGGTGGTTATATTTAACCCTGTAATTTGGGCTCCCTGTTTAAGTAAAGGAAACAATAATGGTGGCCTTAATTGCAGAAATTACCAGTTACCCATAGTTTGACATGTGCTTAATGACCAGGGGGTTGGAAACACTAAACCTAATGCCACTTGGCAGACAATTGGAATTGATAATCACCTCTCTAAAAGCTATTGATGGTAATCTGTTATGAGCAGATTTGGCTAATTCCAAGCAGAAGGGTGACTTAGCTTGAGAACACAGCCTCCAGTGGTAACAGTAATGGAGAGCATTCACATACCCTTTAAAACAAACACAAACCCTGTAAAGACAACTGTGAAATACCGAAAATGTTGTTTCCATCACTAATGCTTTTTATAGAAGGTGCTTACTTTCAAGTAAGGATGCACTGCACATTATTATCTGCCATATATTACTGCCTTATACTACCCTGTATATCGTGTTCCATGTCCTATTTGTGCTGCCACTCCCAGATAACACTTTTCCCAAAGCTGTGATGAAGAATGCTTACACGCTGTGCAGTATTAAGACTGGATTTCTCTTCCCCAGCAGGAAAGAACCTGCCTTTAGTGGAAGAAAAACCTTCGAAGGGGTAATTGTAGGACTGATCCTGAACAGATCAGTATTGGTATCCCGGGTGAATTTTCTCATGCAGGAGGGCTAGCCCAAATCTGTCTTGTTTCTTTGATTTCTGTGTCCCCAACAGCTTGGCCAGTACTTTCCTTTTTTACTCTTAAAAAGTATTTCAACAGAATTTGCAACTATTTTATATATTATGTGATTTGTATCAGCAGCTTTGGTCCATCCCAATCAAAATATTAACTGGATCCTCCACCAAACCTTCTTGTAACCTAAACAAAGCCAGAGCAGAATGTGATAGTTTTGAGGAAATGTGTAATCACTGGTATCGCTTTTCCTTGACAGTTCTCAGAAAGAGCTCTGATTTTCCCAGGCAAAGTAGCCTATCCAGTACTTTAACAGGCTCCAGCTTTACTTCGGGATTAGTTTTCCAGGTAAAATAAAGAAACCAGAGGTACAAAGCCATTATTAGGCTTATGCATGGTTCTCTCCCAAGCTTAACCAGATCAGGGCCAAGCAACTCACAGGTTGCATTACTGTCCTGACACAAAGGAAAGCATAAGAAAATCTTCAAAGTCTGTGGTTGGTATAGAAAATCAAACACTTTCCATTGAAGGACAACAGGGTTCCTTAACGTGAAAACCAATTCCAACTGTTCTGTTAACTACTGACAATTCTCCTGCACTTTTATGCTGAAATTCCCAGCACCTCTGTAAGTTCAGCCATGGAATGAGACATGTATAGATAATGCACCAAACCTAAAATGGAAGAAAACCCCTCATGTTTCTTACCCCTTCCTCATCCACCTGAAGCTTTTGGGAAATATTTTGCTAGACAGTTCTGGAGTCTGTTCCAGGTTTGCTTCTTTGTTATTTTGCCACAGGAGGAAAATAAAGATTCTGAGGCTTCATGCCAAAGACTGGTCTTGCCACAACACAGCAAAAGTCAGGTTTTTCCTGCTTCTGCTCATTCCTTGGCAATTTCAACCATTTCAGAAGGAGCAGAAACCACCTCTTGGCTAGGCAGCTGTTGTGAGATATCACTATTGGGAGATAACTCTCTCCCCAGGTAAAATTTCCAGGAACAGCTAAATTATTTAGGTGATCTGGGGATCTAGTCCAGGAAACCTGGATTTGCAAGTCACAGAACCAACTCAGCATGTTCTGTGATTCTCTAAAACACATCACTTGGGGCATCCACGTGAGGATCCAGGAGGGATGAAAGGGGAAGTCACCTTTTTAAGTAATACCAGCTTTAGTTCAGGAAAGCAGCATCACCAAAATGCTGTCTGTTAAAGCACCTGCTGAAGCTAACAGTGGAAAGGACAAGCAGAAAATGCACAGAGCAGAAAAAAGAATAGAATTTTTAATATTTTGATTTATTGTTGTTGTTCTCCTAACTTGCTACAAAACTTTTGGCCAATTTTCCTGCACTGGTATAGCTTTAGAAATCAAAATATTGATTAATAAGAAATAGTTAGAGTCATATTTCTGTCCAGTCCAGTATGCTTCAGTCAGTACAACTAACGTTCCCTTACATATAGAGAAAAATGAACATTAAAAACATGGCCAGAAGGGGGCCAGAGGAAAATATGTATGTTCAGTCACAAATTAAGGATAGAAAGGAATGGTGGAATATAATATGAATATGAAAGAAATAAAAATTATAAAAAGGCTCAATATAATTAAATAAAATCGAATTTGTTTGGAGATTTTAATAGACTGAATATCTAATTAATAATGAAAGGAGGATATTTAAAATTATTTTAAAGGCATTAAAGAAAAGCATAAATTATATAAATCCATTTAACAGATAAATAGCTTGTAGGAAAAGTAAAACGCAATGATAAAGAAGAAAACAAGCAGCCCTACTCCTTCAACCTCTCCCACAAACGTTCTGTATTATGAATAAACATGAATAGTTTAGTCCCAAAGGATCTGAAGAAAGATGAAGCATGAGAAAGTGGAAGATAATAGTGAAAATCCAAATATAACCTTCCCTGAACTTCAGCCATTTGGCAAACGACAATGATGTAGAATGATTCTGGAGATAACAAGAGAGCTGGTAATAGAATCTGAACATCAGGTTCTCAGTTTTAAAGAAGTAGTTTTTACAGCTAAAAATACTCTTCATGCAGGGAAAAACAAAGTCCTGACTTTATAATTTAGCGACATACCTCAGATGATATTTATTTCTTGTACAACAGATGTATAATCAACATCTCTTCTGGATAAGCAATGATGTTTTTGTGACTAACCCTAGAGGATGCCTCACCCATTAGAAATGCACTGAACTAGCAAGACTTGCTATTTATGATTTAATCTATATTTTAAAACACTATTTTAGGTTTAAGTGCTCTTCTGGTACATTCATTCCATATCAACAAACTGTAATCGCAACCAGTTTTCTAAGTATTTTTTACAAGTAATTTTCTAAATCTTTTCAAGCAAACCACCAAAAATCTTTGATTTTCTCGTTTGACAAGCAAGATTTGTCAGAACTAGTGCTATGATTGGACTCAATGATCTTAGAGGTCTTTTCCCACCTTAGTGATTCCATGATTTTCTGATTCTACGTATGTCCCAAAGAAGTTAGTCTGGCATCCTGTCGATATCTGCACAGAACCTCCCTGGTTGCCCTTAGGAAAAATGAGGCACAGGGCCCTTTGAAGGCGCTTCTGAACCATCAGCAGGACTGGAAAGGTTCCACAGATCACTCACCATCTGCTGGAGCAGCTCTGCCATCCCTCATTGCAGCAGCTGATCCCACCTGGCAGTGCAGTGTCCGCGGTGTTGGAGCTGAGCTGAGGATTCCCCTGCAATCACCCAGGTAAATCCTGGAGCAGCAGCTCTACAACAAAGAGTCTTTTAGGGTCAAACCTCAGCAAGCTCAGCTGTGCAGAAGAGCTTGGCCTTAGGCTGATTGTGGCTGCCAGGTATCAGCTGGTCCCTCTTTGCAGGTGCACGGTTGTACTAAGATGGGCAACCTGCCTCCATTCCAACACATATAAAATATATGAGGTTAAACTGAGCTCTGCTCTGAGGAGACCAGGGACAGGACCTGAGAGAATGGCCCAGAGTCGTGTCAGGGCAGGCTCAGGTTGGATCTCAGGGAAAGGTTCTTCCCCCAGAGGCTGGTTGGGCACTGACCAGGCTCCCCAGGGCAGTGGGCACAGCCCCAAGGCTGCCAGAGCTCCAGGAGGGTTTGGATGATCCTCTGGGGCACAGGGGGTGACTCTTGGGGCTGGGCCTGTGCAGGGCCAGGGGTTGGACTGGATGATCCTTGTGGGTTCCTTCCAACTCAGCAGATTCTGTGATTCTGTGAACTAATTTCACTGCCACCATAGAGTGAAAAGTCATTTGTCCCACGGCCACAGCAGAAAGGGAGCAGCTGTCACCTGAAGAGTGGGTTCCCTGTCTACCTCTTGATTCTATATGTGTGTTTGAAAAATGAAACACATTTAAGTCAGCACATAACACAGGCCTATTCCCTTTGTGCTGGGATTAAAGCTGAATGTGGAGAAGCAGCAAGGCATGGGACAAGTGCTGCCTATCACTCTCCACAGGGTACTTGATGCCTCCATCTGGGCACCATCCCAGGGACATCTCATCTCCATGGGTGATGGCTCCCCAGACTCTCAGCCCAAATGCTGAGAGTGCAATGAGCAGGTAAATAACAATATGGACAGTAGGCAGGGTACTAAACTTTAGATTGGAGCCTAAACAGCCATGTAAATTCATCCAGGCAGAATTTCACTTACAAATACATTTCACATGTAATTCTCCACTTTTTTAGTGGTTTTTATTGGTGCTTTTAAGAATGAGCACTGTTTTTAATTGCATTTTTGACTGTGCCATAAGTAAGATAGAGGAGTTTGGAAGTTTGCTGTAAGTAGGAGTTGAGAATTTGTTATGAAACGTAGGAGGCAGCTCAATTATCAAGGCATTAGAAATCACTCCCCTACCTCATTCCAGGCAGGAGTCACCTTGTGCCTAAGCCACAGGCAGTAAGATCCATTGGTAGGATCAGCCCATGTGCTGGAGCCCTGTTGGTGACAAAGTAGCCTCATTGAACAGCACACTGGATAAATACACACGCAAATTCCTTGTTTCCCTTCAAAGCACCCAATTCCAAACAATCTACCATGAAAAAAAATCAAAAAAGCAAGCAAGCAGCGTTAGATATTGTCTGCAAATATCATCAGGAAATTCAACACAGCCCAGCTCCAGCTTTGATCTCTCCGACTCCTAGGAACTTAAACATTTTTCTACATGCACTATTTCCCAAAGACTCAAAAAATCCAGAAGCTCTTTAGCTTTTATAACATGTAGATTTGTTTTGTTTTATTCCTCTACACAAGATTCAAGGCTAAACATTACTATGTGTCAGAGATTCTCTGGACAGAACTACAGGACCATGAACTGGACTACAAATTGGTGCTCTAAACAGGACCTAACGTTTCATCTGCTCCTTTCAATAAACAATATGAATTCAGAATACAATATTTTACTATATAACATTGAGGCTATGCAGGAATTACACCCCACCATAATTCAAAAGTGCAACCTTTGTGCTTGCTCCTTATGTTAGGACAAGTTCTAACCCTGATGTACAAGTGACAAGCCAAGCCCAACTCAGACGGCCTAAGGTAGAAACACAGTTTGTAGGTATGAGTTAATCATAAATATTGAATATGGTTTCGTGATACACAGAGAAAAATTGCCCCTTTTGGTGATGCTACACATCATCTAAATCAGGCAATGCATCTAGCCATTAATTACAGTAATTAGTCATCTCTTGTTGAAGATCTCATTTCTGTGGAATTTCCGAGTTACAGTCACAGAATTGCTGAGGCTGAATGCCACCTCTGGAGATCATCCTGCCCAAATCCTTGGGTAGATTGCTCAGGAATGTGTCCAGGTTTTGATTATCTCCAAGACTGAGCCCCCATGGCCCCTCTGGGCAACCTGTTCCAGTGTCTGCCACCCTCAGGGGAAATCTCCAGCATTTCCATCTCTGCCTGTTATCCTGAGCACCACTGACAAGAGTCTGGCTCCATCTTTTTTCACATTGTCCCTTCAGCTATTTGCACCCACTACTAAGTTTCCCCTGAGCCCTCTCATCTCAAGATTTATAATGTGGAAACTGAAATGACTGGTTTATTTTATAATAATGGATTTATTAATGCATTAGGTGGATCAGAGGTCTTAGCTGTGGCTACCTCCCTGGCTACCCAAAGCTTTCCTTGGCTCTGGAGTGAGAGGCAAAGTCTCAAAGGTGACACTTGCACTGAGGTCTGTCATTCGCTGCAGAAATGGGACAATGTGACACCAGCACTGCCAGTATGAAGCAAACCCTGGATCACGACGACAGTCGATATAATCAAACATGTAAAACCTCCAAAAACTTTTTGGAAGGGATCTGGATCTTGTCAATACACTCCATTTGCTCTCATTAGAAAACAAATTACAAAATAGCATCAGTCACTGGTAGAAAAGCCACGTGCTGCCAAGTGACTTCAAAGGCAGCCCCGTGTGTGCCATTGCCTTTGTTTTACAACATGACCAATTACTTAAGCTCAACACCAGTGCTTAAAATCCATGACTAAAATCCTAGAATAATGAAACAAAACACTTTTGATGGGATTATTTTCCTTGCCTTCTGATTTATGATCCATAGGGCTTCCAATATTTAGGCAATCTTGCACGCTTTGGGCCTGCAGTTTGTTTTGAAGTAAGAGATGATTCACAGAATTATTTGCCTGCAGAGCCTGGGTCATTAAGCAAAAGTGAATTATTAGGAAAATGATCATAAATTTCAAGTGTTAACCATACTGCCACCCTGCATATCAGAGCAAGACTGTTTTACTGCTCTACATGAGAATCAAGGCTAAACGTTGTTGTATGTCAGGGATTCCCTGATCAGAACTAGAGGACAACGAGTTGGACAATAAAATTGATACTGCAAAATGCAGCACTTTTAAATGGTAACAGCCCATTTTCCAGCTGCAAGTGACTGCGAGGCTGAACTCAAATCAAACAGCCACCACTGTATCAAAAGCCCAGATAAATTCTGCACTGAGATAACTTTAAAAGACCTCCCTATGACCAAACAGATCCAAACTGCACAACCTTTACATACGTATATACAATGTATTAAAGCAAAACCTAACATTCATCTCCTTAGGAACATTATCCTTGAAAACAGCCATGGATAATGCTGGTGTGAGATGAGAGCATGAAAAAAAATTCATGGATTACATTCTTCACCTTTTTATTATACACAGAATTCTAGTATCTATAATGTTTTAAAGTACTTATATACACTATAGTCTAATATGATTTATTTGGTTATTGCAATAACATTTTAGTGCCATTTTATCTGAGAGTTCATGGAATGTTTTAAAATCCAAGCCTAATGGAAGCCAATCAATCATCACATTTTCAAAGAACAAATTATTTAAGTTTTTGTACTACACGGAGCTAATCACTGCACGGAGATATCCGATTGTTTTGACTGATGTCATTCAGTTCTCTTTGGGCTGCCCTGATTGATGGTCTAAGTGCTGAAGTTAACCAGACAAATGGATATGTACTTCTGGGCTATTTCCAGCCCAGCTGCCTTTTTAGCACTAAAAACTTCATATGCCTGATAGGAGCACGCAGCTGCTCCTGCTCATGCCATTGAAATTAAAGCCTGGAACTGCCCCTGACAGCCGACACTTTTTCCTCTTACATTAAGGATTTTGTCCATGATGCCTCCAAGCAATCACCAGTTATAAATGAGCTGTATTAAACCCACATCTATATTTGAGTATGTGGTGGCCTGCTTTCCAAGTTCCCACTTTCACATCTTCAAACACTTATTAATAGCATTGCTGAGACACCCAAGCACTATTGCATCCAACTTTACCTCTCCTCTCTGAACTGAGATCCAGTGCTGTGTCACATTAAGGCTGTTGCTTTTGATAACTAGAAAAGTCCTCTGTGTGCCAGAAACTAGCTAGACTTTGTCAGGGGAGCTGCCTAACTCAGATCTGTGGGATGATTACTTGATTAAGACAAGCAAAATTTGGCTTATCACATGCAAAATCTTCAGTAATAGCAACACAAACTTCCCCAAATTCTGTGAGATCTAACACAGGCCAGTTCCAGCCCAAAGTACTGACTAGATTCTTTTACTCTAATGTATTACTGCTTTATTAGCTGACATGCACTATAAAAATTTTAGGAGAAGTTTGCATGAGGAATTAAGGGAAAAACTTGCATACCCATAATTTTTCATTTATGCAGTCACTGGCCCAGATATATCCCTGGTTCCAAGGAGTCACATTCAAAGCCATTAAAGCACAGATATATTTGACCTTTATGCTATGACAGAAAACATAAGCACGTTATACAAGTTTTGATTGTTTAATCTAAATCTACATTTTGAAGGCTCTCCCAGCCTTCACTGTGAAGAAAGTATCAGCGTTGTTCTTTTTTTTTTCTGCCATGGGAAGAGTTTTCAGACTCTGTAAAAGCATAAGTGACTTTGCTGTTATTTTGACATGGATTTTTATATTGCAAACACAAGCTGCACATTACTACATTTGGGATAAGAGGGTAGAGCTGGAAATTCGAGAGTGCTTTAGCACCTGGCAAAGTGCAAGCATCTCTTTGTGAAGAGATTTTTACATGAACATGTGAAGTTCCTGAAATGTGTTCCGTGCAGATGGATTCTTTGAGCAAGTGTGCAAAGACACGTATACATGTATATGTATGTATAGGATGATAAATAAAACATTAAATCATGTTTTTTATATAATAGAATCACAGAACGGTTTGAGTATGAAGGTACCTTAAAGCTCATGTCATCTCACCCCCTGCCATGGGCAGGGACACCTTCCACCAGCCCAGGTTGCTCCAAGCCCTGTCCAACCTGGCCTTGGACACTTCCAGGGATGGGGCAGCCACAGCTTCTCTGAGCAACCTGTGCCAGGGCCTCATCACCTTCATAGCCAAGAATTTCTTCCTAATATCTAATCTAAACCTGACTTTCTTCAGGTTTAGGCCATATCTCATGGAATCCTCCCAGGCAGCTGTAAGGAAAGAACAGCCTCTTGCAGAGCAGTTTCTCCCTATCCCAGTACACTCAATGGTTTTATGTGCCATGAAATGCACTTGCAGAATGTTCATTTTTGCCATACACCCAGAAAGCTGAAAACTCACGTATTCTCTCCACGTACTGAGCAAAGCTCAGTATCTTTCTGAGCAAAGCTACTGTGCAGAAGTCTCCTATTGCCCCCCAGAACCACGTTTGTAGTGTAGGAATCACTGATTCCACACAATGTAGCTTTTGCAAATGGAATTTTAGCCGTGTGCCACCTGACAGAAGGTTCAAACACTAATTATGTTATTCTAGTAAAGAAATCTGCCCTGTCAGCTGCGACTTAAAGGTCACTGCTGCTGTGCAGGAAAAGTAACAGTAAAGCAAAAGACAAGCACAGAGGAAACAGTGGCAGATATCAGTCCCAGCAAAAATAACACAGATATAATAAACAACAATGGAGCACTTAGTTTTACCAAAATCCAGAATTTAAAAACAAACAAAAATCCTTCCATAAATCAAAATTAAATGACATTTTGCTAGAAAACACCTCCACTGGAAGAAAGCACTTCCAGGCTCTGCAGTGACTTCTGAGGGTCCAAATGGCTCATCAACCTTAGAAACATCATGAATATTATAAACAAAAACAACATGAAGACATTATCTTCAAAATGTGCCTGTTGAAAGGCCGGGTATATTTGCACGGGTGAAATCCTGCTCCTTTTAAAAACAATTAGATATCTCACTGCTAAGCCCACAGTTCTGAGGTCTCAAGAGCTAAATAAAAAGTAAATAGAAAAGAAATATTTTCACAACCATTCTTGTAACCAAAAACATCATGCTGTGGTTTTATTAACTCGCATTTTGCTAAAGCTGAGTTGTTACAAAACAAATATTTTCAAGTAGCAGACACTTATCAATATGAAAAATTAATTCAGCCCCAAAATTGGGTTGATTCCATGAATATTCAGTTGACACTGGACATGCAACTACTGCAGGCTCTACACTGTCACATCATTTTTTGGCAAAGTGGAAAATACTGGACTAAGGTTCACATTTCATCCAGAATTTCAAAGAGAAGCACTTGTTCTCACTTAAGGGGAAAAAAAAAAGAAACCAAAGAAGACCCAAACAACAACAACAATAAAAAACCCACACTGGAGTCTTTTACAATATTAATTGTGTTACAAATATTAGCTATGTGTGCATATGGTTCATAAAAAGCCATATTTAAGAATTACATTAAGAAAAGCAAGTACAAAACACCTGTGTCCCCAGGGTTTGCTATGGGGAGCTGAATGAAAATTGAATGTATTTCCTGCTGTGTAATCACACCATTCCCTTCTACATTTTATTCTTTTTTATATTCTGGTTCTGAGATACCTCTAGACCTTGTAAAAATGCCCAAATCCCAGCAAAAGTGACTTCTCAGAGGTCTTTCTGAGCAACCAAGAGTGAGAATTAGGCAGATTTCTTCCCCATATGGATGTTCTATCACCCATCTTTGTACAAGTGAAATTTACCCAAATTCTGTTATTCTGCCCTCAGTGAAGCCAACAGAGTTAAAACACAGACAGAAGTCAGACCATACAGTTTAATTCCTGTGTTTTTCTTGAAGAATCTGAGCTAGGACAGTGTATATATATATATGTGATATTTTATATATATATTTGTATATATACTAATATATCAGCAGAGCTGGCTGCAGCATTTGCCAAAGAGCTGGACAGATTCGACAGAAATTGTTATTAAGGTACATCAAAATTATTAGGTTTGAAGTGCTCAGTGAGCTTTCACTTGATAAAGTACAGTTAGTAGTGATATTCTGGAATTTCATAGCAAAAATATTACGTCAAATGTCTGGAATTTGAAAGAGCAGCTGTGTAAAATATGTTGGAGTTTTGCTTAGTTAGGAGAACGAGAATTTTAAAAGCCATAAAAGCAAGAACCTTGGAAAAACCCCACAGAATACAGAATCTGTCAATTCACTGTCTAGTTAAAGGGCTCTGTTCGTAGTTGGAGTGCATCTAAACTCAGAAAAAGGCTATTTCATGTGGAACTCGACTGCAGACAAGACAGTCATGGCCTGGCAGGAGCTACCTAATGTCCCCTGGCACAGATTGGGGGCTGGTTCCCCCCTTTTGTCACAACCTTGTCCTGTGTCCAGGTTCTGTCACCTTCATCCTGACCACAACACTTATTTATTTGTGACAAAGGACATTCTGCCACAGGAAGAAACTGCTTTTGTTTACTCTGTAAGCCTCAATTTTATAAACAGCTCGAGGTGCCCAGAGAGCTTTGGGAAATGTCTAATTGCAGAGGCACTCATTTTTGCTCTGTCTTCCATAAGAAAAATGCTGATCATATAACATTAACAAAAGCTAAAACAGAACACTTAATTTTACAAAAACAGGTGAGATTTTGATACCACAAAATTTCAGTAAAAAAGAGCTATTTTCTATTTTACATTAAAAGAAAAACTCTTTGGATTTTTTTTCATGACTTGGAAATATCTCTGAGGAGGGAACAAAGACCTTTCAATAAATTAATTACTCTTAACCTTTAATACTCTAATTTTTAAGCTTAGTCACACACTATATTTCCTTCCATTCCACTAAGAGATGTCCACATTACCTCCTTGCACTGGTTTTATTTTTTTAGGTTTTTCCTTTGTTTTCATCTCTGTAGCACATTCAACAATCAGCCTGGGAACTTTTGTAAACTTGTATATTTCTATACAACTAAGTCACGCTCCTTTGAACACATATAGTAACTAAATGTATTTCTTTTAGCAACCCTGAAGCAAATTGAAAGAAGAAAACTAAACTTTTAACAGAGTCACAGGCAGTGAAACGAAGGACCACTACAAAGATCTGTTTTGACTTCCTTTTTATGTCTTAGATAGAACTTACTTCTCATGAAGAACTTCAAGTGACATTTTCACCACCTGAATTCAACTTTTGTTCACCCAAAACACATCTTTTAGAAAAACAAATAGTCTTCATGCAAATTTCAGTTGAAGAGGTCACTATATATACAGGCAATGGATATTTCCAGTAGTCCCTTTGGAGAAGTGAACAAAGGGAAAAAAAGTGAGCCTCTTGCTCACACCCAATTCTCCTTTCTCCAGGACAACTTCCTGAGCAGTTTTGTCTCAGCCTATTCCGTTTTCACCTGCCTAATTATTTTTTATTTTTCATAGTGTCTAGGTTAATGTGGTTCCTCTTATAACTTCTCTGAATAAAAAATATCATGCAATGGTCATGGCAAAAGGGAAAGCTCTCCTGGAAGTATGGAATACTAATACAGAATGATGGCAACTTCATAACTTTTTTTGTCTTAGTTAAAATTTTTGTTGCTGTATTTTTCTTTCTGTTTTTTTTTCACATACAAAACTAAACAAAAAAATGTCCCACGCATTGAAAATTGTGATCTAATATCACTAGAAATTATGAGTTCACCTGGATGATGAAAATTTATATCCCATCCCTGAAAGTGTCCAAGGCCAGGTTGGAGCAACCTGATCTAGTGGAAGATGTCCCTGCCCATGGCAGGGGGTGGAACGAGGTGAGCTTTGGGGTCTTTCCCAGCCCAAAACACTCTGTGGTTCTATGATTCTGTCCGGTGTATATTTGAGAAAGAGATATTGGGTTTAATGTTGCAATAACTTAAAGCTGCACCACAGAATCACAGAATCTGCTGAGCTGGAAGGGACCCACAAGGGTCATCGAGTCCAACTCTCAGCCCCAGTAGAGCAGAGCTGGGTTTGCAGCACTTGAATCCCAGTGTGAACCTCCCTGAAGGTTCCTGTGCCCGAGTCACTTGTGCCAGGTGTGAGGATCCAGGTTCATGGTCACACCCTGAGCCAGGTGTCACAGAGCTGTTCTCCCTGACACACAGCAGGGAATTGCAGCCAAACCTCGCCCTCGGGAGGATCGGCTCTAAAATGTGCCTTCCCTCTGCACCGGTTGTCAGTAAACATATTGCGTGAATTACGACTCAGATAAGCTCAGGATCACGTATCTTAGGACAGGCAGAGCAGATCGACCTTATCAGATCAGCTAAGTGCTGTTTACACAGTAGCCCCGAGGAAATCTTTGGGAAAGGCTGTAGAGTTTTGTGCCGTTTGCCACAACTGAGGGCATCAAAGTCTGCACCTCAGCATGTTGACACTGGTGTGATTTAACACCTTCAAAACTTCACCTAAACAATTTAAAATGCTTTTGTTAAATAAATGTAGCCAGATCCTCCTTTTACAGCATCTGCACTTCAGACTTGAGTTGGGGTGACGGGAAAGGGGAAGCTCACACCTATGACACGTAGGAAATGCAGCTCTGTAATTGATACTCTGTCTAACAGGGAACTAATGTAAATCTTTCAGCAAAGGGGAAATATGCTTTGAGTGTTTACTTTGAGTGATAAGGCCTCCTGATACATTTTGAACCTGCTCAGCTCCATAAGGAGCCCTGCCAGGAAAGCCTGTGAGCATTAGTCTAATGAGTGGTCAAAAAAATCTGGGCTGCCATTCTGACTGGCAAACCTAAAAGGCATAGCAGAGCAATGTGCTAAATGGAGTCTGCAACTTTGAGAGTAATATTTCCTAATGTTTATTTAAGAGCCCACAGTGATGGGAATTGCTGAGTGTAGGTATCATGTTATTCCTATTAATGGCAATGAAGAATAACACAAAAGAAGTTAAGCAATTGTTGAGTTTTCTCCAGCAGAATCTAATCCAATTTCCATTTTAGCAAGAAGAAATTGAGTTTTGTAACGCTCAAGCAGATACATTGCTTTTTTAAAGAACTAAATCCAGGTTTCTTTATATTTTAAACTGCATCAAAATTATAAAATGGAAAGATTTAATTTTCAGTAATTTACCTTAAAAGGTTATATTAAATATTGCTGTTTGAGAATTTTTGTTCAGCATGAAAAGCATGTAACTTTGCTCGGTTATGGTTGAGAGGAGTATTGTTTAAATAAAATGCCTGAAACCAAATCTCTTGAGTCAATGGAAAGACTTGCACCAGCTCCCTGGGCATTTGATCAAACTTTCATTCAGAAAACATTTTTCCCCACCAATATCCTTAAGCTGTTAAAATTAAAATGCAATTTGAGCAATTACATAAATAAGAGTGACAAATGTTTCTTTTCCTAAGTTCAAGCAGGTGCAGGGCACAATCAAGGTTGTTCTCCAAGAGCTGGATCATCACGTGCATGAGAGGTGCTGAAAGAGTCCTAGACAGAAGCAACAAAGCATTAGGAACCTCAAACAAGATTAGCCCAGTTTACAACTCCTTGCACAAACAGATCTACAACAGCATCCATTTGAACACCGACTGTTACCACTGTCAACACAAACAGACCTTTCACAGCATCACAACACCCAGAAATATGGAACACAGAGATATTCAAACCACAAAGTTTTCATGCTTTGCACTGTGGGATTGATCGAGTATAACTAAGTATAATTAAGCAAGTAATTATGTTTTAAAGAAATCAGAGCTTGCTGGTTTACTTTAAAGTTGGAAGTTTGCTACACGCTACTACTTTAAGTAGTAACTTCACTGGAATCAAACTGGTGTTTTCCACAAAATTCTGATTCAGATACATAAGAAATCTGCAGAAAACAAAATTTAGCCTTTTTTAAATGACAGGTTCTTAAATATCCAAAATGTAGCTCAACCCTTAAATACTCAGATCTCTGCCTTTGCTGCTAACACACTGCATAACTCGAGGTGAACAGAAAATTATCTCAGTTCTTTATAACTTTTCTGAAAATAAACATTTAAGATCCTAAACCCTCAGCCACAACAGTTCAGCATCTAATGTAAAATACCTGCACTTAAAACATATCAAAGTTAGAGACTCCTTTCCTTGATAATGACAACTTCTCCATGACTGATCTCCAACTGTTGGATTTTTCTTCTCTTAGTCTCAAATGCTTAATAGTTGTTCACTCTATCAATACAAAACCTGCAGAACATTAATTATAAAGGCTGTCTTCAGTTATTATAAGGTTTTCTTCAGTTCACCAGACAGTAAAATCCTCAGCTGGTACAAACAGATGCTGATTTACAGCTAAACAGTAGATCAGAGTTGGGTTTTGATGGCAGTAAAGCCTATTTTTGTGGTTTCTAATGGTTTCTGTTGGAAACAACTTCTGCATTTTCACTGCCAGGATGTGATTCTGTACAGACAGGTGTAGTCTGTTAATGAATTCTTCAAATCCTTTTGTTTATATTCTCTCCTTTGATTTTCTCCTGCTTAGTGATGAAATAAAACTGAATACAAGATGAAAAAGGCACCTAAAAATTTGTATTGAGTAACAAAAACGAAAACTAAATTTTTATTTGCTTCTTGTACATTTATCTTAGTAAGGTTATTACTACATTTTAATAGTTTTTTAAAAATTCCTTATGATGATTTTCCTTGAGATTCTTCTGCATACACACACCTCCCTATCAAAAATCACTATAAAATCCTACTCTAAAATTGCCCAGTATTTGTTACTGGTTATACTGGCAAGGCTGTGTTTTCTCCTACCTTCATCTCACATCAGCCTGCACCAAAAACCTGCTGGAGTTACAGAAACCACTACTGAGAGCAATAGTGCCTGTGCTTCCTTCTCAAGTCATGAGACACCTGATATCCTGGTGGAAAGGCACAGCACGAAGAGCACTTCAACACTGTAATTTTGCTATGAGAAAACATTTAAATATTTCCTCGGGGTTTTTAGAACAGCTTTGATAGCAGCTGAAAGGTAAGACAATTGTGCGTAGCTCATTTATTCCTGTGCCAGAAATATTTTTGGACAACCACTGCAGCAATTATTTTACTGAGCTTAAGAAAAGCTGTGATTTGGTGGCTTTTTCTTCCCATACATAACTATGTAAAAATTAACAATACCCAAATGCAGCTTTGTGGGAAATAGATTGGTGTAATGGCTTTATAAAGGACTGAAGGATTTCATTACTGACCTGTGTGGAAGGAAACAATGGAGAGTTTTGGAAAAGCCTTTCCAGACTCCCATGTGATGTGCTCCACTTGCCTGATCTCCGACTAACAGTCACCCCCCCAGAGCTCTGCTACAGCTGCTCTTGATTTAACTTCTCTTTTTTGGGAGCTATGTAAATTTGAATCATAGAACCACAGAATGGTTTGGGTCGGAAGGGAACAGAAAGCTCATCTGGTTCCAAACCCCTGCCACAGACAGGGACACTTCCACTAGCCCAGGTTGCTCCAAGCCCCGTCCAACCTGGCCTTGGACACTTCCAGGGATGGAGCAGCCACAGCTTCTCTGGGCAACCCGTGCCAGGGCCTCTCCACCCTTACGGGGAAGAATTTCTTCCTAATATCTAATCTAAATCTCTCCTCTTTTAGTTTAAAATCATTCCCCTTGTCCTACTGTCTGAGCTCCCAGAAGACAGAATTTTGGCCAAGAATTATGATCCAATTCTTTATAATCTTTTACTGTCCTTGGAAGGAAATCATGCCAACACGCAAACCTGGTACTAATTATTTCTCCCTCTCCACTGATTGAGATAAGCAGGTTTCCACAACACAAGGAAAAGCCAGTTGCTCATACCTTGCCCAGTTCTTTTTACCATGTGAATCTTTATTCACAATGGTCTTGATGATCCTTGTGGGTCTCTTCAAACTCAGAATATTCTGTGATTCTGGTTCTATTAGGTTGAAAAAGACACATTAGAGCACATGCAAATGACAGCCAGTGCAATTAGCAGATCCTTGCAACAGGGCTTCAGTCCTCTCTAAAGAAGGTGATCCAAAATCCCACGACTGGGGCAATGACCAGTATGAGTTGCCCGATGCCCACAGTCATTCCCAGCTTATGTCCATGGTCGTTCCCTGCTGCTGTGGCACACAGGGACCTCACACCACTAGATGGCAATGCATAGTGGAAAAGGAATAATTTGGATTTTACACACCAAACACGGTGTAGGTGAAGCTGCAACAGCGCCAGAGTTTTCCTTGTGCAGAGCTACAGGCGATCCTCGAGAAGGAATTACAAATCCTGCTTCACAACGGAGTAAGGATTTATTGTAATTTGGGAACTGAGTAAATTACTTAAGTGCAAGTACCCAGGGAGAAGGAGCAGTAAAACACTCAGAGCAGAATCTGCCGGTGATTTGGCAGCTTTTGTCTTCATGAAGCAGCTTAAAATAAATCATTCCTTGATTTCTGTGCAGTTCTGTTATTATTGGATGCCCCAGTATCATCTGCAAACCACAAGAACAGGACTTAGGTAGTGGAGCACGTTTCACATTTATCAAAATTCCTTTTTTTTTAATTATTTTTTTTAATCTCTTCAGTTAGCACTACGAACAACTAATTAATTTATATCCTGTTTTGCGACAAGTGGTACAAAGGAAAGACTAATTAAATGCTCACACTGGGTTATACAATTAGCCTTTAGAAGGTTTCTGTTTTATGGTTAGAACTAGTACTCAGGTTTTACCTATTTTTGTTTTTATCACTGAAGGAAATTTCCTTGGGATTACAGCTACACATGCAAATGCATCAAAAATAACATATTTTAAACTACACACACATTTCTAAAACCATTCAGGGGAATAAAGCAGCAAGTCCCATTCACATTTCCCTCCAGGGGATTTTTTTAGAATCAGCTGTATTTGAAATATCTTTTATTCTCTATAATTTTTTTTTCAGGTAGTGCCAGGAATCTCTTTCTGGGGAAGTTCTTTAGCAGTGTAAAATCCTGCTTCATTAGTAAAATGCTGTGTCTTACTTAAGACTTCTGAACAGCCTTGAAGCAACAACATTGGAAAGTCTTTCTAAACGCAATTTTGGAACTGCAGCAGTACTTTAGGATGAAGTTAAGACCTGGATCTAAGGTACACCAAGCTCAGCACAAAGAGTTGCCAAGTTCAATGGCCTTTGAATACCCAGAAACAATAATCAGCTGCTCCACTTAATTAATTAGCTCTTGTTTCAGCCCCCTGAAACGGAAGAAAAGTATGATACAGTGAATACACTGATTTTCTCTACAAGAGTGCAAAATTGAGGCCTCAGGTGGAAACATTGAAAGTATTTGGACTTAAATACTGCACCTAAAGCTGTAGACTGAGGTGTAGCAGGATCTTGCAGAAATGCCTAAATATTTTCATCAAATAAGTGAATTTCCTGAAATTTGGTCAAACACAGTCATTCCTAGGACATTGGGTACTAATCTGCATCTTTAGACAGTTTGGATTTATCCCTTCACACATCTGAAAACTGGGATTTCCTAATGTTTTCCAACCACAGCAGCATCTTCATTTCAATGGCATCTTCACAGTCAGAGACCCTGTTTCTGGCCTAGTTTGCTCCCAGTACTTGCTCATGACAACAGTTTCCCTTCAAAACATTTAATAAGTTGCAGAATATTTCTAGACCTCTAAAAATATTGACAACAACAATCTATATTCTTGGATTGTCAATCCTTGTAAGATAAACTTTCCATTTCTATGTTGCTCTATAGTAAAATCTCCTGCTGCAGAATTTGGACACATCTGTGTATTTTCATGAAGAGCAAAAGGCCATGAGTAGGCTGCAGTGAGTGGGCAGTATAAACCTCTCAGAACTTAAAATCTAGTACAATTTTTGGAGGCATAGGACTCCCAGAGCCAGATGCCCAACTTACCCATACTCTTTTAAAAGGTATGCAAATATTTCTTTTTGCTTTTCCTTGGTTTTTTTTGTTGGGTTGTTTGCTGGCTTTTTTTTCTGGGGGGTGTAAATGGTAATAAGATACTACTTTGTGTAACTACTTTGGGATCTGTTTCCTGGGAATTAATGCTTTTCTTCACAATTAGCATAAATAAGTGAGTTTTGTACCAGGTAGTCCCAGCTCTAGTTACTAAGAACTTTGTGCTTTTAAAAATTAATTGGTAGATATTACAAGTGCTGACTAGGGATTTGCACAACATTCATCTCAAGATTAATGGGAAGCACATGGTGAAAACTCCACAAATCACCTGGAAAATGTATCCTAAGAAGCAAGTGAATACCTGCTAAGGGACAGATCCTCTTTGCCTTCACGTGGGGAAATGCACTGGTATTGAGTGCACAGTTAATCCTGAGGAAGGATAATAAAATCCACTTTGTCTTCCATCAAGTATGAGAACTTTGAGAACCTTCACAGACATTTTTCATTCTCTGAATTTGTTCCCAACATATTATTAGAAGTCTGCAGAAACATTCAGTGCTGGATAAGCCTTCCCAGTGCATTCAAAGTCATACTGGATGCACTATAAGAAGCGATTTGGCCTTTTAAGAAAACCATCAGTTCAAAGTATTTTCAGTATAATCCAGGACACTAAATCACTAGTTAAACAGCAACATTTACTGACAGCTTGAGTACAAATGGTTTATTGTGAAGAGCAGTGAATATAATGACCAGAGCTGTAGCCTCTTGGTCTGGCTAAACAAGGTGGTGGCGTTGGTGGGGATATGTGATTAAAATGTCATTGGCAGGGCCAAGCTGGCAGCTAAAAAGAAAACAGGGAAAGTCCCCACCAGGCCTGGTAAAGCCTTGGAAGGGCTTTAATAGTCTCTGTCCATATGGGTCTAGCTGGAATAGACTTATTTACTCTTAAAAGGGCAAAAAGATCCATCAAAGTCAGTAATGCTGTTCTAAGGTTTGATTCACATATGGACCATTCACTGAAGAATTGGACTCGATGGGCCTTGTGGGTCCTTCCAGCCCAGAGTGTTCTATGAAACCTGTGAAAGTCTGGTAATAAGGAAGATTATCACAAACTACTCCCAAATCTACAAACCCATCCCAAAGCTGGCTGAGCAAACCAGCCTCAACAGCAGAGGTTGCCACATCCACGCTGAAACAACCTGTGCAACTGTTTGCTTTAATCCAGTACAGACCAGCTTTAATTTCACTGCTTCCAGTGTCCGTGGTGGTGTCAGTGCAGCAGCACACCAGGGACCAGGTCACCAGGGACCCTCCTGGTTTGGATGGTCCCCTCCAGATCCCTTGTTCCTGCAGTGCCTGTTGCCACTGAGTACCCAGGATATGGCAGTGGAGCTATAATTATGATTTTCTATATGTTATTTATTATATATATGATATATAATTATATTTATTATATCTTATAATATATACTTATATATTTATATATAGATTTATAGGTACAGATTTAGATACTTATATAGTTATATAATAACGATATAATAAACTACCTCCCTTGGAGCAGATCCAAATCTCAGTTACTGTCCTGTTGAAATTGAAAAATTTTTATTAGTTAGTGGTTTAGTATTAAAAAAATAAAAATAGAAAATTAATTCTGTGTTCAATGTCTTTATTTTTATTCTGCCCTGCTGTTTTCATGCTTCAAGCTTCTGCTTGCTCATTGCTACTCTTCTACAATGATCTCATTGATGTTGGGCCTCATTTCAGAACTTCTTACCAAGTATCAAAGCTGGCCAGGAAAAAAAAAGATCCAACCCACTATCCCATCCCAAACCTTGCAGAGTTGTTTCTCCACTTTGTAGCTCAGTGTCATGGACAGGCTGCAGAAGCCTGATGGAATCATTTTGCAGCCCAAATTCAGGAGTTTACTACACATGAAATGGCAGGTCAGTGATCCTGACAGCCAGTCTCCATTGCCCATTATTTAAGGAAAAAGAACTGTACCATAATCCAAGGTAAAAGGAAACAAGAACCAGTTTATGTGTTCAGAGGCTTATGGACTGAGAAATCTTTGGAGAGAGGTGTTGGAGGAATTCAGACAAGGTACCCTGGTGCTCTGCATCTGATGCCAGCAGGACCTTTCCCTGAAAAAATGCCCAGAAGAGCTCATATTTTGCTGAGCAGAAAAGAGATATGACAGTGTTATAATTATAATTCTAATTACAGCCAAAGACTCGTAGCACAAACAAGGTTCTATTATGGCTCAGTTGAATGATGCAATCTTGTATTACACATTCAAATATTTAAAAGGGAAAGGAGAGGGTTTTTTTGCTAACAATCTGTTTTTATTATTTCAGCTCTTTATTTTCTCTTTAGCTTTCAAAATGATAAGTGTGATACTATACACATACTTAAAAGGAAGAAGAAGTGGCCACTAGTGCATGTAAAATCCCACTGGTGTTCTCCTTCCTGAATCAACTTTTAACACTATTGGGACCAGTGTGAAATAGTGAATGGTGTGCTAGTTAATAAAAAATTACAGAGTTGAGGAAAGAGGAAAGTAAATCAGCTCAGGTGGAAAAAATGGATAAAATTCTGTATGCACAGACACTTTTGTAGTTATTTACTGAGTATTTAGAGATTCTACTATTATATATTAATATTATATATTACTATTATATCTTGTTTTGGAATGGTCCTATATACAGCACATCACTAAAGGGTGCTTGCACTACCTCTTCAATATTGTTAAGCTGTATTTCATTTTACAGCCATTAACAATGAGCAGACACGCCCTGCTATAAAATACTTTCATTTACCCAATTTTCCAGGAACCAGAGTTGAGAAAAAGTGCAAGAAGGTAAGGCCTATTTTCCTCAATTCACAAGATTATCCATTGTGTGCTGTGTGATGAGGGAGTTGCCATGATCAGTTCACCTTTTTGTTGAAAAAAACTAGATTAGCAAGCAAGAAAATATGCACTGAGCTGTCAGCTTGGACAGTGAGGCTCCCTCAGGGCAGCCTTGCCTCCCATGCTTCCCTCCACACCAGAATTCCTTTTTAATCCACAACGTTGGAGCATTGAAGCAAACCTCATTTCTTCCTTAATTGATTCTATGATATATTGTCAAAAAAACCCCCAAAACAGCACCTTTAATGGTTCTTTAAATCTGGGGTTAAATTATATTTAAGTAAATGCAATTTAGGCAAATGTGATAAACTGCAGGTTAAACTTCCAGGTTTTAATGAACAGGAGATTGCAAACCAAATCACCCCAGTGAGAACGGGCAAAGCTGGAAAGAAACCAGAGAAAACCCATCAGAAATGCTGTTTTCTCTCACAGCTGAAGACTTGCTTTTTTAGTTTTTATCAGCTACAAAGTATGACCAGTGTAATTTATTCGGCTGAATAAAAGGGCATGAGTAGTTAAAAGGAAAATGTGCTCCAGGATGAAATGTCTTAGAGATTTCAATATTCTTTACAAGTGATATAAGTGCTAAAGTACCAAAACTAATGTCTCAGTTCCCAGATGGTGTGATGGCAACTGACTCTGCTTAGTGCAAGAGATGTACAACTTTAAAGTAGGAAATAAAATTCAGAGACATCCCTTTAGGATACCACCAAAACAACATGCTTCAGCACTTTATATTAGATCACTTTAATCAAAAGGGTGTTTTTATGCTTTTGACTCAGTTTGAATAGGTCTGATATCTGCCTACATATATTCCCCAAGAGATAGTCTTGGTCTAGTGGAAGGTGTCCCTGCCCATGGCAGTGGGTTGGAACTGGATGATTCTTAAGATCCCTTCCAACCCAAACCATCCTGTGATTCTGTGATTCTATGAAATTTCAGAAGTATTTAGGTCGGATCCATTAACAGAAGATCCATTCTGAACCATGAGTACATCTGTGCTTCAGTTTGTAAGCACAGACATGCAAGCATTGATAGGCCAAGTTTCAGAATTGAAAGATAAACCTCTCTTGAAGTTCATAGGAGGGAAAACAAGTCATGTGAAAAAAGCCAAAATGAATATAAGGGACTGGATTCTACAACTTTTGATTGCTAAAATGGTGCCTGTTGTAAGACTCATTTGCAAGCCAAAAGCTGGCCATGAGCTGCCAGTGTATCTTTACTAACTCCAGATTACAACCCCATTTGTTACTTAAAATAATGTAAGAAAAACTTAGATGTGGTAAATGTGCAGAAAACCAAACATCTCCAGCAATCGCTGCTGGATCCCTGTTGCTGTCTGTGACAAGTTGCTCCTCCTGCCCATTCTCCTACCACCCCCCATGGATTCCTTCCCACCTCCCCTGCTTTAGCTACGTCACCGCGTTCTCCATCCGCTGCAGGTGCCAGGGGGAACTTTGACTTAGTCTTCTTTCAGCACTTCTCTTTGGACCTTTTTTCCAACCTGGAAACTTGCACATGCTTTAGTCTAGACATGAATAGCTGTCTGTTTTTGCTCCTCAGACAGCATCTTTTCACAGTAACTTCTCTCATTATAGCTGAAAGTGGAACCACGATATTTACCAGTGGGGAAATGGAGGAAAAACACCACCACTTTGGCAGTCCCTAGCCTCTACTTCCCTGGCTGTCCATCCCTTCCCCAAATTGTGGTGGTGCCACTGAGGGTGCCACTGTAGGGAAGAGGATGCCTTGCTGCTGCAGCACAGCCCCCAGTGATTCCTGTAGGAATCACTGACTGCCACCAGAACAGGGGAGGCTGGAATGTTCCCTGAGGGACAGCCCTGTCCTGCCACATTAGCACCGTGAAATCAGGAGTTTGAGGCAAACTTGGTGTCTTGGTACCACCTTCTCACCCTACCCACACACCCACCGTGGTCCTGAGGCTGCTGCAAGACAAGGTCATCTTATTCCTCCCCTTCTCCTCTGTGCCCTGGCTTGCCACTGAAACAGAGCAGCTGCCAACCAAGGTCTTAGTGTACTGAAAGAAGTTAAAAACTATTACTAATGATGCTCCATTTTTTTCCTCTGGCTGATTTCTAGGATGTCAGGATAAGTACATTCCATCCCAAATGTACCGTCTCTGAAGGGCTGCTGAATTCCTCCTTCAAGCCTGGCTCTGTTCATCACTCAGTACCCAGCCTGTGCCTCCAGCCCAGGCCATGTTACTGCTCACGGTTCATGAGCGCTAACACAGATTTTGTTTGAAAAGCCACACGTTAGCAAACCACAGTTATTTGCAAGCCTGGCCCAGGGCTAGTGTCAGACATCAACACATAGGCAGCACAGATATTTTATTTAATTAAGTCATGCCATCTGGGCCAACAATGAAGGCACTCATACACTTCGCCCTTGCTTTCAGACTGTGTAGAGCTCTGATCCCCCCAAAATTGTTCTAAAAGCCAAATCTCCAGGGAACTGAAAGAACACTTTCAGCTGTTACTTGCATTAGACTGAATTTCTGCTGCAACATGCTCAGGATTTTTCCTATCCTAATAAAGCCAATCAGATTTATGTGCCTTAGTTTCATCCGAACGCTGCGTCCACCGTGCAGGAAATTACTAATGAGCAACTAAAAGGCCTATGCTAAATATAGTATGTGTGTGCAGCACCACAGAGCCACCAACGTTACTCTGCCGAAGGTTATTTGCTATAAAAAACAAAGGTAGCAACAAACAGCCAAGCATTAGACACGGGGAGTTGCTACTCATGCCCTGTAGGCTTTTCCAGACCTGTGGTGTTACTACCCCTGTCTACAGACTCTCCCTACAAAAATGATCCTTTCTTCCAAATCAGAGGTTTCCTAATGCACCCACAACGAAGAGAAATCAACTCAAAATATTTTGAGGTCAGGTCTTCAGAAAGGAGAAATGCTTAAATTATGTTAAGTTTCCTGACTTAGTTTTGGGGCTCAAAGAAATTGTTGAATCATAGAATCACAGCATGGCCTCGGTTGGAAAGGACTTTAAAACTCAGGTCATTCCAATCTCTAGGCCGTGGGCAGGGACACCTCCCAGTAGACCAGGTTGCTCCAAGCCCCATCCAACATGGTCTTGAATACTTCCAGGGATGGGGAGTCCACAACCTCTCTGAACCCGTGCCCGTGCCTCACCACCCTTATAGTCAAGAATTTATTCCTAATATCCAATCTAAACCTTTCTTCCTTCAGTGTAAGACCATTAGCCCTTGTCCTATCACTATCTGCCCTCCTGAAAAGTCCCCTTCCAGCCTTCTGCCGAGCTCAATACAGGAAAAAATCCAAATTCAGGAAAAAAATTCTGTATTCCCCAGCGCCATTTGTGCCATGGTCTGAACCTAAATACAGCCACACACAAACCTCTCTCCTGTTAAATTGTGATGGGCAGACTGAGCTCTGGAACTCCGACACCTGCAAGCTTTGAGAACACTCATAGCATCAAATGCACAATGCACAGGCAGACACTGAGCACCTGCAGACTGTTCAGGTGATCCTTAATTGCCCTTTCTCCAGACTGTGGCATTTCCACCCTGTTTATGGGGAATTTACTGGTTGTTCTGGGGGACGGGTGGTGTGGGTAACACCAGAGCACCACACTCACCCAGAGTTATGGCACGTGATTACAGTGCGACTCATAAATACTTAAAATTAATTAAACTGTTTCAATAACCTGACTGAAGTATTTTAGCAAAGTTTAATAACTTTAACTGGGACGCAGAGTTGAGTCAGATGTAATTAAGTCATTATGCACACATACACCCCCTTTATTTGATATAGGGAAGATTTTATCTTGCAAATCAAGTTAAATAGGAACTGAAGTGTTTTGCTGAATTGAGGTCTAAGCCCATGGAAATGTAATTTCTGCTCACTGTATTAAACAGCATAAGGTATTACTTAGCATATCTGTAATATTCAGCTTTTCAAAGTTCTGGAAAGACATGTTCACCAAGTTTTTGTGAGGTAAGAAAGCAGAGAACACAAGCTATGATCAAAGTATCATTACTGTAATTGCTGGATCTCTGGGAAGCCACCCAAGTCTTTGCACTTCCCAGTTACAATTTACATCTGACTCCATTAAACAATAGATTCTAACACACACGTATTTCAGCACCACAAAGCCCCCATCTCCATGTTATTAAAAACAAAAATCAACCCCTCTATCCTGGGAAATGGCATCACAGAACATTTTCAAGGGAACGAGTATTTTTACATCCCTATTTTCCAAGTTTCTGTATTTAGCAATGCTGGGCAGAAAGTCAAACATTTCCTTTTTGCTGGAGCAGATGCAAGCTGCTGAAACTTCTCACGCTCTTGCTACCACCTGACATTAAGGGAGCAAGAGTAAGTGCTCTAAGTACTGCAAAAATATCCACGTCAGAGACATGAAGAGCAGATGGACTCTCCAGTCAAGCACTACTTAGTACCATCAGCGATAAGCACTTGGGGCTCAAGGACACCTGCAAATTAATTTCTTTAGCATCAGGCATATCTGGGCTACCATGAGCCGCCTATTATTCTATTATTATGGCTTGTGCTATTTATGAACAATTTTAATGGATCCAAAAGAAGTGTAACAGCAGAGGTCACTATGAAGTATTCCACTGATGTGCTTGATGCTCTTTCTCTGTGCTTCCAAAAATACAATCACACTGTTTTAGCATAGCTGGTTTATGTAGTAACGAACGTAGGAATATCAAGCAGTAATGAAGATGTTGTACAGAACAGCAAAACATGCTGGGGAAATTAAAGTATTGGAATGTGCTTTAGTGTGTCAGCTGATAAATCAAAAAGAAAGGCCAGCATTGTTATTAGCAATTGGTTAAAAAAAAGAATAGAATCACTCAAGGCCAAGCATTCAGAAAGTGTTTGAAATAAGGCAGTTCAAGAATGGCCTCTAAATATTTTAAAAAATATTTATAAGGATATGAATATTCTTATAAAGGTAAAAGTAATTTAGGTTTGTTAAGGATGGAAAAATCAAATTCTGACTCATCTACTCAAATTTAAAGTATTATCCAGTGAGTTCCAGACATAATTCAAGTTCAGTTTTATAAAAAATAGAATTTGGACTGCTAAGTAAGCACAGGCTTGAGGGAAAAAATTGAAGTTGGGAATATTAGGAAATAGCATATTTGGGTAAATAGGAACTCTCCATATTTACACATGGCCTGACTGGGAATGAAACCAAAGCAGTCCCTCTCTTACGTGTGTCTCAAGGAACTCATATATGTGATATATAAAGCCAGTGTTGCATTTATTGTATGTGCAAAGCAGTTCACAGCCGTGGCTCCCAAGTCGGAGAAACGTTTAGAAGACTGAGCGCAAAGAACAAGTTTCGTGGTAGTGAGACAGAAGGGGTTCAATTTTTCCAATTTTAAAAATAATTCTGAAGACTTTAAATGTCCCTTGAAGGTGCTGGAGGTCCCTGGTTGCCTGTCTCAAGGAGCTCACTGAGGCAGAAGCCCTGTTTTGCCATGGTGCCAGGACTCAGAATCTGCTCAGCTGGAAGATTCTCTGTCGTTGACGCAGAAGATAAAGCAGACGAGGAGCAATGGCCAGAAACCAGAGCGAAATTTTTGGCAACATTGTAGGAAAACATTTTGAGAAAGGACAACTGGACAGTGAGCAGACAGACAGGGAAAGGGCTGTTGTGGCAGCAACATGTGGGTGAGGCACGGAAGTGTCCTTAGAGACACTGGAAAACATCAGTAAAGAAATCTTCCTAAGGGGGAATGTGGGGTATTGCACATCTCTTGTAGGGTTTATACAACTGTGCTTTAGAAAGTGCAGCTGTGGTATGAAGGCCATTTAATTTTTGAAGTGAAGGGTGCAAAGATTGTCAGGATTTTGTTCAATTTATGAACAATTTGAAGAGCTGGAAGAATTATTGATGTGAGAGTGGCAATTTCTACGTCCACACTGAGGAGTTGTGTTGGCCGTGCAGAGCAGAGATGTGTAAGCAGAGAGGAACTGAAGACAAAGATCAGAGAACGTTGAGCTGAAAACCAGCCTGGACACAGGTACAGCCAAGTCCACCCTGTTCAAATTGAGCATCTTGAGTTCAGTGGGACTTTAAAAGGTGCCTTAGATGCTTTACTGATTGGGATTAATATGTTGTACCATGTAAAAGCAATAGCTTCACAATGACAAAGGTTCACTCTTTCTGTCTCAGACTTTTTTGGCACCTGGGACTGCTTACTTTGGACTGTGACATGACATTTACACGCAAACTTGCCCTCATTCTTAGGTTTTATCCATTTCAGTAGGAGGACAGATATAGGGTATAAATTTACATGTGAGTTTGGAACATTAAATCCTGTCTGCAAGCAACAAGATTTCAACCAAACATGAAAAAGAGTTATTTTCTCACTGCTTACAAGCCCTTGCTAAGGATGCTTCAATTCCATGGCCCTTGTAAAGCAGTTCATGCCAAACTCTGTAGTTTCTACATTTACCACTCTAAGGGCAATTTCTCAGCTTTTTCTTTTGGAAACAGAGGAGCAGTGAAAAGGAAGGGAACTCTGTGAAGAAAAATTGACTCCATTCTACACCTTTAGGCAAAAAATTATCCACAAAAGTTTGTCAAAGCAAGTCAGGCTGAAAGCTCAACATCAGTTCTTCACCCCCCAACTCCAGTACTAAAGGATGTCACTTCATCCCATTTCAAGACTCTGACAACTGACAGAGCTATTGAAGATCAACTTCTTTTTTCTTTTTGGCCTCTAAATTCTCCAATGCTTAACAATTGCTGAGATGAGGAACATCTCTCTCAAAAAAACTTACAGGAAGGTAAGAAAATGATCCTGTTGTAAATCTAAATTTGGGGTTCATATTTTTGTGGATTGTGAGGTGGCATCAGCTGTTGGTTGAATTTTTAATCCAATTGCTCCTAAATTTCAGGCATTTATTTAAAGTCACTGAGCACAAGTGTTTGTATACAACCATATATACATGTCTCTCTGTGCATTTATATGCTATATCACAATATCTAAGTATCTATAAGCACACAAAAGTATCTATGTGTACATGAACATAGATATTTTAGATACCTGTGAGCACTGAGCCTCCTCACTCCCTTGAAAACATAACAAAACCCTTACTGATGGGAACTGCTCAGTATTTTTGCCCAATGACTTTTGGGTCTGGGCTTCCAAACAGGTGTCAGGATGGCAGAAAGGCCCTGCACTGTTTTCTGACCCCAGACCAGAATACACAGTTAAAAAATGCCAAAGGTCAAGAATCAGCATTTAATGCTATTTATTTCCAGCCAAATTACGTCCGCCTGCCTCTAAAATAGGCTTTTCCTAAATTTTCCTCCTGCTGTTTCACCTGATTGGATTAATCTGTTTTCCACTCAATGGAATGAACTAGCCGTGTGACAAAGTGGTGAAGAAATCCCAAACAGAATATAAAATTAAATATAAATTATTTGGGAGTATGTTACAGCAAAGGATAAAAATACATAATTCTATCAACGAAAAGAGTTGACTGTCAAAAATCCAACACACAAAGTATATATGAAATACACAATCTGGTTTTTTTTGTGTTTGAAAAATTACATTAATCCTTTTAGTGAATTTTTTTAACGTGTGGAGTACATTAGTCTGGATTAACGGATGGTGTTTATCATACTTTGTATTGTGGTTTCAGGAAATAGTCTGGCAATGCTGGGTTTCTACAAATGGATTTAAAATTAATCAACATCTATTTATGAGAAAGTTTAAACCATTATTAATACACTGTAAATACAGATCTCCTTAGAGCTGACCCCAAGTGTCTACCATCTGCTCAACTGTTGTAATCACATTTTTAAAGAGCATGGTCATACATAATGATTCTTCTCAGGAAAGAGCATCCCTAAGTACATCAGCAACATTTTAAATTCCACTTGTGCAATGCAATAATTTCCTACTGCCCTTTGTTAAGGAAAAAAGCAAATGGTAGTGACTAAAAGCCAGTCAAGCAACCCTTGATTTGTTTTCAGGGCTGCACGGGTGATGCTTTTTATTTATTTTTAGAAAAAACAACCAAAAACGTAGCTCTCATAACATTTTTTTAAATTAAATGTAAGTATTCTCACTGGTTTAGCTAAACCAGCCTTGATGTTAATATAGGCACAGATAATAACTCCAAACACAAACGTTGTGGTAACTTTGGATATATTATATGCCTGAATTAAAGCACAGTTTTAGCAAAGGCAGCTGAACCAAGCAATTTAATTTGGAGTAGTCAAAAAATCCTTTCTAATCCTCACAACATCGTTCCAAGTTAATAAACAAGACATGAGGCATTGGTTTCCAACTAATCTATTGGACAGAGGGACAACATATCCCACGCTCCCAGCATTTACACACCCAGGACATCCATGCTCTCCTTGGAAGACACTTAACGTCTTTTTATGGGGTGAGTGGGACAGAGAAGGGAAGGAAGAACAAACCCCACATGTTTCCATGTTTCCATGGCGCTTTTAAACACAGCTCCAAGTGGGAGAGGAGGTTCCCCCAGTCAAAGAGGAGCTGCTTTACATGAAACCATCTTCAAGCCATTCCCCTCCCGCATCCACTTTGAGCTACTGAAACAAAGAAACTCCACTTGTCTGGGAACAAAGGAAAGACACATCATTCAAAATTTTCTAAAACTTGGTACATACTTTTCCCCTACTGCACATTTTTTCAGCTAACTCATCAAAGCCAGAACTACACTGAGATAATTTAATAATTTTAATCAGAATTTTTCCTGTGAAATCAGCAGCAAATGCAACCAGGACAAATGCTGGCATGCTGTTGTAAAGGGTCCATCTTTTATTCCTTGCTGGAACTTCGTGATTCATTCACAGACTTTTTTTTTTTTTTGTCAACCAGATTATCAGCAGATGTGGAATGCCATTGGTTAAATGATATTTTGGTGATTTATCCAAAAAATCCCAAGGTGAAATCTTGGTGTTTTTTGGGACAACTGCAAGGAATTTTGGAGGAGGCTGTTAAAATATCTGTAGCACTGGTATTTTGGAAGAACATTAAAAAACAAAACAAATCAAACAAACAAAGAGACACAAATATAGGGAAAACTTCTGTCTCCCACCTCTGTCTCAAAAGCCTTCTATGTTTGTGTATCTACTTTTTGCCCTCTGAGTTTGGAAATGATGTTTCATTATTTTAAACCTGGAATTAAGTCCCAGAAAGTGTCACAGAACCACAGGAACTCTTTCTGCGCTCAAGTTATGAGGTTTGGACTCATTCTGTTGGACTCTGTGGAGCTTGACTGCAATGTATTGTTTGTTCTTGATGAAGAAAACCAAGAGGGAATGGTGCACCTCTCCACTCATCCCACCCCACTGTTTATATCCCATTTTTATCAGTAACTACCTCTCCCTTGGAGATTTCCTGAAAGATTTTGGTGTTTTTTAAAAATTCAACACATTGTTGAGTTGCTGAGTGAATAAATTGCTATTTCAGATAAAGTTTGTAACTTCAACAAAGAATTTTGTGTTTGTGTTTTATTTTAAAAGCATTTTTATTGGAAGAAAATTATGCATAAGTTTTATTCAACACAGTGATACACCTGGAGCAGCCAATGTTCTTGTATGATATTTCCATTAGTGTTCTTATATGGATCTTAGTCTTATGGATAAATGAAATCACTACCACTAAATCAATTGAGAAATTATTCTGGGTTTAATGTGTTAAATTTTCTTTGGCAGTGTTGGTTGGATGGTTGAATTCAACAATCTTAGAGGTCTTTTCCAACCTAAGAGAATCTATGACCCTTCAAATGCTACTAGAACTGTGTTTATAATTGTGCCAACTAAAACAAACAAACAAAAAACCCCCAAGAGTTTCAATAACTCCAATCCTCATAAAATGCAGAGTTTTTCCTCTGTAAGTCACGAGGTCAAACCCATCAGCAGCCAGTACTACCAGAAAACCATTCTCATAGGATGCTTTTGTAACAGTCCAACATGAAACAATTTTATTGTCATTGCAGTTCTGCAGGGTCTGCTGAGCTTGCTCCAGAGTGACTCAACATCCCCATGTTGATGGATAAGGCTTGATTTCACACAAAAAAAATGGACTCCTCCAATCCCCCACAATATCCACAATTTCCAGAGAACACGGAGAAGAAATTTCACAGGTTATGAAGCTGTTGTTGAGTGGACAAGTCACTTCAGCAAAGACCCCTCTGACTGTGCAACTCACCAATGAGCCCTAAAGATGATGGCTTTGAAATGAATTGGACATCTTGAACACATGGGAGGACACTGAGAAACGCACATTCATTGCAGTCACTCAGGTCTGGTACCACTTTGTCTTGTGAAGAAGTGGTTGGACATCTAAAATCCAGTGACAGGGCTTGTGTTACTGTTCTGTGGCTTAGCAGGATTCACTGGAATTCAGAAGGGAAAACAGATGGGAATGGACATAACTTGAGCAAAGCCCTCTGAAATGCTACCAGCAGGCTGTGATTATGCCATTACTGCAGCTGAAGACTCCAGTAATGGCTGGAGCAGCCTTCACTTCCCAGGTTACTTCCAGAACAGTAATCAAGGACTCATTTTCAGCCATGAAGGAAATCCAAATGAATTACTCTTTCACAATGGGCACAAATTTACGTCTGTGGAATCTGCTGAATTCCCAAATGGGGGAATTATTAGTTACAGACATTCTCCTGTCTATCAGCATCAAGCCAGTGGATGATGAAAATGTTTTAGCAAGATTTTGAAAGCTCCTTTGCACGTTGCTGCCCCACAAAGAAAGCCGTGGAGTGATTTGCTTGGCTGTCCTTTGCAAAGGTAACAGAAATTTGCCCAGCAGTCAAATCCAGGTGTCTCCCAGAACTGCTACAAGGAAATACTTTACAGACAAAGTTCTGGTTACCAAGAAAACCACTGGGCTGGTACAGTAAAACTCACGGGAGAAAACCTGCAAGGCAATGTTGATAAAAAAAAAAGCCAAGACCAACGCACGTTGATGCAGGGAGTGGGTAAAGCTGTTGTGTGATTTTAGTCTGTGTCTTATAATTCTGTATTTATTAAAACAAAAATGCTTCTGTCCAATAGAAATCGCCTTTCTGCTTAGTTATTTCTGAGGAAAAAAATGCACAGCTTTTTTCACTTGTCCCCCCAAAGGTTTGCAGTTCTCAGCTGACTTTGGCAACGTCAGATATTTGTTCCCTGTGTGCTTTTGGGAGTGGATTGACAATGTTCGTGGTTTCTTTGCCACCTGAATCCCTGCAGCCATATCCTACCTGACCAAGCTGTGAAAGCAGAAGATCCCGGGTGCTCTCCTCTGCACTGAAATGCTTTGAGAACATCTGGTTGCAAAGCTGATAATTTTGCACAAAATGAGCCAAAAGTGCTCTGCAGAGGGTGACAAATGCACTGACAATGGAAGGGCTCTGACATCAACTCCCAACGTCCAGGAAAATTTTCATTCAGTGGACACATTCAATTCAAATTTGTGGCTACTGTATTCATGTATTCTATTAATAAACATAACTAATTGCACTAATACATTGGTAATTATTGCCATTAAAAAATGGTAGACAAATATGCTTTTACATACAGGTTTATTTATGTCCTTTGCTTCTCAGCAGGATCTTTTATTATTCACAGGTATTCTCAATTTAGTGCAGATAATAAACTACTCTAAACTGTCCATTCCTGTAATGAACCCAGTACAATGCTTATTTTTAATAAAATTCAGAATATAGGACTGTTAATCAAGGATTAGAACTTACATCTATTGAAATTTGAAGAAACATCTGCCCTCCTGAGCTCTTTCTAGGAAAAGATCACCAGCCCTTGTCCCAAAATAATTGGTTTTATTACATTAGTTGCCAAACCTACAGTTACATTTCCCATGTGCAAGTTGAAACCACGCTGATCATATTCCCTGATTCTATTAATTTCATAATGAAATATATTAAAAATATCTCTACCTAATATAGTTTTGTATTGTATTTCATTATACTATTGTTTATTGTAGTGTTTATTATAGTATTTATTAGAATATGATGTATAATATTTTCTAACTCTCTGGCAGCAATTGTCAGGTTGTCTGACACATGTGGGAAATATTTAGCCAAGTTTGCTATATTAATAAAAAAATTAATGCTACAAAAATCAAAACTACCTAAGGGTTGTTTTATTTGGGAACAATGTAGAGACATCTCAGTTTTCTTTTTAAATAAGAAACTTAAGAAATTAAACAAACCCATCTTTACTGTATTTATTTGCTGTTGTTTAAAATCCAGTTAGTCCTGAAAAATGTTCTGGAAAACTTCAGTCTGGATACACCATCCTGACAATATTTCTCTTTGCCAGTTGCCCTCAGGAATTTCTATGATTCTTCATTTTCAGGAACCTGGGTAGAGAAACCATTTTTCAATGGAAATTTCTGGGCTCTCAGGCACTTAGCAGGGATTGGATATTGCAGACAGACCTCAATGGGTCTTTTTTGAGCTAATAGCAAATCTTTAAAATCCACAGCTTCAAGGAGAAAAAAATATTTCCAGCCACGTATTTGGCTTTCTCTGTGCAGCTGCACTCAGACAATTTTCACCACAAACCGCTCTGCAGTTGGACACCACAGAGCCAGGAATCCAAACGGCACCAA
>NW_020925713.1:55050-97765 GCF_003984885.1 Neopelma chrysocephalum
CTGAGATCCAACCTGAGCCTGCCCTGACACAGCTCCAGCCATTCCCTGGCTGCTGTCCCTGGTCCCCCCAGAGCAGAGCTCAGTCCCTGCCCCTCCTCTGCCCCTAACAAGAAAGCTGCAGTTGGCAGAGAACAACCTGCCCCGGTCTTGGATGCACAGGTGTGTGGATATACCTTAAAAGATAAAAAACCAACAATCACACTGTCAGATTGCAAGCATTGAACAAGAGCTTCTTCCAGGATGATTCTATTGCCATATCAGTGGAGATGTAGATCTCACTGTAATGTTGAGCCATCAAGTTTTCATGTCAAGGGAGCAGCCATCACTTCCTCACACACTTGTTTCAAGGAACAGGCAGGTCCTAGTTTATAGAAAGGTAATTCCTGCCTGTAATAAATACTGAGATCTATAATACTCCTGCTAAACACAAATTCTCACAATAGTAACATTTCAGAAATTCTAACTCTAGAATATCACTATAGTTACATTATCTCAGGCAGCTCTGCTGTCTGATAACAGCTGATATCAGCTGCTTAGGTAACAACATGTGATCAAAGCAATTAAAATTGAAATACAGGTGCCAGCTTTTCAATTGACAGATAAACTTTTGGGATCATGAAAGTGTAAAATTAGGTCCTTAAAAAACCTCTCCCTTCATTGACTTTATTTACTCAGGATTGCATTTAACAGTCTTGGAAGACTGAAAATCAATGATGCAGAAAGCACTTGGCAATCTATTTTGTAAAAATCTTCTAAACAGTTTTTGGGAGCCACAGTTGGATATCCAGCAGAAATTAAATGAAATTTATATTTTAAAGTTAGGAAGGACCAGTTTATAAAAAATAGGTGATGGTACCTTTAAAAATTTCTCTAACTGTCACATGCTGATTCATACTTATTTTTATGAAATGCTTTTAAGCATAATATTCAATATTTCATTATGAAATGCCCTGTTTCTTTCTTAAAATAAGTCATTTATTTATCTATGATTTCTGCATTTATGTGTATGATTTATCATGCACTGCACAGATGAAAGAATTCCACACCCCTTTCCTGTACCAGATGGACTCAGTTCCAGTAATTGCTATTTCAGGCTGGTTACTTTTTTACCTTCATTTTGCTGCAGGATAAATGAAAATACAGAGTATGGTGGAAAATGGAATTGGGCCTGATGAACCAAATATTAATTTACTGAACACTGCAGGAGAAGAAGCTGCATTAGTGCATATCGAGCAAGAATTTAATATTACTTGAGAAGAGGTTTAAAATGGGAAATGAAGCCATTTGAGAAGCGAAATGAATATTAACTGATATGTCATTACTCTGGTGTTTATTCTAATTTTACAAAGGTGTTCACATAAAATATTAGCTGGAACACCCGATTGCCTGTGGCAGATGGATGATATTTGTGTGTTTATGGTGACATCCTGCCACTGGTATTAAACCCAGCAGGGCTGAGGGGGTTAATATATTCCTTATTTCCTTCAGGAGGGAGGCCTGGGTTCAGATTCAGTTCAAGTCACAAGTGAAAATGCATTTGGTGGTCTCGAAGCAAAACACATTTGTCCGTGTGCTACAAAACCACGGCGTAATTTGGCTGCTCCATTGGATCCTCCTGCTCTGGAGAGCAGGGCTGGGAGAGCTGGAATGCTGCAGGTCAGCAGTGCCAAGGGAAAATGTGGGAAAACATCAGCACCCATGGATCTCATAGGGGTACCAGGCTCACCTCCACTGCACCAGGAATCTCTGCCTTACTAATTAGCCAGAAAATAAATCAGCTTTTCCAGGTGAAATACAGAAGAGCTCGTGCTCTTTGCGAGATTCTGCTTCCTTTCTGAAGGTTTTGGAAAGGTTTTCTGGCTGAAACGCTCAGGTTTTTCAGAATGTGTTCGAAAAGGCATTTTAAAAATGTAAAAACAAATAATCAAAAGGTGAAATTCTGACGGTGGTGTTTTTACTTTAGCTTTTTCATTAATTTTAATGAGCTCAGGATTTCGTTTTTATTTCGTTTTCAATTTTAGTTTGTCACATTTTCCATGCAGGGTCTTTATTACTCCAAATTGATACAAGATATAGCAAGCAAAGAGGAAAGTAGTAATTTTCCATTAAAAAGTGTTTCAAGAAACTGCTCTAAGTATGTATTAAAAATAAGAATAATTGTGAAAAATATTATATTATTAAAAATTATTGCAAGAATAATACAATAATATAATATATTAAATATTATATTGCAATTAATATATTTTATGCATTTATGCAGAATATATATTTCTTTAATAATCTCAATCCCCAATTTAAATACTAGGTAGCTGGATTAAAAGAAACTTTCTTCCTCGTCACACACTAGTTACATCTGAAATATCAGATTGAAATTCAGGTGAAATTACCAGAAAGTAATTCCTTCTCTTGCAATTTAGAAAGATATTGACATTATTAAGAGACAAACAAAAGGACCGTACTGAATTCTTTTGAAATATTTAATTTTTAAAAATTCTGCTCTTGGACACAGAGCTTGGAGGGATCAAGGGGCGTTTCTGTGCCCTGAAGAACTAATGAAGATAAGTTCTCCTGCACCTTCTGCAGGACATTTACAATGTGCATGAGCAAAAAGACAAAATTCCTAAGACTTTCTCCACCCTTCACAGTTCCTCATTATTTCTCCCCAAAGATGGTTCAAAACTGGAAAAATAAGTCAACTAATTAGAGTTTCCTGGGTGATTTTTTGGGTGACCAACACAACTGACATGGGGAGTGCCCATCCAGCTGGGTGCTTTCCCCTCCTTTAGGAGCTGGTTAGCAACTCTCACCTGCCTCCTTCCCTCCAGATATTTGCTTCTCCAAATATTTGGACATTAACTCCCCAAAAGCCTGCGAGAAAGTGAGGCTTTCAGCTGGAATGTGTTTGAGGAGCTGCATCAGGAGCTGCTGTTTATTTATAGCGGGAGAAACATCTCGTATTTTATTAACGTAAAACCAGCTCTGCCCTCGTCTGGACCACAGAGGTCTCAGCTGCCTCTGCCTGCTCCATCACCCAACAAAACTGTGCTACCTCTGCCCAGTTTATGGGCTCTGCCTCCAGGGGAAGGTGAAAGGGCAGGATCTTGGAGCTCGTGCTTTAAAACCGAGTGTAAACCAAGGAGAACAAGAAAGCTTTTGGTATCTTTCCTCATCCCAAAGCAATTAAGGAATTTTCTATGGCGACTGAGGTTGAGTCTCGGTGGTTTGCAGCATTTAGGGTGGAAGCTTATATTTAAATATGCCAAAGTATGTAAATAATGAGTTTACTGCAAACAATGTAAAGCAAATGCGAGAACCTGAAAACCAGCACTAAGTAAAATACCATCTTTGGTTCCAGTTCTGATGTTTACATTTGCTAAACGAATTCTACGCTGATTCTGTGTCAACTCTCTCTGAAGGTCTGTTTTAGTCTGAAGGTCTGCTTTAGTTGAGGGTGATGGAAAGGAAATAGATAAAAATACCAAATTGTTAGTACTTGCTGCAGTTTTTAGGGCTTGGCAAACAAGCTCATCCCAGATATTAACTGAAGAGTGTGTAAGGTTGCCTGCAAAATCTAATGAGACTTAAAAGCATTGAGGAATACATAAAGCAATAAGAAAACCTCTGTCATTTCCCACTGAGAGACTTGGATGCTGTCTGGTTCCACATGCTATAATTTTTGGGAAAATATTTTTTTGCAAATGATGGGAAGTCAGTAGTTACAGTTACTGCTTACTGTTGACATTGGGTGACTGTTCGTATGCCCAGAATCCCACCTACCTCAGCTAAATGGTATCTTTATGAAATTAACAGAATGCGGTTACAACATGGCCATAAGAAAAAATATTAACATCAAATTTTGGATTATAATTGGAAAACTGACCTTTGGAAAAAATGTTACCACTGCAGTCCTGAACTGTACTGTAAAATGACAACTTTAAGAACTGGAAGAATGACTGTATTATGTAGTTTAGAAAAAGGCAGCAAAATACAAATAATTATACTCTTTATGCTTCACTGGAATTCTAAATTAAAGAAACCTTGAGGCTTTCCTCTCATGAAACCATTCACATTATTTTCTGCCTTCCAACTTCTTGGAAGTGTCTGTCAAACACTTTAAAGCACTTTCAGCAAACTAGATTTGTTCTTCATTACACGGGCAATCTCCACAGGCAATTGTGACAGGTCGTGTAAATAAAGCTTTTCCTAGAAACATCTCACTGCGAGGTTATTTAAGAGAATATGAATCTTTCTTCTGTTGTTGTTGTTAAACAGCTCGATTTGATTGAAAACCCTGAAATCAAAAATCCCTGAATGAATCGCAGTAGAAAATTTTGAGAAGCTTCTACAAGATTCACTTTGATACCTCCTGGTTTCTCTTGGCCAGGTTACTCTTGAGACTCCCACCACTCTGTTACAGTTTAATCAGTGCTACATGCAATTTTCCTTGCTTTTGCTCCACTGCTGTCCTCCCCAGGTCAGTATTTATTAATGTCTCTTGCTCTATGCATGTATAGCTTTATTTGCATTTCTTAACCATGGGCCAGTCTTGTATCATTAAGCTGAATGGCCTTTTTCCAATAAAAACTCCAAGATGCACAGGAAAAAGTCATCCTGTCAGTATTTTTTGTTCTGGATTAATTAAAAATATTCAATATCTGGTTTTTTTTCTGATGTGAATGCTCAGCTGTAGTTTTGCTTCTCACTGGCTACATAAAAATGTCATTTCCAGACAAAAATTTAGATTGGGAAATTAATAAATGGATTTCTACAGAAATAAGAACAACTACATTGCAATTGTGTTTATGTAGCTGTGCTAAATTACCACCTAATGGAGAATGTAGAACTCAAGCATTTAGCCCAGTATTTATTTCTAAGACATTTGGTTTATTCTTAGTATAGAAAAAGGTAGAGAATCAGAAATCCTGCCTCTTCCCCAGTTTATCAGTGACTGACAACTGAAAATTAAATCCCAGAGGACTGAGAGAATCACATGAAGTAATATTGTTGGCAAAATGCAATTTAAATAATACCAACACCAATATGGAATGTCTTCATGGTGGAATATCCTCTGGGTTGTTTCAGTGGAGCTGGCAAAACCCTCAAAAAAAACTTAAGCTAGATATAAGGATTACCAAACTCAAGGAAAAGTTTGTGCCAAAAATAAAACTGAAAGCCTCCAAAATTCTGAGAGGGGAAAAAAATCACTCTTATTGAAATACTATTTGTGTTTCAACATGAGCATCTAAAGACTAAGCTTATTTAATTCAAAATTAAATATAAAACATCAAAAAATAATCACACTGTTTAAGTGTGTTATTTTTTGAACTAAACATTCTGGGTTGGTTTGTTTCCAGGTTTTTGGCTCAGTTTTTCATCTTGCTGGGGAAACAAAATAGGTTTCATTTCACAGTGACTCAAAGTGATGCAACTCAGCCCAAAATTTTTGGGCCTGGCCAGAGAAATAAAAGAATAAAGTATTCACACATCTGTATTTTAGACACTACTGGTGTAAGCTAAAGCTGAGTCAAGGCTCACTTGCAAAATGATGAGTAAGAGTCTTGTGGACAATCCTACAGCATTTTTTTCACCTTGTTTTTGACAACCACGTAATAAAACACGGAAATTAGTGCTTCTGGATGCGTGGCAACCACTCACAGTCAAACCCTCTGGGGTTTGCTCCATGTGATAAAGATGATCCACTGAAAACACATCTCTCTTGTCCTGAAATGATACAATGACAAAACAGATTATTTGTCACCGTTTTGTGTTGATCATTAGTGTTCCATCCATGCTCTGTCATCCACCCCATCCCCTCAGGGATGCATTTTGTTACACAAAAACCTCTACTCTGGTCACCTGCAGACCAACCTCTCTCCCATTCCCACCTTAGCAGAGCAGCTCTTTTTCTCTCTTTCTTTTAATTAAAATCTCCATGTCAGTAGCATGTATTAAATCAAGTTCCATTACAAGCCCAACTTTCAAGAGTGCATTTTTTTAAGCAGCTCATATTTTGTCAAGCCTAATTGCTTTAGTTCTAGGCAATATTTGTTGCAGAACAGCCAGTAATAACCTTTAGTCCTGGCAAATTTTCTCTCTACCAGGACTCAATCACATAACATAAACAGCTATAAAAGGAGGCTTTTTAAAGCTTTATTCATAATGTGTAGCACATGCATGTGGCAGCGTAGATCAGATCACAACACTGAATGAAATATGAGATTTAGCCATGATGTCAGTTATGCCAACATGTTGTAAGTTGAGAGCATTAATTTGAATTTAGCTACAACAGAAAAGAGAGGGGAGGGGGAAAACGACATGGTGCTTTATTAGTGCAAGTTTTCCCAATTTGATATTAAAAAGCATGGATGTAGCTGGTCGTGGCACCGTGTTTGATGATGCAACTCAGTGTAGAAAGAGTTGTGGACAGCAGAGGGTCAAGGTGGTCCATATGAAGAAATGGATTCTCAGGATTTTAGGGCTTTTTTGTATGGTGGCAAAAAGAATGCAAGGACTGAAAAATCAGAACAAGAACTTAGGATGGCCCCCAGAGCAGCACATGCCCATGGGCTGATGGAGCCTCAGCCTCAGAGCTGGGACACATAGCTGGGGCACAGACACATAGCTGGGAGCATTCCCGTGGTCCACAGGCAATGGAAAAGCCACATGTTGGCCATCCCAGGCTGGCTGGGCATCCCACAGCACAGTCTGGGTTATTCTCAAAAGCCCATGTGTAATTTATGGGGTGTATTTACAAAACGTCTCTGGCTTAAGCCACTGAATTTGTTAATCCCCAGAGGTGAGGATACAGCCTTCAATATGGCAAACACACTGCAAGGATTTAATACCAACTTATTTGACACTTAATCTAGTATATTTTAAGCCAATCTATTAGGGGAATATGCCTTGCAGACAGTTTTCAGCCTGACTGGTGGTCAGTGAGAAAGACAGTCTTCTCAACCCCTCCACCACACTGTCCTCTCCCAAAAGATGGCACAGGAGCAGAGCATGGATTTATTCCATTCTGTTACTTCACTGCTTTTGGTTTTATTCACGTAATGAGTTACAAAAAGTAGAGAACCAGTGTGGAATAATCAGAAATGTCACAGTACGCAAGGATATTATTTTGAGAGCAGTAAGGTAAATATGAAGCAAGTCACCCAGTCTTTTAAACAGAGAAAAAGCTGATAATGAAGGGGTTTTTTGTAGTTCCACATAGTCCAACTCGCCTAAGAGGAGTATAGAATAAAGAATCTGAAGGGTGGTGATAGAACTTTCCTTGTGATTTATAAACTTCTCTAAATCAAAAATACACCATTAATTTCCCATTAAAAATACAAATCAAAGGTACACCATTAATTTCTCTCTGCAGAGAGGCACCCAAAGTGAAAAACTACATCACTAGTCCGAGTACAAAAAGGCCAAGATTCTCAAGAAACAGAATCTTCTGTAGAACCTTTACTTATTTCACCAATAGGTTTGCATAGTTCAAGCCAAGTTTTTCTAAAAGGTAACACAATCCTTTTTCAAAGGACTCATTGCCAAGTGCAATTATTTGTGAGCATTTGAGAAGTTCATAGAAACATTATGCATACAAATTCAACTGGAGCAGTTTTAGGAAGTCCAAATTCATTAGGGAAGGCTGATCACAACTGAAAAGCAATTTGTGACTCTGTCCAGCCCATTTATGAGTGTTTTGCAAACCTTGAAGTGAAATGCTTTCTTTAGTAGTTACAAAAACTGATCGGTACTTGGTGTATTGGTTTTTCTATAAATACTGGACAATATTTACATATAAGAAAAAAATATTATTACATAACTGAAAAAAGTTTAATAGCCAGATTATTTTCAAAATAAAATGTGGGTTTGTCATTCTCAATGTAAAATCTTTCTACTTGAAAAAAAAATATAGTATTTCAGTTTGTTTCCATCTTATGAAGATTTGGTAATTGGATGTATGAACAAAGCACTTATTAAAAAAACCTTAAATTACAGCATGCAAAAAGTCTTAACAGTGAGAATTTTTATAGATTTTTGCTACATAATGGATAATTGCAATAGCTTGTTCGTAAGAATATTACTGAAGAAGTCGTAAAGACACAAACCAGCTACAGAACAGTGCTTTAAAAATATTTTTTCTTCAAATAACCCTTTTCAGCATGCAGATAGTGTTCATACAGAACTGTGATATAAAGTACAGTGTGTAAAAAATAAGAAAAAAAATGTTTTCTTCCTGGAAGTCTTCCTAAAGAAGTTACCACAGAGATGGAGTTAATTAAATTTCGTATCTCTGTTAGGGACTTCATTTCTGTTTGTTAGCTGTTATTTTCATTTGTAATTATTTCTGTTTCAGAAAGCAACATTAAATGTCATCTAAATATGAATATACAATTAAATATTAATGTAATTCTGTTAATAAATCCCAATACCCTCTTGAAGTATAGTTTTATATTACCTAACTATTCCAATTTCCTGAAGAAGAATGCCAGTAGATTTAGGAGTTGTCTGCATACCAGATAACAGGACCCAGCAGAGTTCAAACTATAGCAAAAGAGGTGGTTTTATTTGTATTATTTACTTTGCACACTGGCTGAAGCTGTAATTACAGAAAAGTTTGCTTTAGCAGAGACCACAGTGAGCGGAAACCACACTGAGCCGTGCCAAGAAAGCTGCTGCCTGCTCCAGTTAATTACCAAATGTGTTTCTCCAGTGCAATTTTATCTTTAAGACCAATTTTCACATTAACAACTTGGTCTTTTCCTGATACATCGCCGGTGTTATCGTCCCAGTACCTGCACCAGGTACCTCAGAGATGGGCATCCCTGGGATGGGGCAGCTCCGCACGTACGGACAGAGTGGGAATGAGAGGCTGGAAAGCAGTGCTGGGAAAGGGCCCTGGGGGTCCTGGTGGGTGGCCAGTTGTCCCTGAGTCAGCAGTGCCCTGGCAGCCAGGAGGGACATCCGTGTCCTGGGGGCATCAGGGAGGGGATTGTCCCGCTCTGCTCTGCCCTGGGGCGGCCTCACCTCAACATTGGGGCAGTTTGGGGGGACACAATGGAAGGAAGGGATTGAGCCATCAGAGAGTGTCCAAAGGAGGCAACAGAGATGGGGAAGGGCCTTGATTTGAAGCCGTGGGAGAACACTGAGGGCACTTGGTGTGTTCAGCTGGAGAAGAGACTGAGGGGAGACCTCAGTGCAGTTCCAATGCCTGGGCAGGGGCAGAGGAGGAGCAGGGACTGAGCTCTGCTCTGGGGGGACCAGGGACAGCAGCCAGGGAATGGCTGGAGCTGTGTCAGGGCAGGCTCACATTGGATCTCAGGGAAAGGTTCTTCCCCCAGAGGCTGGTTGGGCACTGCCCAGGCTCCCCAGGGCAGTGGGCACAGCCCCAAGGCTGCCAGAGCTCCAGGAGGGTTTGGATGATCCTCTGGGGCACAGGGGGTGACTGTTGGGGATGGGCCTGTGCAGGGCCAGGGGTTGGACTGGATGATCCTTGTGGATCCCTTCCAACTTTACATATTCTGTGATTCTGTGGTTCTGTGGCAAGGACATGCACAAGGAAGGTGAAAGCAGAAGTCTATAATTTCTGACTTTCCTAAACCAGCACTAGTGACTCCTTAGGTCCTTCCTCACAAAGCCTTGTGAAGCCAACTGGGTACCATGTAGAGAAGATGAAGAAAGTTATTGCAGACCCAGTGCAAGTTTGATGCTTGGAGTGTGATACTGGCCTTGAGTTGGATTGGACATGATCGCATGAATTTTTCAAGTATATTTTACATTTCCCTGTGAATTCTGAGGTGATATCCTGAGCTGTAGCTTCATTCTCTCTGTTGACATTGGCTAAATTATTCCCAGCCTATGAGGGGTTTTAAGAATTTCAAGGTTTACAGCAAAGAAATGCCTGAAAGAAGAAACAGAAGGAGTTGCAAATAACTAAAGATAGACCTGGAAAAGGAGAAAAATATATTAGCAGACACTGAGGATGTTCTGATAGTGCCAAACTGGAATTCAGATGTAGGCTTGGGTGTTAGAAAGCCCCAGAATATTGAAGTTCTTTGATCTGGAATTGTTTTGTGATCCTGTTTTCTTATTTTTCTTTTTATAATGTATCAGAAAAAGTCAGATATTTTGTCCAACCACAAAAGATATTGTGAGCACAGCAAAGTGTATAAGTGCATGTTTAAATCCCATTAACTGCTTACAGAATTTACAATAATATCAGAGCCGTTTGTTGCATTATGGCTGAGATTAGGCTTGATTGCTACAACCAAATCCTCTGTTATTCTATTCCTAAAACCGAGGTTTAATTCTGATTTCGTTTTCCAAAAGCTATTCCTAGGGACTAATGCGGCAGCCTGCTTGCAATTCCAAATCTCAACCTGTAAACTCCAGCAGGCACATGAACCAGACTTTAAATGCACCTGGAGGATGCTATGGAAATACAGAAATAAATAGCAGAAGCAGTGGGAAAACCTATCCTGATGGAAGAAAAATGTTACATCCAGAAGGGAATGCAGCTAGCAGATACAATTGCAATAACTACAAGTGAAATGGTTCTGTAAGTAGGTATCATGTGGAAAACAAATTAGCAGGACTTGAAAAACATCTGGAATAGATATCAACAAAAAGCTCAACAATGCATTTGAAAAGCAAACAAGATTCCAGCAAAAATATCATGGAAATTAAAGACTGGAAGCGGTACTTAGGTATTGAATCATGGAGGACTCAATTCAGTTAATAAAAAGGGTTTGTTATTTTTATTCCATTGTCATTATCAGCTTGCTGTCTGTATTTTGTCTAATAAAGGGACACATAAAATCAGTTGGCATGTTGGTACTGAAGCTTGATAGACTGAGAAAAAGGAAAATCTTGATTAAACTAGTTTACTTTTACTGCATTTTGTGAATATTTTACCTGCTGTCTAAGTCTACACGTCATTTTAGCAATAATAAATTACTAAATATCATATCAGGAAATAGGGTCAGTTCTAACAGGACCTGGTCCAAAGTCCATTTGCCTCCTATTTTTAATAGAGAATAATAAATAGGGGAAAAGAATCCCAAACAACCCCCCTTCCAGCATGAACTGTACTTACTGGAAAGATATTCTGTTGAAATGTGAAAAACAGGCGTCATATTAAGATACACAAAATGCAGAATATGGCATTGTTCTAGACCAGATGTTTTAAATATACAAGAAAATAGCCAGTTTGGGGTTAATTTAAATGTCTTCTTACATTGATTCATATTTTTCATAATGCATAATACAAGATATTGTCTTAGTATATAAACATCCCTATATTTCTTCAGTTGGAACACGAGGATTTTAGGACCAATTGCATTACCAGGGCACTATTTTAAACCTATTAACCGGTTTGAAAAGCCAGAAAATCCCCTTACATCACTGCCACTTCCCAGCCACATTTCTCAGTAACTTCTTTACCTTTTCCTCCCAGTTGCCATTCCTTACCCAGTTCCCACCTCACAGGGATGGGTCTGTGTCTGAAGGATGTGAACTGCTCCTTCCTCACTGAGGACCAGGCAGAGCCAGTGCACAGCCAGACCTTCCTCCTCATTTCCCTCGCTCTTTACTTTTGCTTTGGAAGCAACATTTAGTTCATAGCCACAGCAATATTCATTTCAAATACAGAGAAGTTGCTTCTTTCTGCCCCTACCGTTCCACTACTTGAAATGACACTGCTTTTCTGCATGGTCATTGAAATGGAACTTTACATGGCTATAAAGAACAAGCTTATCTTGGGCAAGGCAGGAATCCCACTGACCTCTGTTGTGGGGGAGTAGGAGGATTAGACAAAATTTATTAGAAAAGCTCTCTGGTCCAGCTATGAGGTGCAGCAAGGACCCCCTTGCTTTCTAAACTCCTTCTCAGAGAGGAGCCTGAGGGTGGCTGGATCCAACCACAGCCCCAGACTTTGACAACAGTTTAAATTTAAGGAATTATAGAGCTGTGATTAGATCCCTTTATCCCGCAGGTTTTTATGATAGTAAATCAGATATATTTATATAAAATGAATTATTTATTATGACAAATGAACAGGCTAATGACCTTAATCAGAATTATTTACTATACAGAGAAAAGCTAGAAACTACTAGTAGAGCATAATATAGCATAAAATGATACAGTGCACTGTATTAAAGCAATTCTATTAAAGCAATTGTATCAAAGCTGGCAAAAGGCAAACAATCATTAAGCAGAGACTGATGTAACTCACCACACAAGGACTGTGGGCAGAGCTCTCTCTCTTAACCCCTGGGCAGTGACCATGAAAAGCTGTCCCTGCTTCACGGGAGAAGCTCCACACACTCCAAGAAAGTCTGTGGAAGAACCTGCCACATGGAAACTGGACTGGGCTTTTATAGTTATGAAGTGATTGACTGGCAGTCACAGATTCACAGGTCAGGGAGCAGCTTATCTGTCAAATCCTGCTCCCAAAAGCAGGATGTGTGTTTGCAGTTGGTGAGCCAGGCTGGTTTTAGCACAATTCAACACTTAAAAGCAGCCCCCTGGTGCCATCGGTGGCTCAGCACAGACACCTTGGATTGTTTGGATTCTTTGATTGGATTCTAGGCCAAAGCAGATAACCCTTATCAGGGTAGAGCATCCTGCCACAACCTCAAAGAACAGAATGTTCAGCATGAACTGAGGGGTTTGAAGAATGGGATCTTATAGTAGCGCCCTAAAGATTCTCCACTGTGTGGAGCAGGGGGAGATCACGAGGACAGGACTGCTCACCACAGTCTCCTCCTCTTTCCACCTGCAATCATCTCCCAGGAATCCTCCCTACTCTGTTATCTCTGTGATTCTGAGCTTTACAAAAACTAACTTCACAATGAAACAAAGTAGGTTCTATTTTAATTATTGCAAATGATAGGGTTAATTATTTTCCTCTGGGAAACAGAGAATTTCTGCTGTATTTTCACTGAGACTGCACAACCATCTTTTCTTTTCATCCTATTTTTTTTTTGTGTGTTACGTGTAGTCAAAGCAAACCCTTTCACACAATCATGGAATGGTTTGAGTTGGAAGGGACCTTAAAGACCCTCTCCTTCCAACCCCCTGCCATGGGCAGGGACAACTTCCACTAGCCCAGGTTGCTCCAAGCCCCGTCCAACCTGGCCTTGGACACTTCCTGGGATGGGGCAGCCACAGCTTTTCTGAGCCATAATCACTCTTTTTTTTAGAGTATCCAAGTTTAAAGTACACTTCCATACTGGAAAATGTTAACATAAAAGAGGTGCCCTCTTTTAAACAGTTTGCCACCATTTTAAAATTCTGATCAGTGTTACTCATTGACAGAACATTCAACTTCAACCAACGCAGGTCTTAACAAAACCTGGACCTAAAAGAATAATTATCAGTGATGAAAAGGATTCCAGACTCACTGTAATTTCGGCTGAGTTTGTAGACATGGAAATATGAAATAAGATAACCAAAGTAATATTGTAAGTGATTTAAATAACCATTTATAATAATTAACAATCAATAACTACTAAATTTAATAATTTTAATAATTAATAAACAGTTATGCTTAAACACATCCAATATGCTGCAAAGTTATAAACACATTGATGATATTATAGAATGTTAACGAATATTATTAGTCCTATTTTTACCCCGTTGTACACTGTAAAGACTAATTTGTAGATGTCTTAACAAAAGGTCAACCATTAGCTTTTATAAATAAGTCATAAATATTAATTTATTGTACTGTTTGACCAATTTATTACTTTTTTTTTCTGGTAAAACAAAGATATTCCACTCAAAATAACGTCAATGACCACAACTTGCTTTACTGCAAGTAAAGTGAAACTGAAAGCAAGCTCTAAGGCAGCAGGTATTCAAGAAACACAAAGAAATGATGAAAAGCAGCTATGGAAGAGCAAAAAGACCCCAAAACAGTTTTAAATATTCTTTTACTTTGTTGCCTTTTCAAATACCTGAGGTGTCTTTTGAAGTTTTTTGGTAATTTCTGCTCTACTGATGTTTGTGCTCCATTAAGTGACTTTCCATCCTGCAACACTGAAGCTGCAGGAGAGTGGTTTGGACCCAGACTCCAGAATTTTCACAGTAGTTTGGCACTGCCTCAGGTCTTTTCCAATGTTTCATTTACCACAGCTCAGCGTTTTCATCAATTGTTTTCTCCAGTGCTGCTGAACTGGTCCCACAATTTGAAATTAGCTACTTCCTCTCTGGATTATGCCACAATTCCAAGTAAGTTAACATTAAAACGGGCTAATTATACCTTCCAGGCCTGTGAGATAGTCAAGGTGTTTGTAGCAGAGCACACAAGGAATCACCTGTTTCATGGACCCAGCTGCCACAGCAGGGAAATACTTTCAGGTGAAACACTGAAATTTTGGCCAAGCAGGAAGCGAGGCCACTCTTTATCTCTCAGTATTTTCCTGACACTAAGTGAAGTTCATAAAACTAAGATTATGGCCCCAAGCTGGGTTTTCAGTTGTTCAGTTTTTTCAGTTGTTCTAATGCTTTTACAGCAATTAATTCTAAAAAAATTGCCTCCAAATAGTCAACATTCTTTGTTTAAACTCCTGTTTATTCACCAGATGTTTTCTGCAGGTACGATTGCATCTGGCACAAAAAGCACCCAGCTAATGTTCTCCAGTGAGGCAAAACACACGCACTGCAGTCTGCTCTGACCACAAGAGTTTTCATTTAAGCTGTGTTTATTCCAGCTGTGTAACTTTTGGGGAGTGCAAAGACTCAAACCAGAGGATGTGCTGGACGAGGAGCTAATGGCTGAGAGTGATCTTTGAACAGTCCATTCCTAAAAATATCTGTGTGTCAAACCTCTGGGCATCACATTCTTTACCAAGAAAGAGATATTTGAGAGAAAAGAATTATGGCTGAATAAGGATCAGTAAAAAATCAGCCCACTAATTGCACTTGGCCTCCCTGAGATGGAGGTGCAAGAGAACAGAGTCCAATTTCTCTTCAGAAAATCTTTTACTTCTGCTCCTGCTTTATTTTGGTTTCACATGACAGACACTACTAATTCAGTGAAGGAGTGACCCTTAGACCCTGTTTCTTCTCCCCAGGGGAGCTCCAATCAGTCAGATTTTTCTCTGCCTTCCTTGCTACCAATGTATTTCAACTGGTTTCCCTAATTTTTTTCTGCTAATTCCCATTTCCTTCATAATCACAGGCTTTTATGTGACTTGCTGGCCAAGCGATTTTCAAGGGAGCTGTAATTGCCACAGGTCTTAAACATTAACCCTGCCAGGTGTCAGTGCTGGGACTGCTTGTGCATTTGATTAATGATACCAGAGCAAAAAAATTGGTTTTTAATTGACTGTCGTGTTTTTCTTCTTGTTCAAGTGCTCCTGAAACAGTCAGATGATCTGGAACAAAGGTTCCTTGGGAAAAAACACCTGAGATGGCATGGTGAAATACAGGAAATACAAGCTAACTTAATGAAAAGTAGAAGGTCTCAGAAGCCTGAGATGTATTGACCATTTTAAACGTGCAGAAATCTCAGCAAGTCTGAAGCGTTTCCAGCTTTGTCGCCTTGGATGGACCTGACACCACTGGGAGTGGAGACGTGACCAACAACTTTCAATATAATCTCTCTCTTTCATAAATAAACACACACAGAAATTAAATAGAAACACAGAATTGTGGAATCATAGAATGGTTTGGGTTGGAAGGGACCTTTTGAAGGCAGTCTAGTCCAACTCCCCCTGCAGTGAGCAGGGAGCTCTTCAACCACAACAGGTAACCTTGATATTACTTATAAAAGGTACTTGATTTGTTCATTAACAAGAAAGGTGTTTTGTTTGGCGGGGGGAAGCCACAGCACAGGGCTCATCATCACGGGAGGATGAGGAACTCTTAGTTCTCAACTGGTCTCTGAGGGCTCAGTTTCCATGCTGGGGGTGCAGCACACACAGGGCTCAGCTCTCAAGTGGCAGAAGTGTTTTTGGAGCCAATAGACAGGAAGATCCACATACCTGTTGTTCTTCTTTAGCACAGAAAGTTCATTGTTTTTATGAGCTGTTCAAGATGAGGTTTTTCCCTCCTTGGAAAGCTGAAGCATCCAAGCATCCATCAGTTACAGGGAAGCAGCTTTAGGAACTCTCCCAAAGCCATCAATTGTAAATAAAATACAAGGTTTAAGCACACACATCTCCACAAGCTACTGCTTGAATCACAAAAGCTGTTAGAGTTCGATTTAAGTGAATGTCTCAAGGCAATCTTCAGGCAAACCCAGAAAATTCATTCAAAAGAGTAGTGTTTTAAATCTATTAATGGTTAGAATTCTGCTGAATATGTTTGCAGCTTCTCTTTCTTTGTCAGTTACAAATGGGGGATTTTTCCACTAAATTCCACTGTCCTGAGCGAAACAGGAATGGAGAACAATAAGCCCAGGACATTGCCCATGGCCTTGCCCACCTCTTTTTGAGGTGTCTCAACTCTGCTAAGTCAGATGAACAAGTCAAGCCAACAAACACAGGCTCAATTTAGCTCAACTATTCAAAAGTACAAGCTGAATTAAATCAGCTGAGGTGATGTTTCTTAAAGTCTTCCCTTTTCAGCACAGCAGCCCTTTTATTTTAAGTGCTTTAATAACATCTTGCAATCCCTCTGACTTCAAGAAGCACTGGTCTAGCTCCCACTCCTGGCCTATCTTCAGTGCTGAAAATTCATGTTTCTCATGGGGTTTTTTTGGTGTAGACATAAAACCCAGTTTTGCTGCTGGGCTATAAACACTCAGGATAATTCTGTAACATATTTAAGGTTCTAGTTTAGTTGCACTCACAAATACTGTGTTAACTTCCAGCTTTCAAAGACACAATTTCTTCAAAATCCCTCTTATTGCAAAAATCGCCCTCCAGGTGACAGAAATCACCCTGAGGGTATGAAAAAAAACCACCAAAACAAAACACAACAGAAAAAAGAGGGGCTGGAATGGAAGCCAGGACTCTGTTTCTTAACGATAGCAAGCACTGCGAGTGATCATTATAATAAGTGTTTGTTTGAGATACAGTTATTATAGATTGCCTAAATATTTAAGTTATCCAAACCTCTGATCAACTGAAACAAAACTGGCGCAGGCCAAGAAGCTGGAGCTAAACTGTTTGGGGGGATGTGGAGCTGGCATTAGCACTGGAGCAGGAACAGAGGTAGTGAGAGGCACACAAAACCACAAAAAGTGATCTCATGTCTTTAAACTGTCCAAAGAATCATAATAATAAAGTTCTAGATGAGTGTTGAGGGGACACATGCCATTTCAATGAAAATAGGAATAATTTTAAATGACATTTTGAAACATTCCATGGAAATGTATTTGAAATGTAATATGGGGACTCCAATAAAGAATATGCTTTTAATACATTACAGATTATATGTGATCATCAGTTTAAGACTTCCCCTCAACAAGCAGGATAATTCAAGTAGACATCCAGCCTGTCTCTACAGTTTGTATTGCCGTCCTTTCAAATGCAAACTCTGATGTTTCTCCATGGCTGGAGAAACACAGAGAAGGTATGGTTTTAATTTTTCAAACTCCTTTGCAAATAAGCTTAAACATTTTACAGTTAAAAGGACAGAATTTACATTTGCTGTGTCTGGTCAGTTTTAAAATGGTATCTGTTATGAATCATGTTCACTTTTAAAGTTCATTTAACTTGGCTTAAGGTTTACTTTAAAAAAAAAATGTTATGCATCATTTGGATCTGCACTCCCAGCCACTATTAGTAATAATAAAGGCGTGCAGGTTCCATCTGATGGCCTTTGTATAAACTTGGATTTCCATAGGAAAAAACAAACAGGATCCACACAGGCAGCAATAAATCCCCAGGCTGGTGCCGCTCTCGGTGCCAGGAGTTTTAATCAAGGTACAGCCATTACAGCTTTTGCTGCCACCCTTAATGTCTGTGTGGATGGGAGAAGGGACAAAAAAAAAAGGTCCATTAAGTAGAAACGCACTCAGGTTACCTGAAATAGTCTGGTAAGAGAAGAACATCCAGAGAGAGAGAAGAAATGCAGAATTTATAAAATAATTGGCTTTCAAGGTGGATTAAGCTCCTTCAATTACCAGAGACATCTTCCCACTGTGGTGTCATCTCATCACCCCCACTTTTCTTCCTCTGGAGGTCCCAGCTGCAAAGCTGCCCACCAGGCTGAAGCCCTTTTTTATTTTTGATGCCTCTCCGCTACTCTGCTTAGACCATGCCAACATTGCAACCCAAAAGTCTTCCCCACAGCCCCTTTTTTTAAATAAACAGCAATACACAAGCCAGGGGACTTGCTGACCGTGCCACAGGAGCCAAAGAAGCCACGACATTATCACCCCCAGTGCTCCAGTGAACACAAGATGAGCCTCAGCCAAAGTCAGATGTAGGAGTCGAGGAACAGGGGGATCCAGAACTCAGACTGTCCACACACCTTCATCTTACAACTCCAATTAATGTCTTTTTCCCTCACCATTATGTATGTCAAAGGAAGAAGGAAAAAACACCCTGACACACATTCGTCCACAAACCCTTGTAACGATACAAGCACTTGCCTTCCATTCAGGGGTGTTCACTGGCAGTTTTGACACAAGAAAACCAGTTTTCTTGTAATTACATCTGTCTCATAAATACAATAAAATATCCTTTCAAAAAGCCACCGCATGAAATCTAAACATGGATGTAATGAATAACAAAAATCACTTCTTAGCACTGTAGCTTGTAACCACAAAGAACAAGCTACATTTCCCTGATGCTTTCCTGATGCCCTATTTGATATGGTCTGCAGAGCAGCTCTTTCTGGCTACTATTATGTTCTTAGCCTCCCTTCTTCTATCTCCTTTCCATCATGAATGGATAAGGGACCTTTTCCTCACAGCAAAACACTGGAGTAAGAGTGTCCTGCACTTTCCAACCTCTTCATGAGAAATTTTTCCCCTCTTTAAAGCTCCTGACATGCATATCTGCCTGTGCTGTTTAATCCACTTAAATAATAAATACATCCAAGAGTCCAGTACAAAGCTGACAAAGTTAGGCAGAAAAAGTGATGATTAAAAAAGGTCACCTAAGAAATCACCTTGTGAAATCACCTAAGAAATCACAGTGAGTAGGAAAGCCCTTGGCCTAGTTCCTGGAGCAGATGGTCTGTTAAGTGTCTTGAGGCTCCTCCAAATCAATATGACTGCACCTACAATCAACCAGGCTTGGAGCAGGATGAAAAGACACATGTGGTCCCATGAAGAGTGTCAGTACTGTCAAAGAATCACAAAAAGTATCTCAAGGTCTGTGACTTGTTAAACTTAATGTATTTTATGTATCCCTAAACCATCCAGCTACGGTTGGACTCAATGGCCTGAGAGGTCCAACAGAAAGAACCTGTGATTCTATCTCTGCAGCAAAGGCCTGAATGTTAATCTGCCAATACCAATCTGGTGAGGTCCTGGTAGCTGCTGGCAATGGAGACAGCGGGGGGACACGGAGCCCAGCTCCACTGTGGACACCTGCCCGGATGCTGAGTAGTTATTTGGACCAAAAACCAAAAAAACCCCAAAACTACACTAGGACTGCGTGTATGGAGGAGAGTAGAGTAAGCCCAGCCATGCAGATGTACTTATTTCAAGAGTTATCACTTAGCAAGTCCGTGCTCTGAAGCTTAATCAACCCAAGAAAAAGAGAAAACCTCAAATCCACAGATGGCCAGTGTTAAAGTGTGAAGTATTTTTCTCGTGCCGCAATGGTATTTAATAGCAGAACAAATGTTTACCTCAATATTGCCTTTAAAACCAAAGGTATTTATACACTCTGGAAAACAAACCAGAGAACAGGCAATCCAATTAACTCCATTTACTGAGTACAACGAGAAACCTTGCCAGGCCTGCCTGAGAAATCCAGAGCTTTAATGGGAATTACCAGCAGTCACCTAATAGAACTAGGTAATGGCTAATGAATAATCTATTCCATGCATTAAGTACTTCTTTCCATTTTAAAACTGTCTATGAATGTATTATTTACAGTCAAGTTTTACTTTCTAGAGCAGTTTCCTGAAAGCTTTCACATGCAAAATACATTAGTCAGTTGTGCATAGTCCTTGGCATTATTTCTTGTACCATGTTAAAAACAATAAGCTCCAAATTTTCCCAGAAACAAAGAAGTTGAATTATTTTACCGAAGTTTCCTAGTTTGTTGAATGTTCACACCTCATTTGCTGGACTATTCTCAGAAAGCAAACAGAGCAGGCAGGTTCCCACAACAAAAACCTATTGAGCAAGTGTTGTTTACACATTTCCCTCTGTCGCTCTGGAGACGACTCCAGTTCACTGTTTGACCCATCTAGAAGTTGATTAACACGCTCAATGAAGCCCTTTCACCTCTGTTCCTGGGGCCAGTGCTGCTGGAGGAGTTCTGGGACAGCATGAGAATAACCAGCCAGCGCTGCCACTGCACCCGCCGCTGACTCGGCGCTCGAGGATGTGCCAAGAACATCACCCTGAGGAGCCTCATCCCTGCAATTAGAGAGCCTTGCCTTTGGACCACGGGAGGGTGAGCTCACCCAGAAACATGGTGATGCTGTCAGCAGTCGTGGTGGCTTGTTCCCAATCCTGATCCCAGAAGGAACAGGGAAGTGGTGGGAGTACAAGCGTTGGTGTGTGGGAAGCAGGTGGGTACTGACCAAGTCTAACTAAGGGCTACGAGCAGTTCACTCTAAAGAGCACCTTGGAGAAACAGAGAGCAATAGATAATCCCTGGAAGTGTTCAAGGCCAGGTTGGATGGGGCTTGGAGCAGCCTGGTCTGGTGGAAGGTGTCCCTGCCCATGGCAGAGAGTTGGAAGGAGATGGTCTTTAAGGTCCCTTCGATCCTGCGATTTTATGATTCCATGATTCATGATATTGAAACATTGTCCCATCTGGACAAGTATAGTCCAAATACATTTGTAAAGCATGCTGAAAGTACAGCTGAGTTTGATATTTAACATATCAAATATCGAAAGTAAAGATGTAAATGCTCCTTGCATGCACCTGACATACCATACAGCCTTTGCATATGCAAAGGATACTCCAACCCCTTGTGTGTTTTAAACACACACATTCTAAACTGCAGGTCTTACCATTTTTAACTCCCAGGTTCTGTCAATGTAGAAGCAGAAGTAAAAGTAAGATTATAATTGAATCAAAATAAATGTTTCAAACTTGAAAGATCAGAGATGCACATGCATAAAGTAGCTATTGAATTGCAGAGTGTCTCACAAATGGGCTCCTGGGATTTGCAGTCCTGGAATTTGCAATCCATCACCAAAAGTGGGACTGAATGGACTCAGGTGATCAGCACAGGCGTTTTGTCAAGACCTGTCAGCTTTTCCCACCCACTGTGACACCAACCCACTTCATAGAGGGGATAACCCAGATCATGAGACCACAACAGGTGCTGTCCCAATGAAGTGTTTAAGTTGTGCTTCATCTTATATATGTCCTTTGTTGTCCACAGGAGAGCTGCCAGTGGCACTCAAAATGCATTCAGGAGCTCAATGAACACATGCAATTCGGGACATGCAAGATACTCCTCTCCTGCCCTCCCAGTGCAAGGCAGTGTCACCAGACTCTCCTTTTGGTTAAAGAGCACATTTGTGTTCCTCTCTGTAACACTTGGATGTGTCATTTAGCCCCACTCAGCCCCAACCTCCCCCCTTATGAAATGACATTGATGTTTCCATATCACTCACTTTTATTGGGGCCTCCACAACTGGCAGTGATGTGCACCATGGAATGCCTGTAATAACAAATCCCTTATGCAGTTGACTGCCTTGGTAGGAGCACAGGTCAGGTGTTTAATGCTGTCTGAGGTGCATCCACCTCACTGAGCTGGAATCTGAGTAAGTGAAAACTTTCCCATGTCAGTTTAAATCGCTTCGTTACCTGCACACACACACACACACAGACACATATTAAGCAACAACGATGGCAGATTCCTGACAAGTTGTTACTGGAGCATTCACCAGACAAGAGTGAATTAAGAGGAAGATTTCAATCACAGAATCACAGAATGGTTGAGGCTGAAAGGGGCCTTGAAGATCATCCCTTGGGCGGAGAATCAAATCACACACATCTGACAGTCTGTTTTCCAAAATAAAGGTTAAAAAGCACTAAGCACACTTACTGGATTTTTACATATTTTCTATTTTATAAAAGCTTTCAGGACTGACCTCAACAAAACTCACTTTTTTTGGGAACTGTGCCTGTATCAGTACAGAAGAATAAACTCGTTATTACTGAGATAAAAACATTGAATAAATTCATTGGTTATTCTCATATTTCACTATAATAAAGGACTGTCGTCCACACTGAACAGTTCTAAAGGAAATAAGAGGTTGCTCCACAAACGCTGGAGGTAATGTCTGCAGACAAGCTCTTTCCTGTCTGGGTTCTCTGGTGCTGAGCAGGCAGTGCATTCACATGGTAGGGCTTCTTGTAGTTGAGGTGCTTAATATAATTTCTCTCCTCTTTTCTACCACTTGCTGAAGAGGAAAAGGACATATGAACATAAATACTTACATTTTGCTTCATGTGCAATGAGGTAAATAGAACAACACCATACCACGTGTGCTGGAGATATAATCTCTGCTGCATGATGCTGCTCAGGGATATTTTTTTCCCTAAGAATTATACCAAATGCAACCCTGACTAAGATGCTGAGGTTGCATGACTGTGAATATTAAATTTAGCATTGCAAAATATCCTATTATTATTATTATTATTAAATTGTTTTTGTTTAGAAATCATAGAATCATGTGGCAAGAGATTTTTTAGTCTTATTGTTCTATTGTATCAATCTATTACCAGTTGTATTAATAAGATCAGCTCTTCTGCATCATTCTTGATGGATGCATGTTTGGCCTCCCATCAGATGCCTCTAATGGTAGAGGTCCCCCACAATTCTTATGATTTCAACAACCACACTATTTAGGGAACATTAACCTTCTTCCCTGCAGCAACTCCAGACCACAGCAGCTCATTGTTAAAAATACACAAAATGTATTTCTCTTCCTCCTCCCAGCAGCCTCCTGGATGTTTCATGTTGCAGTTTTCCCTCAAGTATTTTATTCTTCAAGCAACACCTGCTCTCTCCTTGTACTTCAGGTTTCTAGATTTCTGATCACTTCCACTGATGCCTTTTGGGCTTGACACTTGGAAGCTTGGTATCCAAAACTGGTGATTATATTCCAGTTAAGGTCTTTGCCTTTCAACAGCCAAGTGGAGAGGAAAGATGGTATCACATGTCTCACTGGCTGTAATTCTGCCCATACATTTTATTGCAATGTTTGTGTTTTCACAGCAATACGTTGTTGCTAATTCACATTCTGTCAAAGCAAATCACAAATGTGTTTTTTTCAGGCTGGGGCTCAGCCCATGGATTGCCACGAGGCATTCAACAGCTTTTTGTCTGTTCAGTAGAGACAAAACGAACAACCCAAACCCAAATGTGCTGTTTGTCGAGAGAATTTCAGGTTCTGAGCTTGTCCTCCAGCTTGCTTGCACGTCTCCAGCAGTTTTTCTTTCAAATCTCCTTTATTTTCAAACAAACCCACTTTGCATGGCCCATCCAGCATCCCTCCCATTCTGACAGGGAATTTCTAGTAGCTGCTCTCTGAAACTGGGTTTCCAGAGACTTTGCACCCCTCCCAGAGTATTTTCAATACTACTACCATTTAATGGCTTATGAAGATAGCATATAAATTATCTCAAAAGCCTTACTAAAGTCCAGACAGTTGACATCAGTTGTAGGGTCTAAAATATTTAGTTAAATTGTTCATCTCTGCAACAGACACCAGCTAGGCAAGAACTGGAAGTTACACAACAGAGCTGGCTGTGAAGTTAAACTCAGGAACAACTCCGAGCTTGGGGTTTGCTTCAGCCAACTCAGATGAGAGAAGTTGGTGTTCCCTGAAGCTTTCCCCCCAAAATAGTGAATTTTATTTGCTAAAAGGCACCACCCCAGCTCCTCTCCATTTGGCACCAGAATAGGCTCCAGGACAAGATCCAGGACTCTTGAATTGTTCCCACTTTGACTGGATTGCATTTTGCCTTCTCACCAAGAGACACTGTGGGGCTCTTATGACTCTGGGATCCCACCTTGGAGTACAACAGCAATCCAACACTCCCAAGCCATATTAAATCTAACTTGCACCTCTGAGGCCACATTAGTGCATTATGGTTCATTCTCAGGTCCCAAAGAAATGTAGAAATAGTCACTCCTCTCTCCCTTCTTAAGAAAGAGCCTCTCTTTACACCTTTCCAAACTGTTTACTAAACTTAGTAGTTGTTAAACTGCTGCATAAAACAGAGACAGGAGTTATTTTGGAACCAGATTGTCTTTAAGGTCTCTTCCAAGGCCATTCCATGATTCCATGAATAACATTTCAGCTGAAGTGTGTACGAGGTAAAGTGCTTCAGCACTGCAGTAAGGAGAGAAATCTTCAAGAAAATCCAAGAAAGGAAAGCTCCATTTTCTTAAAAGGCAGCGTTTACAGAGCTGGATTATAAACCAAAAAAATACATCACTATCAACCAAATATAGGAAATAGAAACCCCACATTTTCCAGGGCTTCCTGCTCCAAATGACCAAACCAGTTTTTATTTGCAGTTTATTCACTTATCTGCTTGGCAGTCTAGCAAAGATTTAAACAGTTTAGTAAAAACCTCCACTAGAGGACACAAAAAATTTGATTCTGAGGATTAAATCCTCATCTTTCAGAAGCTGATTAGTGAAAATTGCTTGTGTGTACACATAGGTAAAAATTTTAAAATCTTTTCTTTAAAGTAACATTTTATTTTAGACCTTCGAGAAATTTAATATTTCTTTAGAGGGAAACTCCCTCAAAATTTCCACTTTTGGAAGAAGCAGAAACATCTTGCTATGGTACAAACAAAACATATTGCTTCCTTATGTGTTTGTTGAAATACATTGCTTTTGAGTTCATTAGCACAAGGATGCTGTACTTTGTGGTTGGCAAATCACATCTTTTCTCGTTCAGTTCTTGGCAATCAGCAACAGTCAGGAAAGAAAAATGACTGAGAAAAAAGTCATTTGTCCCTCAGATTTACCACCAGAAGTCATGTATCTTCCTTTAGGCACTATAAGAAATCTCAGTCATCTCTGAAGTCTCCATTAAATTTACTCCTGTATTAAAGTGTATGTAAGTATTGGCAATAATATTTTATTAGGAATAGAAATCGAAGTCTTTCTTCCTTTTATAGTCCTCCATGGTGTATGAATGAATTGTAGTTAAATGCAAATCCCCCAAATGCTGAATTATTGGTGTGCTTTGTATATGATAGGAAACAGGACCCAGTGGATGTTCCAGAAGCACAAAGATCAGCTTCTGAATTTATTCAGAGCCTCAGTGAGGAACCACACAGAAGGGAAGTCTAACCACCTTCCTCACAATTGTCCATGGGGCAAGGTGCTCCAGCCACTGGAAAAATGCTAACAGGGAAAAAACCAGAGATATCCTGACATGGAAAAGAGATGAGAATAGGGCTGTTCGACTTCAATAAAGAATTTGGAGAGAATAATCTAAGATGGTCTGGAACAGGACAGGGTAAATTAGCAGGAAGGTCTTTGGGGTGGCAGTGGTTGAAACTCAATCCATAAGTGCTACTAGAAGTAAATAAGTACTGGAGAACTAAAGGTTGCTGAGAAATTCCTGTGAAATTCCCGAGAAATTCCTGCAAAGGGAGAGAACTACAGAGTCATGTGGCACACGAGGAGGCCCTAGCCTGGAGGATGGCCCCTGTGCTTTGAGGTGCTGCCCATTCCATCTCCAGTGGCAGGGATGGAGACCCCAGGAGCAGCGGGATGGACTGAATCCCACAAGAGATAAATCACTGTTACAGACAGTGTGGGCACCTCATAATGCCAGAAGACTGCGACCACTGCTCCTGAAAATGGAGGATTTCTATAATTCTTAAGCAGGGTTGGCCTGTGGGTGTCCCTATGCCTTGATCACCCTTTTCTGTATGAGGTTTATTAGTCCTCCGTTGTCTTTGATCACACAGGGAGAACATGACAAGGTCTGCACTGCCCAATACCCAGCTACAAAGTAAGGTGGAATCAGAACATTGTGCTTTTAACACCTCCTGTGTCACGGCCTCTCCTCTCATGGCTTCAGGGCCAGTTAGTCCAGTTTAAAATGAAATTAACTCCTCCATGTGAGGAACATCCTACTCTGTTACTCAGACTGGTAGTCAAAGTTAATCAAACTATCCACGATTTGAAGAGTTCCACAGCTCCAAATTTCACAAATGCAGTAGCAAAAGAGTTTCATCCACAGCTGAGACACCAGAGCAAGGCAGCACTTCACCCACAGTCATGCAGACTTCCATGACCTCTACTACAGGGTTTTCATCTCCTGCCCTGCCTCTTTTCTTTTACAAACTATCTGAAACCTCAGCAACCTGTGGAGTTCACTTTTGTTGCTCAGTCTCCAATGCTGACATGTCAGGAGCCTCTCCATAAGATGGGACAATTGGGTTTCTGCTTCCAGAGTGTTACAAGAGTGGAAAGGAGGATTCTGACCCTCTACTGCCCCTTCCAAACACTTTTTAATATCCATTAGACATACTGACATCTGAGAGTATTACAGCTGCATCACTTGGGCAGCACCCCAGGAAGGCTGTGATCTCACCTCTGGGTGCATTTATTGACTGCACTACTGACCAAAACCCAATTCCACCCATGCTTCCATATTTATTTAATGTTTTAGCATTAAGGTCTTCCCTAAGTAGACAATATCAGTCCCAGGTAGGGAAAAGAGCTGTAAGAGTACAGGTGTTTGCACAGGACCTGTCAGTGTTCTGTGGATGGAGCTTGTTTAAGGTGCATTAAATGTCATTTCAGTTTATATGACAGCAAGTGATGCCTCAGGACTATATTTTTAATGAAAATTCATTATCATGGAAATAAGTCTTGGTATACTCTAAGAAAATGCAAAGCAGACCCAGACTGGAGGCTGAGAGGTGTTGTGGGATCGTGGTCTGATCGCAAGATAAATAATGTTTATCTAGTTGTTTTATTTAATAACCAGGCCATTATGTAATTTGAATGCCTACAAAAAGCACCAAATGTAAAAGAATTCTTTGTTTTTCTTGTCACTGAAATCTGGTGTTAATCAGATATATGGTTATATAGAAAATCCTTGGAATTAGAGAAGACTCAAATGGCTCATCCATAATGGAAATTTTGAAACTTGTGGCAATAAATCTGAAGGAAGCAGCTTATCTCAAAACAATGCAGAACCCTTAAAATAAGATTTGAGTAAATATTCGTCTTGGGTTACATAGGGATAAAAAACTTGAGATTTTGGGATTTGTGATGAAATTAAAAAACACAATGAAATGTTAAACCCCAAAGTATTCATCCACCCGCTTACCATACACACAAATGTATTTTCATTTATTTTAAACTTGTAGATATTTTGTCTTTATAATGTCACTCCATCCTGACTCAAGAACTGGACATTTTGCTCACACAGAACTTTCCACACTGCTCTGAGAACACGAAGTCAGTGTGGAACACCTGCCAACATCACAGATGATCAAAGTCACCGGGTGCTGTATCAACATACAAATATTTCATTTTATAGAAGTCACTATTGTTTGATCCAAACCCACTGGACTCAATGGAAGCTTTTTATTGATGACAATCTCCTTTTATTAAAACAGAGGGTTTGGACAAGAATTCAAATAAAACACAGTTCCATGCTGCTGTGCTCAGCTCAGGGATCATCTAGAGACTCTTGATGGCCCCATGGCCCATTTTTATACAGGTCAAAAGGGAATTCACCAAGTCCTAAACATTTTGAAGTTTTAATGTTATAGGCCAGAATATTTTTATGACATGTCTAAGGCAAAATATTCCTTTTATTTGGGTTCCAGAAAGAAAACCTGACTCCCTTAGTTCTCACAGACATATCAAAAATACGTGCTTCTTCAGCATCAACATAGAATAGTAGTAACAAAAAGTATAGTAATAAGCAAAGAATAGTAATAACAAAAGAATAGTAATAAAAAAATTGAACAGTCTACAGTCATTAGTCTGCACTAGGACAAATTATACATAGCTTGGTAGAACTTCCTTCTCATCCTGAAAATAAGCACATTTTAGGAGTCTCTACCATGTGCTTCTATTATATATTTTTATTATAGACTTATACTTCTACTGGAGCCTTTTCTGTCTGTTAGCTTCACCTTATAACGAACCTGCTACTGCTGCTTAATTCAATGTATGTCACTGACTTCAATAGAATATCTATTGTCCATTCCAGAGCTGAAGATACCGTGGATTGCTGTTATACAAGATGTAGTAAAATGGATAATGGTGTAAGAGGGGCAAATCAGTGAGAAACTCTGGTTCAGGCACAAAAACCTGGATAATCAGGAGTGATGGGAAGCAAATTCAGAAAAAAGAACACGGCAGCTAAATTGAGTTTGCTAAAATTGCTTGAATATGGCAGGAGCTTTTCTAAATTTACAGAAGTGTCACAGTTAATTGCTTGTGAAACTCACTCTGGGTTTTTTTAGTCAGCCCTCAGTGTAAGCTAACAAGCTTTAGTCCTTCTCTCTGCCCCTCATGTTTTTTAAGGACATGTGACTTTATTACATTTGAAAGCAAAATCTAAACAGTTACCAATAAAATCAAGTCAAACCAAGCCAAAAGTAAGAGCTGGGAAGGAAACTATCTGAGAATCATCAGCGTTGCTCAGTCGCCTTTGCCCTCGTGAAGGATGTGCACTGGAACGTGTTCCCCCTCACACAGGGGCTCTCCATCCTTCCTCACGATGCAGGAGAGGCCGGGAACACCTGAGGGAGCACCTCTGCTCCTCTGGCATTTTGGACACAGGCTCAACTGTTCACAGAATCCTGGAATGGTTTGGGTTGGAAGGGACCTCAAAGCTCATCTCATTCCAGCCCCTGCCACGGGCAGGGACACCTTCCACTAGCCCAGGTTGCTCCAAGCCCCGTCCAACCTGGCCTTGGACACTTCCAGGGCTGTTTCAGACAGAGCCATCACATGGGGAGCAGCCTTCCTGAGAAGACACTTTGCTCAGACAGCTACAGGTTGGTCAACAAAGACCAGAGAAACTCTGGAGAAGGGCCACAAAAGCAAATGCAGCTGTGCAGATGTTCCAGACTCAGTGTCCATTCCAGTTCTTTGCCCTCTCAGCAACTCATCCCCATCAAAGTCCAGACAGCCACAGGCTGGGACCTGTGATTCCATAAATAAGAAACCAAACTTAAAAGCCTGGTTCAAATTGAATACCTGGAAAATCAACTTGTTCTAACTTGTCTTCAGCAGCTTTGTTTAGAGATTAAGGTCAGTTGTGGACAGACCTTCACCTGGTACCACCCCAGCATGGTTTGTTGGTTTTCTGGAGTCTCCCATGAATTCAAGACAGAAAGCTGAGCCTGCCTTCACACAACGTTTGTAATTCATGGTCAGCTCATTCTTAAGAGTTTGAAACAAGGTCTGCTTTAATGATTCTTTGTTTATTAAAAATCCCCCCAACAACCCAAACCAAAACACAGGCCAAATCCCAACAGCTGTGTAGCTTCTGCAAACATCAAAATCCAATATTAGCCAAAATCTTGCTGATCAGAATATTTTTTAATTCAATATTTGCAAAGATAGAAGACACTACATTTTGGAGAAAAGCTAAATTGGTTTTCCAGTCTTCTGCTGGCTTTATTCAACAACAGGTCAATTCTGATTGCAGCTGCTCAGCATTTCCTTTATGTATTTTCTCTGCATCATGGTTTATTAGTTGGGGTTTGGGGATTTTTTCCATTTTGATGTGAAAAATTTATGTTTTAAAATTATTAGTAAATGGAAATTTTGGGTGAAGAATGCAAACTGAAGTTCTGCTTTAAAGAAGCAGGAGTTAGATCAAATACAACATCAATTTACCAACACCTATAGTTCCTGCTTTTAGAAACAGAGCATAAAAAAGAACATCATACTGCCAAATAATACAAAAAAGGGGAGGCCAAAGCAAGCACATGGATATAGAGAGAGAGAGCAAAACCAAAAGCATCCAAAGACAATCCTGTCCAGTAATCATCCTGTTCCAAGAAGTTAGACTTGTACTACCAGAAAAATATTTGGGGTTAATCATAAAATCATGAAATCCAGGAATAGTTTGGGTTGGAAGGGCCTTAAGCCCATCCAGTCCCATCCCCTGCAGGGACACCTTCCACTATCCCAGGTTGCTCCAAGCCCTGTCCAACCTGGCCTTGGACACTTCCAGGGCTGGGGCAGCCACAGCTTCTCTGGGCAACCTGTGCCAGGTCCTCCCCACCCTCCCAGGGAAGGATTTCTTCTTCTAAATGCTCTGAGTAGAGATTTAGACTTGATGATCTTAGAGGTCTTTTCCAACCTTAGTGATTCCATGATTCTGTGCTTTCACTGGGCACATTTCAGATGGGAATTCAGCCCTATAGATGCAGGTTTCCAGATTTTCCTCTGGAAAAATTATTGCATACACTTTGTGTTTAGTGTTTTCATGGAAGATGAAGTGTTCACATTTACAAAGCACTGAAGTAATTAACAGCAAGATGGTGTCAGACCAAAAAAAAAGCAGATTGCAGGAAAAGTTCAACAAGTAGAGGTTTGTTATGAAACGATAAAATACCATAATTCCTTTGTTTCTGTGAAAACAGGTAGAAAAGAGATTCTGCTTGAATCAGAAAAATAAGCATAATGTGAACAAAGCAATCACAGATGTGCTCCTTAGATACCTGACCATGTAATTCTTCCACTTCATTCTGGGCTCAAAAAATACATGAGCAAACACAGCACATGGCAATGCTTTCATTATGCTGCATCGTTTTAGAAAGAAAGTAATTTTACTTCTATTAAAAAGAAATATCCAGCTGTTTTCAGTAATGATATCAAACTCATCCCCAAGCTAGAAAAAATTCAGAAGCAGGAGCAATGCAGATCAAAGTATGTGCAGGTGGAGAGAGTCAACCCAAAAAAGTCTGAATTTCTTAATTTCATAAGAGCCCAGGCAACTGGGAATATGTTTTTCTTGGAATCTTTCTTTTGTTTCTTTGAAACAGCAGCCTATCTGTTAACAAGATCAAGTATTTTTCTACTGTTCTTTCCTGACTTCCATAGTGATCTTGCCTCATTCAGAACAATGCAAATTGTGTGCTGTTCCCTTACCCTCCTAAAAAGAACTGAAAAATTACACACTCACCCATTATTTATTTTACAAAACTTTTTGACCTGATTTCATCTCTGGTTTCCTCTGTTTGCTGTGAAATGAGCCTGAAATTGCTTTTCTAAGTCTTTATTCCAGCCAACAATGGAAACACATTGCCTTAACAGATCCTGACTGCAGAAAGAATGCACGCTTACGACTCAAAGCCAGAGCAGCCATCCCTCTGACCCACCTCTGGGCCTTCCTCTCCATCCTCTCCTGAACTTGGCAACCTTTGGGCTGCAAATGTCAGGCCCTGGGACAGATATCTTTTCACCATTTTTCCACTTCAAAAATTTAAGAAAAATCTAGATTGTGGGAAGTGGGATCAAATGCAGTTAAGCACTGGCCAAAACTTACATAAAACTTATGTGCCATGGAAAATCAATCAAAGCAGGATTACATGGAATTCAAATCCCTTCAACCTTTATGGCATGGGGTACTGGATGTAGGTGTGACTTCTCACCAGGACAAAGAAGAGACTGAGGTCAGACCTCACCAGGGTCTGCGGGTCCCTCAGGAGGGGCAGGGCGGGTTCCTCAGGCTCTGGGACCAGGGACAGCAGCCAGGGAATGGCTGGAGCTGTGTCAGGGCAGGCTCAGGTTGGATCTCAGCCAAAGGTTCTTCCCCCAGAGGCTGGTTGGGCACTGCCCAGGCTCCCCAGGGCAGTGGGCACAGCCCCAAGGCTGCCAGAGCTCCAGGAGGGTTTGGATGATCCTCTGGGGCACAGGGGGTGACTCTTGGGGATGGGCCTGTGCAGGGTCAGGGGTTGGACTGGATGATCCTTGTGGGTCCCTTCTAACTCAGCAGATTCTGTGATTCTATGAAAATACTGAAGCATGAAGCAAGTTTCATTTTTACATTAAAATTCATCAGATTTCCATTTCTGTCTTCCCTTTAGCCTTCAGTATTTGTCTTATTTGAAGCACGTCACTCAGTAATCACATGATGATGAATGTCACCTACTGTAAATTTGTCAAAACCACAAGCCAGATTTGTTTGTAAGTCTTCTGTTTATCACTGGCTTTGGGGAAGATCAGTGAGTTTGGCACCAGCACAAGGTGAGGGTTCCTATAGGCACTGTGACCTTGATGTGAGTACAGGTGAACACACAGGAACACAAAACCTGTCAAAACAACAGTTCCTTAATGTCAGGCTCCTTGACATGACATTTAGGCACCTAATTAAGACTCCTCATTTACAGAAGTGCTCAGCAGCCAGCAGTCTCTGAGTCGTCTGAAGCTCAACTTCACACTCCTATTTTTAATCTGAATTCAATCTGATTGTGCTGGTAAATACAATAAATTGTTTTTAATGAGAGGGCCGGAAGGATGCTGTAATTAATCAGATGCCCTATTGCAAGGGAAAGGTGCTACTGTGAAGTCTCTGGAGCAGAGCTGCCGGGGAACTCTGAGCTCCAGAATTTGCCTCACCTAAACATTATATATAAGTAAGCAGAGGAACAGGATAACATGAGGAATTATGTATCTGAAAGTCATCTCACAACTGTTAGAATTTATCTCAGATCTCACAGAATCACAGAATATGCCGAGTTGGAAGGGACACACAAAGATCATTGAGTTCAAATCCTAACCCTGCACAGGACCATCTCCTTCATAACTGGGATATGAATCCATTTTCTTTTTGAAAATTCCTCCCCCCATAGCATATAATTTTCCCCTTAAAAGACACAAGAAAACCCCAAAGCAAACAAAACTCCACAATGTACTGTTCAACATCATGTGACAAGAAGAGCCTTAAGACCACCTCCCTGTCAAGAGTTTGTGGGCACTGTCTGCCCTGCTCAATTTTACTGAGCGTTACACAGTTCTAAACACTTTTTGGATCACTTAATGGATTAAAATCTGTCAGCTTACAGCCAAAAAAAAATAAAAATAAAAAGAGGAAGAAAAGAGAAAGAAAAGAAAAGGAGCTCAAGTGACACATTAGAAGCACTATATTGTTGCTGAATACTTACAGCAGGTTCACCTTGACAGTCTGTCACAGCATAATGGGATGTTCTGTCACAGATGAATCACCTGACACCCTCCTTACAAAGGAGAAGCACTGAATTCAAAGGAACATGACAAGCCATGATTTGCCTCAATCCTCCCAAACATGCTGAGGTGGAATGCAGAAGAGAAAGCCAAGAAGGAAGAGATGAAAGTTTAAGGCAACAACGCGGTATTTCAAGACAGCACGTGTTTTTCTCTGCTGTGCTTGATGGACATGGCATGACTAAATGGTTAAATATGAGGTTAATTAAAAACAAACAGTTCCTTTTTAAAAAGTGTATTATTGACCAAAAACATTATTTTCTCAGGAGCTTGTTACTCGAGCATTATTGACTTGATTGAGCATTATTAGCATGTCAATCACTTCCAGGCTATTTTTATAACCTTGTGCATGTTGTTTTATTGCAACATATACAGATAGAAAAGTAGATACACACAGTAAAGAGCACTGGAATTCATAATCTCTACCAACAATATGTGTTTTGTAGTGTCTGGGGCCACGAGGAGCCTATAGAGGGCTTTTTCCACTGGAGCAAACACAGGAATTGGATAATCACCTCTTTTAGCCTTGTTGGTTTGCTCCCTTGACCTCCTGTAGCCAGGATTGTTGAGTCCCCAAGACCAAAGATGAGCTCATTGCCACATCTGCACAGCCCAGTATTAACTTCACACAAATGACAGTGGCTGCACACTTTGGAGAAGGATAGAGAGGGAATGAAAACCAACTCCCCAGAGCTACAGCAACAGAAATACCAGCAGTGACCAAGCAAGTTTCTCCATTTAATTGCCACTCCTTGGCTCTCCTTAATCACCAAGAGCTAAGGGGGCTGATTGCTGCCAAGAACAGGCTGAAAGAGTTGGTGTAAAGAAATATCATTATGGACTCCAGATATTCCCATTACTTACCTGGCCAGATACAGAGAGTAAACATATCCCCAGATAGCCTGTTTTCTGTGTCCAGCACAAACTAATGCTGATAATGGTGACACTGCACAAAACATGCTTTCATTATTTAGAATCTGGAAGTCAAGAAGGTAACAAATGTCTGGATCAGTTTCCAGGGCTGCCTGAACGTTTTTCCCATTCAAAAGACTTTATTCTGTTCCATTTTTACTGAAGGAAACGAGCTGTATTTTGTGTTCTTTACTTGAGGCAGTCAAAAAATCACTGTCAAATTCAAAGTACTGTGAAAAGCTAAAACCCTGAAAAGCGTAAGTCAACCAAAGACCTTTTTGTAAAGTGACACCCCTCCATTATGATGCCTGTTGGGCATTCACCGGCTCCAGCAAAAAAAAGGGACATGGAAGCAACACAACTGTTTTTAATTTCAACATTTCTTTATCTTTTGTCTGTCATAACAAGGAATAAACCACAGCAAGCTGACAGTTCCTTGAAACTCAGCATCAAGTGGGACAGTTCATAAAGAAATAAGACAAATTATTTCCTTTTATGAAAACATGTAACCAAGAGATTTGTTAAGCCACCACCATGGTCACAAAGCTCTTCTTTCCTTTTGGCCCTGCATGAAGTTCAAACATCCTGTGCAGCTCCAGTATTTATTTGTGTCATGAAGCAAAACTTAAATATTCCTTTTATTTTAACTGATTTTTTCAGAGTTTGGTTCTTAAAAACAAAGCTGAAGGAGAAATATAAGAGGATCCTGAAAAAAATCCTACAAAGTAGGACTCTATAAGAAAAAGAGAAAATAAAATTGTTATCTGAAACCTTTACTTCAACAGGTTTTTATCAATAAGTCCTCATAAAACCTTTCAATGAATTGGCTGGATTAGTCAAAAGAGATCAATTAATCCAATTAATTCCTTTTTTTTTTTAAATTTAAGAAACTTTCTACAGATGGTTTCCTGGGCCAGTAGATCACTGAAGGCTGCTTCCATCATGAACCCATTATGTCTCATGCTACAAACATGTCTGAACTACAGGGTTTAAAGACTGTTCTTAAATAAAAAAAGGGGGAAAGCCCAAACTATTTGAAATACAGTGAGAAAAGGGAATCCAAATTCTAGCTGTCCATCAAATGCCATTTTTACTGAAATAAAATTTAAGAATTATTTCCTTGAGTTATTCCATGGTTTGTAACATCACCACATGAGATCCCCATACTGTGTCAACTCAACGGTTACTACAAGTCTGTTGTTATAACTATTAGTTCAACAGTTACTACAAGGATGAACAGAAGATGAGGGGGAAAAAAAGGAAATATGAACATTATATTTTCCTGCATTTCTTTTAGAAAAAGAATAGCTTTCAGACAGAATTAAAAGGAGCTTCCAAGACTAAAGAGACTGAGAAACCTGAGATTTAGGTATAATTTCTATGTTAATAGAAAGATGCATCCCACATGGCTTTACTTTGTGTCATTTTACTTTGAAATTACAATTTTAAAGGCAAAGGCTGCTCCTTCCCTATGCCAGCCCAGGACAAGAAATCCTACAGCCTCCTCAGGGTGAGTGCCCTCACTCACACTCTTGTCTGTAATAAAGAGAAGGAGCAGGACAACTCAGCAAATGAAAGAAAACCTTGGGCCCTCTGTGATCCCTTAGTGAATCAAGAGGAAAAACCAGAGTCATCATCCCAAAATCAGCCTGTCAGGAGTGGGATCCTTAGGGAGCATCTGGGAGTCAACAACACCTTCGGCAGACTGGGAACACCTCTCTCTTTTTCCGTCCCAAAGCTTTGATCCCTAGAAACCCTAAACTGATCCCAGCTACACAAATGCTCCAGGTGGTGCTGCCCAGGACAGTTGCAGTAGTTGCTCATATCAACCCCACGAGGCTGCTTTTTGCAGGAATCCTGTTCAATCCTGGCCACCAATGTCCCATCCAATCTTGTTACGTGGCATTTGCACACAAGTCCCACAGGAGCAGGTGGCTTTCCAATGAGACGACAAACATCTCACACAGCACAAGAACAAACAAATTTGGAAAAGTCAGAAACTCTGTTTTCAGAAAGCAGAGGCAAACTGAGTTCAGAGTAACAGCCTTGAACCCCAACTTGAAATCCAAACCCCCTGCAGCATGTAAAATTCACTGTACTGTTGTTCTGAAGTGTATGGCACAGTTCCTTGCCTCCTGGTGTATTCAGAGGCTGTAGAATGGATGGCATTAACCTCTGACTGGATGAATAAAAGATTATTATCATCATACAGCCTATATGTGTCCCATACAAATGAAAACATAATAGATGACCTGGTGCAAGACAAAGCACTGTCCAGTCATGTCTTTGGACATGCCAAGGGAAATAAAGACTAAAAAAACATCTCTCATGACTTTCACTCAAAACAAAATACATTTGATTTTACATGAGGGCAATATTTCCAGTTTATTCTTTGTAGTTCTGCCTTTAAGATCATGGAATACTGTACCTGGATAAGAGCTGTCCTGTCATTGCAAACAGTTGCTGGTTATGGAGGCTGCAAAGGCCAAAACTCTCTGTGGCTCAAGATTTCTTCATCATCAACGTCCTATAAAGTTGCATCCCCTCCTCCTGTTCAGCCCTATATCAGCTTTGTCCATGCTTTTTTCCCCTATTCCATGAGTTTCTATGTCTTCCTTTGTGGGAATTCCCAGCTGTGCTGGGAGCCACTTTGGAGAGCAAACACCAGACCCTATGGAAAGGAAAAAGTGGGAACTTAGACCTGGAGAGAAGGAAAGAATAGGAAAAGCTCTCTGACTCCTTCGAGACTGCAATTCCACACTCACTGTCTGTGAAGAAAGCACAACAAGGACTCTATTGCTCCTTACAAGACTGTAGAGAGGTCAGGAAAGCCTTGGCAATCTTTTCCCAGTATTTTTACTCAGGAGCCCTGAGAAACCCGGTCTAGGGAAAGGTGCCCCTGCCCATGGGTGGGGGTTGGTACTGGAAACTCTTTAAGGTCCCTTCCAACCCAAATTGTTCTGTGATTCTATAATTTTAAAGAACCAAACTGACTTTACATGCACGATTGAATTCACAAAATGATGTATGAGATCACTTTTTTTGCTATTCCAAGACTTTTTTTTGGTTTTCAAGCAGCTGCTCTGGGTGCCATGGAGTTCTTGGAACTACATCCATCTTTTCCATCGGGCATGAAGAAGCTTTTGTGCTTTCAGACATCTTAGAAGCACTAGAAGAGGATTCCCTCCGGTGCTCAGTTTCTCAGACATGTCTTACCCAGCTCTCTACACTTTTCCTTTGCTTAGATTTCCCATCCAGAAAAAGAAATGAGAATAGCAATGCTTTTACACTTCCCTGGGTTGCTGTGAAGATGAATGCACTGAAGAGGGTGAAGTTATCTGAATATTACACAAATGAGGATCGCAAAAATCCCTGTGACACTTATGCATAAAGGAATGAAACAGAAAGGGACTTCCAGGACACATTTTGACTGACTCCTCAAAATTAAAAGTTTCCAGAGCACAAGGAGCTCCCTTTGTTCTTCAGAAGAAAATCTTTAGACCTTAACAACTCAGTATTTCTTTACATCACTGTAGGAACTGTCAATACAGGTGCCATCACAAGTAGGTGGCTGACACCACATCACCCAGCAGCACCTTTTTCCTCCTCTCACACAGAGCCTAAGAAATCCAAAGCAGTTCTGCTATCATTGCTCAGGTGAAAATCTTTTTTCTATATGATAAATTAGTTTTAACTTTTGAACTGTTTGGGTTTTTTTTCTGAAGTGTTTATAAATGTACAGAATTTGAGTGTTCCTGGTATAAGGAATTAGAGTTTGTAAAAGGCTAAGCAGAGAGCTTCTACCAAATGCCTACTTCAAACAAGAAAACAGACAACAGGACGTTGGCAAATTTTCAAAATTCCTCCAATTGATATTAAAACTGGATTTTTGCATCAAAGAGTAAACACAGGAAAGGGAAAAAAAATTCTCATGCCATTTAAGAGTAAATACCTTTGAAATGGCATTTGTAAAACCCATCAGGGTAGAGCACATATGCAAAAAAGACAGAAATAGTATTCAGAGGAAATGCACTGGCATATATCCATTTGTGCATGTATTTTCCTGCTGGGTTTATACAATCGCTGTAAGTGAATGAAATCAATTTGAGGATCAAAACTCTGCCACATTTTTAAAAAATAATAATAATAAACTGCAGCTCATAGTTCTGCAGCCGTTTCTGAGGTATCACTTTTTCATCATAAGCTTTTCAACAGCTGTGACTCATAAACCATAAACAGCCCCAAGAAATTCTAAATGACATATGATTTATGATGTGTTTGTATCTCTCTATATAAAAAACATTCTTTCTTTACATATAGACTCAATGTGTTGGACGCAGCCAGCATGAGTCTTATATAAAAGGAAATCAGTGATGCAACTAAGACACCTGGCCGTGAACTTTAGCTGAACCAGCAGGTTCTCTTTAGTGTCCTAATTAATTTTTTTGATACTGAATTGGAATGATATGAACTGCCTGTATTGTCTCGAGGACAAGGACTTTGATTTGAACAGTATACACTCATTTTTGTTATACTGAGACCCAACATTCCAACTTTGTGCTGTGCGATCACATTACATTCCAGAACTATTTTCTTATTGGAATATTTTTAAGCTAATGCACATATATTGGATGTGGACAGTATTCCACATTTCCCCCCAGAAAAGCAAAAACAGAGCAAAGCCATTTTAACAACTTGCATCCAAGTTCCTTAGATAATTTCACGTTATTGTTTCCTGTCATCACTGCATGATAGGAGTAAATCCAGTGTTTTACAGGCTAGACTGGGATTTCCTGGTTGAAATAGGACCCAAAACCAAAAAATGCTTAACCACACCTCACAAGGCAGGTGAACAAACAGCATCGTGTGCAATGCCCACGATCCTGCAGACGTACTTCAGGTAACCCTCAACAGTATGAGAACAGCCTTTCCAGGAACATAAAAACCATGTGACAGAACATCCATAGGCAGCCAAAAGGACAGTGAGGAAAAGGTAAAGCATCAGAGGGACATAATTCCATTTCTTGTATCTAAAGGATTAGTTACTGCACACGGTTCTGGTGCCCCCGACATAAGAAGGACATGGAACTGTTGGAGCGAGTTCTTTTTCTCATTTCAAGGGTAAATCCAGCCAAAACAGGGGACATGATTAACTATGAAGACTTAGGCATCCATTCAACAGTCAAGTGCACACTTAAATAAACTGAAATAGCCATGCAATCTATAGGTGATACAAGACAATATATAATATAGATAATATAGGTTGATATAAGAACTTTCATTTAAAATATCCATAGAATCAATTAAGGCAGACACATGGTTTTCATGTCTAGTTGTTGCTCTGACAACAGAAACACTTCTTCAACACCACCTAATTGTAAGAATAAAGCCTCAAAATAAGTCCTTGAATTTATCCCTTTGATTTAGAAGCCAGAAAGCCAGTTAATTTTACTTTGACTTTTTAAAAAAATTTTTAAAGGAAAATCATCACTACATAATGGGAATATGTAGCACAAGCTACATATACAAGCACAAAAATTGTCACACTAAAGGTGGAAAAGGTAATTGGAAACACTAAAAATCCTGTGTGATTATTATTCCAAACAGCTTTTTCAATTTCCAAAAACACACGGGAAGCAGTTTCTAGTTTTGATTTGTGGCAGAGACAAGTGAATGAAATGGTGGAACCCAAAGTCCTGGTGAATGTAATGGAAGTGCACAACATATGGACAAGGTAAGCCAGTTAAAGGTGTGTCCTGGATGCAGAGAAAGGTTGGAACATCTCACCACTCAGATGTTCTGGACTAGCAGGAACCTGTACATGGATAAATAAAACCTTATAGAGGAAAACCTTAGAGAGAAACACTCGCTGCAAAAAGGCGACTGCAAAGTAAATAAAGTGTATAGACAAACAAGTGGCCAAAGAATCCCATGACTTAAGATGTCAGGAAACACAGGGAGGCAGTGGGAACTGCCAGGGGGGAGCATGAGCTTGCAAATGATGCTAAGACAAAGGACTTCAACCTCTGTTGAAAGGAGAAGATGCATTTCAGGATAAAACAAAGCCACTTGGTGATGGAGAGAGGGCAAGTACTGCAGGCAGTCCTGGGGAAAACACAGTGAGTACAGGCAAGTTTATCTCTGCTCTCACTCAGGATAATGATGCTGAACATGAAGCATGAGGCTTCATGGAAAAGAGAACTCCATTAAACAGGGGAGAAGCCCCAGCAGCCTGAAGAAAAGCTGAGGAGAACCAAACCATTCTCAGCCCAGACTGAAGGAACATCAGCTAATAGTCATGATTTTAAGTTGGTTTGTTTGGGTTCTTTACACCGAATGTAGCATCAGTTATTCAGTGAATAGCAATGTGTAACTGGCTTCAGCATATTCCTGATTCCAGAGCAAGCTATGAAAGTAAATGGGAAGCAGAATAAAAGGCAACATAAAGAAAAGCTGATCATGACAAAGGCTTGAGACAAATGCACACAGCAGATCCCTGTGCTTCATAGTAACTGCAAGAAAACTGCAAGGGGGAGAGACTTGTCAAACTGTGACCCAGAGTAGTAAATCACTGTTCCCTATTTCCTATAATAGGAAAAAAATGGAACATCATATGAAATTAGCAAGAAACAGGCTCATAAAGCAGGTCTTTATGTATCAGGCTGCTCCTGTGATGCTGAGCACCAGAAGTTTGCTTGGATTTAAAAGCGACTGTTCAAATTCTTGGAGCAAAATATTCATCAAGGGCTATTAAGCAACAAGAAACCACCTCTGGCTCAGGAATTCTTTACACTGCAGACTGCTGCAGACTTGGAGCATAATTCCATGCCTGACAAGTTCCTGTGCCTCCCTGAAGTGTTGGCTATTGACCACTTAAAAAAACCATAGCACTGGGTTGAATGTATCATCATGGTAGGGATGGACTGTTGTACCTGCACTCCAGAACAGCTTCCCTTGTAGCTGGTGGGGGTGGGAGTCCTCCCCAAGCTGGAGGACTTGGGGAATCATTATCAGTTCCTTTGCCCACAGAAATTACTCTCTCTGGTCCCTCCAATTCACTTCCAGAGTATTTACATCCAAGGCAAAAGCTGAGGAAGAGAAGTGTGAGCTGTAGTGTGATGATGCAGAAGAATACAAGGATAAAAAATGGTGACAATGCATTTAATTTAAAATTTAGAAGAATATTTCTAAAACCCTCAAGCAACGACTGGAATAAGCTTTCAGGAGAAACAGTGGAACAAACAACTGCTTTTAAGATTGAGGCTGAACATAAATGGGGTCATGTGTCATAGTATCCTGTAAAAGCAGCAGATTGGACACAACAAGGTAAATGATCCTTTGAAGCTTTACACTGCTAATTTGGCTTATTTGTCTGGAGCTAATCTGTCATCTCCTTTGATTTAGAAGGAGCACAAATATTACCTTGTGCTCTGTGGTGGTGCACAGGCCAAGGGCCAAGGAGAAGTAATTGCTATGGCACAGAAATTAGAGCAGAGACACTGTGCTGTTCCATTTTGAACACACTTGTTGTAAAATGCTTAGAAAAGGTACAACCATCACACTTATTTGGACTTTTGTATCCCTCTTGCATTTGGAACACAAATACAGCTGCACAAGTATGACTCTAGCTTGCAAACAACCACTTGTATAGACTAGAGCATTAGTTATAAATAAGTATATCTTTCTTTGGTCTTAACCCCCAAATTCTTTCCAGGGGAAGACTGTAATTAGTATGACATGGGGGCTTGTAGCAGATGTGAAACCGGATAGATTGAGCTCTCCTATGAATAGCCTGAAACGAGGGCTGCCTTGCATGGTTTGTAGTAATGGAGAGGAAATTGAGCATTAAATACAAATCAACAATCATTCATTTCACGGCGGCCGTGGGGCAGCACAGCCAGTGAAGTCACTCTTTTCAGCACCTTGCATCCTGCTGGACTTTATTTACAGCTCCGGAGCTCCCATCTTTGGGAACGGCCACCTACGGGGTAACTCAAACAAAGAGTGATGGAGAGAGAAAGCAATTTAAGGTCGGCTTTTTATACACAAACATCAGAGAAGTGACGTTTTCTTTGCTTGCAATTTATGATGGGTCTTTAGATATATTCATTAAGCCATCACTCTCCCAGTCTGCAGCGAGGTCAGCATGGCACAGCACCACAAGCCAGGATAACAGCAGATAGCTGGATACTTGGACAATAAGTGAAGTCAGAAGATTTATTAGTTTTCTAATCCACAGACTGACCTGACTCTCCATTTAAAAGTTGAATAGGAAGTTGAAAATCCCCCCTAATGTTTTTGAGAGGTGTGAGGAGATGAGGAAAGCACCTGCAATGCATCACTCTGTTTAGATTGCAGCATGAAAAGCTGGATTTGTTGGCTGCAGTGGTCTCTCAGTAGAGGGAACAGACAACAACAATCAAGGAGTTCACTGCTCATTATGTGTGAAGAGAAAAATGGAATGTTCTCCCCTGAAACACCAGGACGCTCTCGAGGTCAACAGCTC
>NW_020925713.1:102765-144964 GCF_003984885.1 Neopelma chrysocephalum
TATTACAAGGCATGAATTATGTCCTCAACTATTTGAAGGTATTTATGGCCTATATTTTTTTAAGGCTATAGAATCAGAGACTATCTTTAGAAAGCAAGAAAACATGGAATAGATATATGTTACCATATATTTTAAAATGCCATTCACAAACCAGTGAAATCAAACTGAACCACAAAAGAGCATTCAAAATGTCCCTTGTGTAGACAGTGCATAACTGTGCTGATGAGCACGAGGAGTCTCAGCAATCAGGGGAACTTTTCTGTGGGCTTGCATGAGCCACCAATCTGAGCAGAGCTGATGGGAGTTTTGCTGAGTAAGAATTCAGTGGAAACCTCAGGGCTTGTCCCTGATACAGGTGCACAGCACAGCTCAGAAAGTTTGCAGTGGAGCCCTCAATGAAGGCCTCAGAAATTGGCCAAATAGACGGAAATAACATCAGTTAAAAAATTCCCTAGAAATACCATGAAATTGGATACCACACATTACCATACTCAAAACGTTCAGAGCCTATTTGTTTAATTTGGATGAGTTTTCAAATAGCTCAGAACTAAAGTAATCGATGGTGGGCACAACAACACGAAGGAAATACTGAAGCTGGTCTGTCACCAGAGCTTATAAATGCATCTGAGGAGGCTGTGCCAGACACACCAGGGCACATTTTCTTAGCAAATGTTTTTCAAAGTTTGTGCAAAACCAATAAAAACAGAAATGATAATTTAAATAAAATTAATTCAGGCTCAAAATGAATTTATTTTACCATAAAGGGAGAAGTCAAAGAAAAATAGAAAGGATATCATGAAGTGCAATTGTTATTTATTAATAGTATAAACCTATAGGCAAGTTTGAGGTAAGTATTGGACAGAATGACTACATAAAAAGAACATATATCTTGACTTCAAGTCAGCAATCACAGATTATTTATACTTTTCACAGTCATCACTTTGTAGTACAATTCTTAGCCCATGATACATCAAACAGCTCCTCAGTACCTTTAGGTTTCATCAACATATTCTGCCCAACCAACATCAGTGGAGCCAAGACAATTTACCTCCCGTGAGGATCTGGCTCAGGATGAAGGTAGAGCTGGATTGTCTTTCTCTGGCTATTGAAAACACACAAGCTGAACACTAGAGATAGACTTGGCAAAAAGCCCTGGCACTCCCAGTTAGCAGAAGGAAGCCTGGGGGAATATGAAGTGGGGGAACATGAGCAGCCCCATACTCCAAGAACAGCCAGGTAGGGCAGCACTGCTGATCCAGCCACAGCAGATCAGGGTCACCTCCCTCTGACATCTCCTGAAACCCATCAGAGCACAGGTACATCACCAACAGCAGCAGCTCTTCCACAAGGCTCCAGAGGCACCGGCTTCTCTGGCTGATTTTTGTTTAGTTTCACTGGGAAGATCTCAGTACAGGCAAATAGGACTATGACAGGAAGAGTTTTTGAAAGATCCACAAAGCCCTCGAGGCACTGCCATACACAGGGAGTTTGACAGTCACTCTCACAGCACAAGTCACTTCCCTCATGGTCACCAGAATGCCTGTATCAATTTTTTAATTATATTTTTTTAAACAGTAACAGGATCATCTTTACTTACACTTTGTTCACTTCTTTTTTTCCTGTAGGTTGTAGCAGCTTACTTATTTTTGAATTTAAATCCACTGAATTTTGCACTTAAATCCATCCCCCTTTTATTGGTATCCATTCTCTTTCCCTCCTCTGGATGACACCATCCCAGCTCCATGTTATGAGGTAGTTCTCTGTGAACTTCTAACTGGTCAAGAAGCTCCATCAGAGTGCAATACCAGGGACAAATCAAACTAGAAAGTGTTAGAATTACATACTCTTCTTTAGAACCACCAATCAGGTATATATTGAGGACTGAGATGCACGAACATCTCAGAACAGATCCTGTACTGAGCTCTGGGCCCAGCAGGCAGCCCCTGCAACATCTGCTGCCCTGCAGTGTCAGTGTGCACCAGCAAAGCCTCTCAATATCCAAATCTCCTCATTGTCAAGTCTCCTCACCAAAATACGAGTGACTGCCATGTAAAACATGCAACTTCAGAGACACAGGTACAATCAGCTATAATGTGCTTACCTGGAGGTCCACAAGGTCAGTTCCTGAGTGAGAATGAACTTGGATGGAGCCCATCAATGTGACAACCCCAAGGAGTAGGTGCCTGTCCATCCTTTCTTCCTCGTGTACCCTCTTTGGAAGAGAACAGTCCTACAGCAGGCACAACAAACCCACCTCAGGAACAGGAGTTCACATTGGCTTTCCTTCACTTGCAAAGAGCTACTCTGCCCACGCTCCAGAGCAGCCTAACTCCTGCCTAAATCATCACAACTAATAGTTGGTGTTAGGCCTAAAGAGAAGAAAAGCACCAAAGCAAGGCCACTCTGTTAAGGAAGAGCCATCTCACCCCATTCTCTGAGTGAGAGGTTCAGCTGAAACACACGACCTGCAAATTTTCCATTTCATCAAATCCCGCTAATAGAATTCTACAATCTGGTAGTTTAAGCTGCACGTTAGAAAAAGCCAGAGAAACATTTGCTTTGGCACTGACAGGTTCTCAGATTTTTCCAGTTGGAACAATGATAAATGACTTAACCCTGATCATTTTTCTGAAACCTGATTTTTTTTGTTTGACATTTATTTACAGTTTCTATAAACACTAACACCTATAAAACATGGTTTACTGTTTGATTGCTTGGCGTACAAGCAAGCCTTAAATACATAAATTATGAGCACCTAGTTAATGAGTGACATGACGGACATGAAGTTTTATTTACCATTGGCATGAGCCTTCATATAAAATTAGTGGCACAAGAAAGCCAGGTTTTGTGAATGCACATAGTCATACCTATTCATGGCCTGGCTCTTTTTTTTTTTTCTTCTTCTTCTTTTTTTTTTCTTTTTTTTTTTTTTGTTGTTTTTTTTAAAGACTTGACATAAGACTGTGGCCTATGTGTAATTTCATTGCCTGGAGCAAGGTTAGGGGAAAGCCGCTCCATCTGGCAATTTCCCTTTGACTGGCACATAGTTAAACAATGATGCAGTTTGACAAATTTCAAACCCTGCTTATGAAAAAATAACATAAACACAATAGTCACTCTGAGTAGATTGTCCACCTGTGCAAGCGGGCATGAAGTGTTAAGTAAAGGCTGCTGGTAATGAATAAAGATGCAGTGCATAGCTGGATTAGGTCGTTCCAAATGTAAATCACTGTCAGATAAAGCACTTGTGTTTACATGTAGCATTAATATTTTGATCAGTATGTTTAAGAGAATTAGCTTCTTAATGCAGATGTTCTCATTTGGACCTTCACACCCGGAGCTTCAGCCAACTCCTTTACCATCAGTTATGTCAACATGTCATAAATCTTAGCTGCTTTAACTTCTATTTTAAACAAAGCTTTGTTGTAAAATTTGGAGGCGTGTTTCCTTCGGGCTTTATTTTTGGCAAATTTCTTGTTATTTTGTTGAAAATCTGACACATTAATGTCCAATTAACCATCTTTGAGTATTTTACTGACAGGGATCCCAGCAGCAATCAAATGCCTTTTTATTGTGAGGACCTCCCTGCCCCCCACCCAACCAGCTGTATCCATTATGTGAACAAGAAGTCTTTATATCTTGATGCACAAACAATAAAGGCATTACCCTTGGTGGAAACAGGACATATCTCTCAACAGCTACACAGTCTGTGCCCTTTTGGACTACTTATTGTAAAGGTAAATGCTCACTAAATGGTCACAAAATGCTCACAAAATGGGATACAGTAAAGCTCCAACACAGAATTCACGGACAGTCAGTGTTTTCTTTTTCAAACAAGGAAAATCTTTTAACCTCTCCAAGTTATTTTAACATCCGTGTCCTTCTTGTGAGCACACGTGGGACACGACACCTGTGATAAAACACAGCCCATACACGAAACTGCAAATTCTCTCCCAGGTCATTATGACTGTATTGATGGTGTCACTTTGTAAACTTCACAGGTTTACCTTTCATGAGGTGAACATTGCCCCTTTTTTAATTGGGGATTTTACATTCTCTTAAATGTCCGGGACTTTTTTTCTTCCAGGTACTTCTAAATGTTGAGAACGAAATAATAATCTATTCTTAAATCAATCATCTTTTAAAGGAAAATTAATTAATTTTTGCTTTGTGTAGCAAACAAGATATCCCAAAAATTAAGATTTTTTTTTTCAGAAATTCTGAATAAAATAATGAGAAAGAGAAATCTTTGCATTTTGAAGGGTCTGTGTTTCATATAAAACACTTTGCATACCTCTGATTAACCATGGAGTTCTAAACTTCAATGAATTTTTACTATTTACTATGGTTTTCTAACCACAGTTTGTAAACACTTGATGATCTCCCACCTATCTTCCCATAAATCACAATTATTGTCAAGAATTAACATGCACTTTGGCAGGAATGGGACTGTCTGGAAACCCATCTTACCTTTCCTGAGCTGCTGTTGTTATTGCAACCAAGTAATTGGGTTAAGTTTTTAAACAATTCCCTCTTTTTCATTAATTTATTGCAACACTGTTGCTGTGAGAGAGCTCACATGCACAGGAGCAAGACTTGGCAACAGGGGTATTTGAGTCATCCATTGACCATCCTGAACTGAGAGTTATGGAATACAGATCCATCGTAAGGAAAAAAATTGGAAAACTCAAACTTTTGGGGCTGGGACAGTCCTTCAGGTAAAACAAAACCCAAACATTACATTCAAGATACCATAAAGGAAATTGGTATGATGGGACAAAAGTGCCATTTGGCCAAGATGAATGGAATCATAGAATCCCAGAATGGTTTGGGTTGGAAGGGAACAGAAAGCTTATCTTGTTCCACCCCCTGCCATGGGCAGGGACACCTTCCACCAGCCCAGGTTGCTCCAAGCCCCATCCAACCTGGCCTTGGACACTTCCAGGGATCCAGGGGCAGCCACAGCTTCTCTGGGCAACCTGTGCCAGGGCCTCCCCACCCTCACAGGGAACAATTCCTTCCTGCTATCCCATCTATCCCTACCCTCTGGCAGTGGGAAGCCATTCCCCCTTGTGCTGTCACTCCAGGCCCTCGTAAATAGTCTCTCTCCCTCTTTCTTGTTGGCTCCCTTCGGGCACTGGGAGGCCACAATTAGGTCACCCCAAAGCCTTCTTTTTTCCAGGTTGAACAATCCCAACTCTCCCAGCCTTTCTTCACAGCAGAGCTGTTCCATCCCTCTCATCATCTCAGTGCCTCCTCTAGACTTGCTCCAACAGGTCTGTGTCCTTCCTGTACTGGACCCAGAGCTGGATCTGGTTATTGAAGGGAACACACAGAAAACAATTTGGTGTCTCGCTGATGTAATGTCTCGCTGCTCTGACGAGTGTTTAATAATTAACCCACCCAAAGCACCGCAGGAAAAGCTACCATGAATTACTTCCCAGGGAAGAAGGGCTGACACGCTTCATGGATCTTTTTTTTTCTGTCTGTCATGTAAAATGAAAATCCAGAAATAATAAAAAGTGAAACGCTGAAAATATTGTTTTAAGACTGGAGTCTCATCATGGTTGCAAGCCAAAAACACATTATGCAGATGCTTAACCAAATTCCTGAGCAATTCCACCATCCCCTCTGTACCAGGATTGCATCTACTGCCCTGGAGACGGTGCTGCAAAGGGATTAAGGAATAAGACCAAGTAGGTGTAGCATCAATTATTAAATCAGGATTTTTCCTCCCACTTTGCACTTTGAATATTTATTTCCCAAAACTTTTATTTGCCGGCATCTTTGTGCCTCCAGATATCCTGGAGCTGTCTCAGGATGAGTGACCTCTTTTTCTGAGTTTAACAGCTATTTCCAATGTATTCATTTTAAATAAACCTGCAGGTGGAATGAGCATATCCTGTTAAAGGTCTAAAGATGAGGGAGAGGCGCCATCCTTGGCTGCTGAGCTGGACAAAACTCATTTCCCAAGTGATAAAACTGGAGGATGACAAGCCCTTTCTGGTTGCACCAAGTTGCAAACACATGGCTCTGTGTAAAACTGCTAAAACACAGTCTGTCAGCCCCACTGCACCTGTGGGGTGAAGAAAATAGCATCACATGTGAATTTAAACACAAAACTGTTGAACCATAGAAAATCCTGAGTTGGGAGGGACCCACAAGAATCCTCAAATCCGACTCCTGACCCTGCACAGGACACCCCAACTTGGGGCATCAACTTAACAATGCCACTGCCTGTTTACAGAGTGAAGTTGTCAGACCCACCAAATTCTGAACTGGTGTCATGGAAGATACACACAGTCCAGAGTCTGGCCCTGGTTTCCCCACAGAAACCCTCAAAGAAAGGAAAAGCAGAAGTATGTTTCGACGAGTGGAATGTTTTCATTTAGCTTCAGAAAAACCATTCCTTAAAAAAATGAATGAAGAGCTGGCTGATCTACTTGGAGACCCTAACAATCAAGCCAGAATCAAAATTCAGCTCCTGAAACATTCAGGGAAGAAAATCAAACCACAAAACCAGTGTGACTTGCCAGAAATGGCAAACATTACTCCTCATTCTCTTACTTGAATTCCAGAGATTTACTAACAAAAAACCATTACAAATGTTAAAACCTGCCCATTGCTTTGCAATTGCATACTGCAAGAATTACACGAAGCATCCTGACCTCAGAAGGAAATCAAACATGTCAAGGCCCTGAATATCATCTTAACCTCCAAAATTACCCCAGCAAACTCCAAGACAAAGCTGAAGATGCCTCACTGCTCCTTCGAACCAGCTGTGAGCGTCTTTCTTCAGGTGATCCCCCAACGCTTCACTCTTCCCTCCTTTTCTCTGAGCTTTAGGACATCCACAGAGAAGTCCTGTGGAAAGGGCTGGTCTCCTGCTCCAGCTGCACTGCCAGAAAGCTCTAGAAGGAGCAGTGAGGAAAATTCTCTTTCTGAAAGCCTACACTGATGCTCCTGTGAGTACAATATCAAATATCATATATTTGATATTCAGGCTTTGATTTTCTGACCTTTCAGCGGCCCTGTGATCTCTCTCTCTCATTTTAGGAAAGACACCACCACAAACTTTATAATTTTCTTCATCTGTTCTTTCAAGTTTTACCACTCTGAGATCAGTTTTGAGATCTCAAATGTATATACAAAAATTGGATCCACTTTTACTCCTTATGTGATCTTGATGCTTTCTAATGGGTAACTACTTCTCCTCCACTTCTATTCCAATTTAGTAATGGTAAACCAATGAATGCCCTTTCTTAAAAACACCAGGATATAATCTTTTAATAATGGTACAGAAAAACATTTACTGAAAAAATCCCTAAAAACATGCCTCAAGAACTCATACTCCAAAGGTTTCCAAATTAAAAATCCAATTGATATAAACATAATAAATACATCCATATCTAGACAGTATTACTAAAAATACATTTGGAAAAAATTAAATCTTCTGCTGATTAAGGCTCAGAATGCTGGTTCCTAAATATTCTTATTGCCTGGAATGAAATCAAGTCCTTCAGCACTTGTTGTTGGTTATGCTAATCCTTTAATATTACTACTTATTCCAGCTGAGAAAAAAGGGCTAGGCCAGCTGTTCCAAACGTCAGCATTTTAATGTTCTCAGTGTGGGTGTAATATTTTATCACCTGTTCTTTATGTTCTGTGTCTCAATTCATACATTAAATTCTATGTCAGAGTTACTTACGGGGATAGAGATCAGTTTATACTGATTTAAGACTGCAATAAAAACTGCATAACAGTGTGAAAAGATATAAAAAGAGATGCTGGTGACGTAGTTGTGCTCCCTTACACCTTTGTATGGACCTAAGAAGAGCTGCAGAATCCAACCCCCACACATTTCTGGGACCCAACTTGATCCCAAACAGCCTGTAGTGTTGTAGGAAAAGTTCTGCTTTATATAAAGTATTACTTGCCCATTTTAAAATTCTAAACTATAATCTTTCCATCACAAGAAATAATGTTACAGCTAAAAATGGCATGGGTGACTCTTCAGAGAAGGAAGCAGGACAGCATGACTGAAAAGGAATAAGATTATTTTTGTGGTATTGACTTATTTGGAAAAAGAGGAAAGGACAAATCAAAGCTTTTCTGTTCCTGAGCTTTTGATTTTTTCATTCACCACACAACAAAGGTACAGGATATCTCAATTCACTCATCTTCTTGAAGTTCATTTTTGAAGTTCATTTTTACTCAAGTATCATGTCAGACCACAGACGAAAAATAATGGATGCACAGAGGGAAAAGAACAGAAGATATCACCCAACCCTCCAAAGAAAATGAAGGAGTTTGTAAAGAAACACATGATCCTGAACCAGCCCCTACCCAGACTATTTATTCTTACAAAAATAGAATGTGTCAATGCCTTCTAATGACTTTGTAGTGTTAAGGCTGTAGGAAATGTGATTTGTAGAATCTGCCTTTGTTAGTAGAATTTTTAGGATTTTTAAGAAGTATTATGTGTCAGTGATGTGTTGGATTCCTTTTGCCTGACTGTTTAAGCACAGGGAGACAACATGAGTGAGTTTTGGAAATCTCCATCTATTACACAACTACGTTGGCTCTGACAAGGCTGCAGAGAACCACAAACCCTGTTCTCCACCTTCTGCTCAAGACAAGGAATTGCTGCCAATATTTCTATTTATTTACAGCCAAAGGGTACTGCAGGCTCTAGTCCTGGTCAGTAAAGGCTCTACAAACAGACAAGAAAAAGATCAAATCAACAGGTTTCTTGCATTCCTCTTTTGTTCATCTCTAGTGACTTCTTGGGGAAATGCCCAAAGACTTCCCAAATTCCTGCTGTACAAGCAGAACTACTGCTTCAAACGTCACTTCCCCAAACCTGCTGGAGCTCAGGGTGTTCAGACAATGGTCTCAGAGGTGTGGGGGGATTGTTGGGGTGTCCTGTGCAGGGTCAGGAGTTGGACTGATGGGTCCCTTCCAGTGCAGGATATTCTATGATTCAACTCAATTTCTTCTCACAGATCATTTTAACACCTTAGTTTCAGCTACAGAGTCTTGCAAAGAGCCTTGCAAGGTTCTTTGTGATTGTGCTTTCTCTGTCACTCCTCAATTATTTACCCATTTGCAAATGCATTTGCACAAATATTTTAATGGCTGTGTTCACTTGATGCTGAGTGCAAATAAAGACATACCTTAGGCTATCCTGACCCAAATCAGGTTTTGTCACAAAACTAAGCAAAACCTAGAATTATTTTCATATTATCCTAACACAATATGTAAGTCTTGATTATGAGTTTCTAATAATCAATATTAACAGGCTCTAGACCAAATAAAAAAATATCTGCAGTCCTAAGAGGAACAAGTTGCCCAGAGAGGCTGTGGAATCTCCTTCTCTGGGGATATGCAAAACCTGCCTGGACATAGTCCTGTGCAACCTGCTCTAGGTGAACCTGCTTTAGCTGTGGGGTTGGACCAGATGATCTCCAGAGGTTCCTTCCAGCCCCAAACATTCCATGATTCTGTGATTTCCTGCAACTGCAAAGTTATTAATAAGATTTGAAGATTTATCAATACATAGTTCACAACCCTTGTAATTTATTTGGTGGCAATGAGCAATAAGGACATTTTGCTAAAAGAGGGTCATTTACAAACCCTTTGATTCCTCCTTCAAAAAATATATCAGATACCTTTAGGAAATTTTAATTGCCTTGCAAAATACGCAGTCCTTTGTTTTCTGACTAAACTCACCCATCAAAAGGTTTGCACAGCTGGGAAGTGCTGGTCCCTGAAAGTCAGAGCTGACCTTCTCCCGCTCCAGAGCAAATGAAGGCAGCACCCTGCTCTTCCTCACTGCAGCTGGTCGGCACAGACACAATGTCCTCATCATGAACTGAAATGCAGATGACACCTTAGAGGAGTGCAGTGGTAATTAAACACAGCTAATTACAACCCAGTGCTATGAAAGGCAATTGTTTGTGGACAGTGTGTGATGGTTCTGCAGACGACCAGTCTCCAACAAGGTCTTCATTCAAAGCTTTTCTAGAATAACCCCAGAGCCTTGGTCTCTTAAATGCTCAGAATAAAAGAAAGCTCAATATGGAAAGCAATTGCTTAGTACAAAGTTGAATTCAACGTGGGACTCAGGTGATCTGGTAGTCCTTGCACAGGCAAAGTTCTGAGTGAAGTCAAGAGAAGTTTGGACTAATGAAACCAGCATTTCAGTCAAACTGTGCCTAAATGGAGGGGAGGGAAGAAACCCTCAATAAGTCCAAATCATAGAATCATTAAAGTTGAAAAAGACCTCCAGGATCCTCAGATCTAATCTTTGATCAAATCCCACCATGGCCACTAAACCATATCACCAACTGCCGCAATAAATAAAGTCTGCTTTTCCAAACACTTCCCAAGAGAAAGTTTCCTGCTAAGCCATATATTCTGCTACACATTTACCTACAAAGGTTTGACAGTGAGGGGAGGTAAAATCTTCTGCATGAACAACAGTTTTCAATTGTTTTACTACAATTAACCAACACAAACAGTTTAGACAATTTCTCATCCCAGTGCTGAGAACAGTACAACACTAAAGGTCTCAATCAATTTAAATATACTATCAATTTAAAATATATTTCCTAACCTTCAGAGGGACAAGGCAAGGTCTTGCTTAGACAACAAGCTCAGTATCAGCCAGGAAAATAACAATATAATTAAATACTGTGATTACCAGTAATCCAAAAAACCTATTTTCTTTCTGCTCAGTACTGATAAGTGACAGTTGTTCTGTACCTAAAACAACTTCAGTCAATTCTATGTTTGCTTTTCCTCTCTGAACCTTCTGATGATTATAGACATCTAATAACATTGAAGGATAAACCACAATATTTTGTCACCTGTCGCAGTCAGGCTTTCCCAAGTTCTCTCTGTGAAGAGCACCCAGCAGTTCTCAGGAGTCACAACAGAACCATCATCTCTTTCCTCATGTTCTCAACTCTGACAAAATATTCACCAGCCCACATTCACTTTTTAGTCCAGATTTATTGCCATTGGTGTAATGAGTGCTCAATTGCAGTGAGTTCTCCACAAATCCAAACTAGGGGGTGAATCTGCTCTGTACTTACACCTTCCATAGCACAACCACCTCCTTAGCCATGGCTGCTTAGTTCTGCATTGACACCTCCTCCTCTTCCTAATTTAGAAGCCTACAAACTTGATGAAGGACTTGTTTTGTTCCTGCAAAATAATTACTGCTTTGAACAACTAAACATCCATCCTCTGCAAACATTCAGCAGCATGGCAGGGCAGTATAAATGACTAATTATATTAGATAGTTTGAACTTTCAGAGATTTCTCAGATGAAGTGTATGAAATACAACATCAAGTGATCATTAGGCAGCACAGCCCTAAGCGTGTGTGATTGTTTTCTGGATGCCTTGTAGGTTATGAGGACTTTTTAATGTAATGTTTAATTATTTATACTAAAAAAAAAATATGTTGAGGCAGCAAAATGCTCCGGAGGCAGCACATTTAAGGCTGACAATACTAAAGAGGGGTTAGAGATTCTGCCACTAATATTGAGTCATGCCTTTGTGCATCACACTGCTGTCTGCTCGTGCCAGTTTAATTATGAATTTCTCAGGGTGTGGGTTGTCTCTCCCTCGATGTCTGTGCAATGTCCAGGGCTGTAGGGTTTGATCTCAGCTGGGAGCTCGAGGCACTAATGCCACAAAAGTACTACTAACAACAGTAAAGCAGTTCTTTGATCACACTGAATTTTGAGAATTTAGTGCAGCAATGGTTCAAAAATGAGTAGTGACCTGCCAGAACCTTATTTATCATCGTGCAGCCACAATCTGCCAAAGCAAGGCAAAGCATTAAATTCCTCTCTGCTGAAACACTACCTGTTTAAATAGGGTTACTGGAAGAGTGAATGAAGCATTCTGAGTATAAAGATGCTCAGGATTCATTTGTAAGCATAGAGAGAAAAAAAAAAAAGGAAAAAATTCTCATTTAGGTATAAATAAATAGTTAGCTCTTTAAATGTTTAACAATAAATTGATTGTACATGTAGAACATAGACTGGCTTTCTTCCAGCTCTGCAGAATCCTAATTAGTGGTGTTGGAACTGTGTATTTGTGTAAGTGATTAGACTGTTACAGTGATCCACACAGAGTCAAGAAACAGCACAGATGATTACTGATTATGGAAATGTTTACAGGATCTAGATGAAGTGACCCACAGAGTTCCCTGGTATCCTCTTACCCCAGAGCATTGCAAAATGTATCCCCACGGCAGCCAATGTCACCCCTGGGCTGCCCAGAGAAACTGCTGCTCTTTCCATCTGCTTCTAAAGCTTTTCTAAAGTTTCTTTGGAGGTCGTTTTTAGGACTTGCTGTAATATCAAATTTTCTAACAACCATGTCCACTTCTATAAACACGTTTTCCTGTTTGCTGACCATTTTGCCTTGAACTTACCCTTCAGAGATGAGCGAGGCAGAGGGCACATGAGAGCACTGAGAGCTGTGGGTGGGCACAGAAATCCTGTGTGCTCTCCAGTTTGACCTCTCCTGCTTAAACCAGGACTGGGGACACAGTCTCCATCTAACCCAGCACTCATCTTTGTGGTTTATCTTGAGGATGATCAGGGGACAAGCCTTGCTTTTGAAAGCCTAGGCTAAATTATCACAGCAGATGAACACAGCAGGTCAGGATCTTGCCAATTCTCTTCTGGCTGGAAGCTCTTCAGCTGCTCAGGGTTCCTTTACAATCAGACCTACTCCTCGTTTTCTGTTCTACAGAAAGCACACTGTGATTGTTCCTACCGATTTATGACACCTTTTTTTTTCTGCAGACTTTCATAGAAGTCAAAAAAAATGCAGTGAGACCCAGCCTAGCTTGGAGAGCTTGTTCACAGCCCTTGAGCAGTGACTGCCACATATTCTGTGACTGAATGAAAAAAAAAACTAGATTGAAGAGGAATTTGGAGTCTGACTCAAACCACCATCTAAATGGAGCCTCCACCAAAGTTTTGGGTCAAGGGCTTTTCAGTTCCTGAGTTTTGGTTCTGGCCCATCTCCAGCAGGACCGCAGATCTGGGAAAGATTTTCAGAATTAGGGTAGCCAGGAACCCACTTATTAGACCTTCAAACTATCAACTAACACTCCCCCACCCCCCAAACAAACTGCATGGGGGGAAAAAAAAATAAATAAAAGCATCACTTACTGATATTCTTCAAAATTATGCTCACAACATCTGAGGCATACATGTTCCTCTAAATAAAATAATATGCTTCAGATGGAGGTTTAACTGTAAAAATGAACACTACACTTCTTTTCCCCTTTCTGCCTTGGAAGGAGAGTGTACTTGATGGAGACAAATAGTTTATCCAGAAACCAAATTAATTCAAATTTCAACAGAATATCTACTTTTAGCAAGAAATTGAACTGCAAGCTGGTGTATCATGACTCTGGAAGGGAAGGGAGCCAACGTCTCACAGCCACACAAACTCAGGTGATGACCAGGGAATTCAGTGGAATCCCTTCCATTGCCTCCTGACAAGCTCCCATTGTAAAATCACACACTAGAAATTGTCTGTTTTACAGAGTGGTTAAAAAAATTGAGAGAACACTAGCATAATTTTTTAGGGCTCACTTAAGAAGCCTCAGAATGCTGAGGGCTTTCCCTCCGCCCTCCTCCAGTAATTGCTATTTAAAGATCATTTGAATGACCTTCTAGTACATCTTAGCCATCTTTTTATTTACTTGTCTGGTAAAACCCAATCCTTCATCAGGCCAAATAGTCAAAGAGATGGAAAATTTAAACCTTTCCAGCTCCTGAAGGAAAGTTTCTCCCAACAGCTGTCTTGCTTTATGAAAGCATGAAGTCAGTACGTCCAATCTCATGCCATCAATCACCGCGGCTGACATTTCCTGCAAACTGTGTCCACAAGACAAACGGGGAAAGAGAACCTAAAAGGAACAACAAATTGCCAAAAAGCAGATGGAATTATGTGCTCTTGTTTATAGTTGGCTGTTCAAATGAGCCTGGTCTCAATGCCTTCCCCTTCGGAATTATAGCACTAAGCAGTCATTTGCATCACCGCTGAAAACACCTGACACTCGTATTAAGAAATATTGGGTTTAATTGCAGTCCATTAAAATGTGGAAACGTCTTCCACGTAGGATTAATGATTTAAGTGAACTGTCGGCTTTCAGAGTATTTTTAGGCCCTCCTCCTGCAGATGCAAACATCCTCTCACTCCCCTCCCGCCCTGAACTTTCGTAAAAAAGGTCTGCCACATGTTTCTCATCTCCAGGCTTTAGGTAAGTAGCATTTAAACCGACTCTGAACATCCAGCATCTATGATTTGTGACTTTCAGAAGAGTGTTTGTGTACACAAAAGGATGTTAAATTGTTGTTTTTACTTTAATCTAAATAATTTTCATTTCCTCTTACGGTGAATATTTTCTCCACATACCAAAACAGGATTTTGGTTTTGTCAGTTCTTATATATGCACAAGTATGAAGTTACAGGCTGGATGGAACACACTGACCGCTGGTGCTCCCTTTCTGAATTCCCTTTACATACACAGTTAACTTTTGTCCCAGACAAAACTTGTACTTGAATTTCAGTTGCACTGGCATTTAGGTCCGCAGGGAAAATGAGAGGAAGAGCTGTTGGTGCTGATAGTTTTAAAATCACAGGAAAAAAATCATTCATTGACTTGGATTCAGTGCATTGTATACTCTAAATGCAAATGTAAATGCTGTTATTACCTGGAAAAAAAAGTCTGCTCCTTGGGTGAAATCACCAGGACTTAAACTGCTAAACAAGTGTTTGACATCCTGGGATACTAAAAACAGAGGTGCCAGCATCCAAGGAGGGAGAGTGGGGGCTAAAACTAACAGCATTTCAACTGAAAATCACTTCTGGAATTTACCCCAGCTAAAATCCCCAGCCCCACTACTCCTCTGAAGTTGTCAGGTCTGGCCCAACACTGACCACTGAAATCCTGCTGGATGCAGTGACCATGGAATAATTCCGGTCCCTTTCCCATCCCAGGATCATCCAACAAAGATCTTCAAGGCTCTGGCTCACAACTTACCAGCTTACTCCTGGTTTACCACAATAAATTGTGGAAGGTGAAGGCGGCCCAGCAATCCAAGGAGTCTGAAGATGGATCCCCTCCTGAACACACCGTCTGCCTGCGAGCCTGGAAAGCACCACTCACTGCTGTGCCCCTCCCAGTGGGTTCCCAGATCCTATATTTATTTATCATTGCCCTCTCTTTCCTTTCATAACCTAAGAATCAGGAAATTCAGAATCCTTCAGACATATAAATCTGGCTGGATCAGCTCTGGAGCTCCTGGATGTGAGTGTGGACGGTGTGTAAATACAGGTGCCATGTCAGCAACCTTCCAGGTCGGTCAATCAAAGCCAAAACAAAAAACACCCTAAAGGCTGAAATTATATTTACCAAAGAAATGAAAGGAAAATTAGACATAATGTTCAAGGACAGAAAAAAAATTCAAACCCTTCTTTTTCACTATTCAGCAAATTGGTCACGATTCTCATGTGTGTGTCTCAAAGGGAAAATACAAGATATTCACACGATGTCTGCAGTGTCAAAGGCCAAAAAAGCATAAAAATTGTACATGGAGCTTGGGGTTTTGAGAGGTTAAAGCTGTGCCTTAAAAAAATACAGATAATACCTGATCACTTGTTGTATATTTGTCATTTAATTCTTACAGAAATTGGTGCTTTACTTTTTAAGAAAAGTATGAAAAATCTCTAATTATAGTCTCCTATATATGTCAAAAACATCACAGAATGTCCCATCATTTCCAGAAGATGTATTTTCTTAGGTTCTTTTCCCGCCATTCCCAAAGAGAGACATAAAAACTGTCTTAATTCTCACATATCCGTTATTTGAAAACAGGTCTGGAATACTGTCAGTCTGAACCTGTACACATCATTTAGGGCATGTAAGAGATCATTAGCATTCAATTACTAAAAATGCAGTTCCCAGACTAGGTTTGGCTAGTCTTGTAGCACATCCAGCTCCTCATTTTCAACATTGTTCTATATACACAAAGCCTAATGTTTGGCAAGCTTTACAACATCTTTTAAAATACTGTACTTAAACAGTTAAAATATTTTTGTTTCAGCTTTTTGGCATGGCTGTGTTTAGAAACAGCTCATGCCTGCAGAAAGGTGAGTTGCAACTAAGCTGAAGCTTGGTTTAAAGCACTGCCATCCTTTTGGGAAACACGCCCTTCAAACCCTTTTAGCATCACTGAGCCTTTTCTTTCAAGTAGGTGGAAGTATCACAATTTACTTCAATACTGTACCCCAGAATTTTTGAAATCATCTGGCCATGTTTTTCTCCCACACATTTTTTTCCACGCTGCCCATGCTCAAAACCAAAAGTATGAACTTCTCAGCAACCATTTTAGTGTTACCTGAACGTGACTGACAGGACTTTCAGGTTCCTAAAGACAGGGCAGCACCTGAAGACGGACTGCATCCCTCAGGGCCCCAGCAGGATGTGACCTGGGTGTTGAGTATTTCATTTCCAGCTTTTCCACCTCTAATTTCCATTAGTATGAACAATGCTCCACAGAACACCATGTTCTGTGATACAATGGCTGGAGGTTCAATTGTTGCAATAGATGTATGATTTCCCAAAAGTCAGGTTATCTGAACAGGCAAAATTAAAACCAAATAATAGGGGTTTTTTTCCAACTTTTAAACAGGCAGCCTACCCACATTCTGTCCCACCCAAGACTGTGAACCAAGCAAGAACATCCAGAGAGTGCTAACGATTTGTAAAGTAGGATAAGTGGAGTTTAAGCAGTCAGACAGACCACACCTCCCGGGCAGCCAGCCAATACGTGGCTTTCCGCAGGGATTATATTACTTTTACAGACTCCTACAGTGCTTTGTGACTCCTGTCGTCCAATTAACATAGATGGAAAGAGGGGAGGGACCTCTACAAAGCATTTGTGAAGCAAGCAGTGCCCACCTACCTCATCCTTGCTTCTGCTGTCCACATTTTCAGCCAAAATCTAGGAGAGATTAGGTGCCTCCAGGTGCGCAGGTTTGGAACCAGACCTCAAAGGCACCAGCACGGGAACATGTCCCTGAAATCCACTGGCAGCCAGTGATTACCTGCTGACCACTGAGGGCCCAGCAGCCCCAGTCGCGATCTGGGTCTCCATCTGCTGGTGAAGAGAACAACAACCCCAGACCGAGGGTGTTAACAGGCAGCACGTGTGTGGTTGTAATCACTAAACACCTCAAAGCACTCGTCTCTATCCTCAAAAGTAGGGTAGAGTGTGATTCCTACCAAACCAAGTTACTGTATGACCCAGGACAGCCCGGAGAAAGTGGGGAAACAACAAAACAAAATCCAAGTTGCAGGAGGCAGGGACTTTTTACCTACCCCTACCAGAAAGTTCTACATATGATTAGGAAATACTTTGGCAAGATGTCTCCTTAGTGTGCTGCTCACCTCTGTTCTTTCTCCTGCCAGAATTAATGCACCTTTCTAGAGGAGCCTTGTCCTTGAAGGATCTCCAATAGGACAGAAAGGGTGTAAATCAGAGGAGTCAGAGAGGGTCATAAACAGACAGCAGTGGTTTTTAGAACTGTTGATTAGATCTGTCCTATCCAACTTTATGTCATCAAAAAAGAAAATATTGATTATTAGATATGCCTGAATAAAATTAATCTGTGGATCCCAGGTTTTATGAGTTGATATGGAAAAAAGATGCTTTTTTTTAATGATATTTGTTATTGCTTTATGAAGCCAACAAAAGTACAAAGATCAGTGTTTACAGAGCCATAGTGCTGTCTACTCTCTTATGAAGCCAACACCTAATTGTGCTCAGCTGATGTCATCTCTTTTATCACACATGTACCCTCTAAACCTGTGTCCTTACCCCAGCAGTCTTTGATCCTGCATAGGAGCATGAGGAATCAGAAAGTAAAAGAATCACAGGTGAGAGATAACCATGCATGAGAAGGTGAACAAAATAAAAAATAATTGTAGGGAAGAATACAACATAAAGGCTGAAGCAACTTTCAAGCAACTTTTCGAAGTTAGTAGCTGTGGAAAAGAAGAAACCATAGAAAAAGTTCAAAGAGTGGATATCACTGTCAGAGGAACATCCAAGTACAGGGAAAGAGCAAAGAGAAGACAGAACCAGTACCAGTGAGTTAAGTCTTTCTGCTAACTATGAAAAACAGAGTGTAAGGTACTTAGAAAGGGAATATTTTTGACAGGAATATTGGGGCTAATTAATGACATACTGTAATTAAACACCTTTTACAATCTTTGGACTTAATTCAGCAAGACTGAGCTTCTCTGACCAAAACTGTTTGTATAAAACTGATTTAAATTTTGTTAGTCTCTGAAGCCCAAGGCTGCACACAGACTGCACTCAGAGTACATTCTGGGAACAAAAAAAATCATGAAGGTAGAAATTTCATGAAGAAATAACCATTCACAGCCCCTGCTGCAGACTTTTACCTATGGACAGGAAAAGTGTGCTTCACTCAAAAGACCAAAACTATTCCTACCAGAAAAAAAATGGATATTCAAAAACCTTCCTTTCCAGGAAGATCACTCCTATCTCAATAGTCCAGGTTTTAATAAAGGCAGCTTTGACTCTTTTTTTAATAATTTTTTTAAAAACCTACAGACTGGGCAGTGCCATGAAGAATGCAAGTCCTTCATGCAATAAAATATTTGCAACACGAAGCGTTCAGAGAGTGTTATTCATAAAACCAGACCTTATATACAATAGGAAGCAATTTTTAAGAGGAAAAATCATTTGGCAATTCTATTTGAAACCTACTTGTCACAGGGAAGAATTGCTGAACCTGTCACTGAGTCCTGAGCATTCCTCCCAGTTCCCACCACTGCTGTGTGAAGATGGATTTGCAAGAGGCATCTACAGCTCAGCTCTGCAAGACTTCTATCACGTTTTTTGTCAAGGGCTTCAAGGCAGAAGTCAAAAGGAGGTGCCAATAGCAAAGAAATGTACAAAACCTCTCCAAATCAACTCCTACCAACTGCCTTCTCCATGCTTATGACCACTTTTTTTTTCCCCTGCTTAAAAGCAAAATTAACTCCGAATCCACTTTTTCTCCCTGAAGTGCAAACGCATTTCCATATTAACCCCACAAGAAATGTGCTCCGGGTTATCCCCTCAATATCTGAGTTCCACAGCTTTTACAGCCCCTGTGCTCTTTGTGGATTAACAAACTACCAGAATTATTAGGCAGCAGCATTAAAGGGTAATTGCCTTCATTTTGTAGAGTACAATTCTTCAAGCAATTATGCAAGCATAGGAAGCAATTGCTGATAACTTATTTTTTCAGAAATAAGAGCCCAGGTTTTCTGAAACAGCCTCCAATGTAATTGATGTGAAATCTGAAGAGCAAAATCAGCCACTCTCTAAATACACAGATTTTACAATTTAAATAAATGGTTATTTTTTTCCTTATAAAATAAAATGTTACCTGATGCCTGAAAGTTTCAAATGGCATGAAAATTAGGCTTCAATTGCACAGAGAAAGTAACTACTTTGTACTGGTAATGGCTAAACACAGTAATGATTTGCAAATTAAGCTGTGCTGTAATTCCTGTACAGAGCTCTACAGAAGTGAGAGTATGGCAATATCAGGCTTATAAAGTCGGGTGACACATATTGTGCTGGGCTGCTTAAGAAACTGCAGCTGCTATAAAATGATCTCCAACCAATTACCCCTAATCTGCATCAGCATAAAGAAATTCAGAAACTGTGACCCAGGTTTCTGGCCGTGACTTTGAGCTCTGTGGTGAGAGCTACTCCCACTCTTCTGTCCTACCTTCTCTTTCCTTGGACAACAGGTGAGGTTCAAACTCCCTGGGAAGTCCCTCTGTTGGCAATCCTGGAGGCAGGTTGGAAATTTTCTGTCACCTTGAACTGCCCAACATGGTCACTGAGCCATACAAAACCTTCTTGTGCCACATACACATGAATCTAATGACTTTGTTGTGGCGTTATAAACTCCTTCTGGAAGAAATTTATGTCAACACAGGGGAGAAGTCAGAGCTGACCAACACAGCAATCTCCCAGGCTCTGGGAGGCTGTCACTGCAGGATTTAGTGTGCTGAATCCAGCCCTGAATTCACTGCTGCCTGGAAAAATTACACTTGCCAGAGTATCATCATCAAATAGAGATAAGAGTGTGGACATGGCTGAAGCAAACACAGGACAATCACCTCTTCTGTGGAAATACCTCTGAAAGTGCCCCAAGTCTGCACAGTGTCCGTGTCATCCACCCCACCAGACGTCCAGTTCTGCTTTCCTTGGATACAATGCTGAGTAAACCCTTCTGTTGGCAAACTGCTGCCTCAGCTGCCTCTGTGTTCTGTTCACCTGAAGTGCACTGCAGATATGGCAGTACCTCCTTCCTGGTCAGGCACAGCCCAGTTCCAACCTGCCCCCCACCAGAAGCCCCAGGGCCGTGTGTGTGGTTGTGTAAAAGCTCTGCTCCTCGTGGCCCACTCTTTGGCCTGTCCATTGTGCTTGGCCACCAGCACCTTCTGCTCCTTGGTTCTTTCTTGCTTGGGAATGCATAATTTATAAATTCCTGGTCCATTTATGCTCTCATTTCATGTCTTTCTTGAAGCAACATACCGGCACCACTTCAGTCCCCATTTTTACTACGCTCGTGTGCCAGCATTCCTAAACCATTCTTCTGAGAAGATCATACAGCCTCTACCACATCTTAACCTTCTTCTGCTTCCAGGTCACGACCAGCAAGGGCGTGAAGGGACTGGTAATTTTTCACACTCTTCAGGTGGCATCCTCACTGTCTTCTCTGCATTTCTTTGCTCAGCCTGTCGTGGGAGTCAGTCAACTCCTCTTCAGCACCTCTAAAGCCCAACTCCCCCTCCTTGCCGTTGTTACTAACACACTGCCCCCAGAGCTGTGCAGCCTCCTCCTTCCCCACCTCTCACTGTCACCTCCCCTCCTCAGCCAAGGGCCCCGTGTTTATAGCTGTCTCCTTCCATAACTCCAGGCCTGCTCCTGTCCTTGCCTCTCAAATCTTACTATTCTTCTGGTTTGCCTTTGTAATTCCTCCTGGCCAAGCTCACCACACACACGTCTCCAGCACCTCCATCCATCTTCCCACACGAGTCCCTCACCTGGGCTTTTTGTTTGCTCTCAATTTTCACAGGTCTGTGCCTTGTACAATCATCCTCTTTGCCTGGATCTCCTCTCCTCCTCTCTTTCTAAGGTCTCCCTTGTTCCAATCCTGACATCCCCAACACTGCAGAGCTGTGAACACTGGAAGGTTCTGAGGAGCTTTTCTTTGCTCACACTCCCCCCAACTTCATTTGCCCGTTGTTTCTTTCTTGACCGTGTTAACTTTATGAAATTGAGAAAATTTCTAAACGAAACCAAGCACTGGTATAAAAAACACAGTAATGCTAATTACTGTGTAATTACTGTGTAATATTCATTTTTGCTTTGAGCGTGCCGAATAACTGGAAGCAAAGAAGAAAAGGATATTAAAAATTAAATTACATAAAGCGTTAGAAATTTTTTTAAGAAACAGCTATGTGGGAAATTATTTAGCTGGAAATTATTTAGTCTAGAAAACACTGCTACTATTTTGCAAAATTACAGAGTCAGAAGTTCTAATTTACTTAATGGAATACTTCTATTTAGCTTTATTTTATTAGAATAAGAACCTTGTCTTTGCCTGGTTTTATTCATGAAGCCATTCCAGAGCTTATGTTTAGATTGTCTGGGTTAATCAATGATAAAGTCCATAATTAGATCAGAATGCTGTCATTCAAACATACTTAATTTGGAATATATTATAGATTTAAAAACGTAAACAATGACAAGGAAATAGCGAGCTTAATACAGCAATTAGAGAGAGGGTTTCATTAAGGGTCACCCCAGCATATGGATTCCATTTCACAGAAAATATCTGCCCCAGCCAGGCAGAAGCCACAAGAGTTATTGTGTTTCCATGGAACAGGAGAGCAGCTGATGGCCCAGTCCTTCAGGAGGAGCGTGTGGAAGTACTTGCTGTCTGGAGTCAATGGAAAGCTCTCCACTGGAGCCACTGCACAGAGCAAGGAAAAGAGGCATTTCAAGATGTGCCATTATTTCAGGAGTGGCAGCTGATTCCTCCTGGATGAGGGAAGCAGTTTTGTGCGTCATCTGTTGCCTGGCTGAACAGCAGGAGCATCAGGAACTGGGGTGTTTTTACCAGTTAAACCACGTTTTTTCTTCACCTCCACTGCTGGGAAAGAACAAATGCCATCCTTGAGCCATGTGCTGTGTGCAATGGCAGAACAGTGGTTTGTCTGTTGTTAGAAGGGACCTCATGATAGTTAGAAGGGACCTCATGGTAGTACCTACCTGTAATTCCACCAGATTAAATGTAAAAATCCATCAGGAAAATGAAAAGTGGAGTCAGATTACACCTGACTGCAATGGTCTCCTTGAGCTTCAAAAAATATGTGAGCCTGTGAATTTTCAAAATTCCCTCTTGGAAGGATTGCCCACATGTCTGCAGGCACAACTTTTAGCTTTTTTATTATTTAAATAAAAACCAGGAATATGGAAGCTATAAAATGTTGTAACATGCGTGGCTTCTTTATAAATCAACTCATACCTCTTTAAAAAATCATACAGACCCCCCCAAACCAACTTTTCTACACTGAAACTATGACCCCTTCCAGACTTTGAAGCCACCACCTCTTCCAAATTTGCCTTACTGTGGTTTAACCAACCACTTTCTCCTGTTCTAAAGCAGAAGAATCCCTAAAAATACATATTTTTTTAAAATGGCATCTCCATACAAAGCAATTCTGAATCTGTTGATTTATGCATTGTGAGAGTTCCAATTGCCCTCCAAGACAAAACTTCCCACCCCAGAAGACCACTGGTCCTGAGCCTAAGCCAGCCGTAGGCAGTGGTTTGAGGGGGGGGAGCAGAGGGTGGCACTCTGGGGAGACCCAGACAAGCAAAACCTGACTTGGCATTTGACATGTTATCATGTCCTTGTCTCTTTTCCTCGAGAAAGCAACTTTTTCTCAAGGTCTAGCAATTCACTGAGAAAAGGCTCTAGGACCACTTCACCCTAGACTGCAGCATCAGTTCTGTAGTTGGCCCTGCTCCTGAAAAATGTTCCCTGTAGAACACAGTTTTACCTGCCTCCTGCACCACCCCTGGTGCACACAGCAAACCAGGACTCTGTTCCCTGCTCTGCTGAGCAGCTTTCAAAACCCTCCCCACACCGATTCCCTGGGGCTTGGAGTCCCTCATTTCCCACACACGAGGAGCCCGACTGCTGAATTCTCTCTAAGTAGTACTAATATTGGTTGGAAGAGCCCTTGAAATGCAGAGATACTGGTGCATTAAAGTTTGTGTTTCCAGGATGTTTTGGGATTAGTGGTAAAAAAAAAGTCTCAGAAACAAGCTGGAGCAACTGCTGTGTATTAAAGCAGGATGGAAAAAGTTATTCTATTGATGCCAGGTCTGTTAGTCCACTAGCTAAATGATTAATGTTGATAATTCCTCTCCAGCAGACTCATTAAACCTGAACTTATTTTTCTTACAGGCCTTTGACATTTCCTACTTTCTTAATATCAGAGGTAATGACAGTGGCGTGATTATATACTTATTCCTTTCCACCTTCAAGCAGTTTTCTTTGGCAGGAGTTACTTTTTCAGCAGAAAACCTGCACACGAGTATTCATTCTTTCCCAAAAACTGTTACAGCTCCATTAGCAACACTAAAAGGCAGTGCCTTAGAGGAATGCACAACAACCCTTCTAAAAATTAAGTAGTCAAGGTATTCAGAGCAGCACCACGAGAAAGATATTTTCTACAGAACTGCGATTTCTAATGGTAGGGGGGGTCCTGCACCCTCCCCCCACATTTCTTTTAGATCCTGTTGTCAAAAAATGTCCAAGTTAAACAAAGAAGAAATTACAGAATGAATCTGGAGCTTAGCCTTGAAGAATTAGGTTTCACTCTAATTGAGATCATACGCTGCATGTGCAGTTTTGGCACATAAGCCATATTAATCAGAAAGTCTTTAATCGTGGATAATTTCTCCTGTGTGTGCCAGATTGGGCATTCTGCTGCTGGCCCAGCTTCTAAGTCTGTTTAAGAGTCCACCTTTGACTTCATAAACACCCGCTTACAAAATTGGGGTCAACTTCCTCCTATGAAGGTATGTTACACTGGCGCTAAAAAAATGCCCTTAATGATTAAATTGCATCTCAGATGGAAATAAAACTGTGCAGATTCCAAAGCAGTGACTGTTTCAGTGATTACAATTTGTGTTGGAAGTTGCCCCCGCTCCAGCTCGACTCTCTGTGAAGCGCACAACGGATGAAAACCAGGGAAGATGATCCAATGGCCACAGTATGGAATCTGATGACTGACTGAGCATCATTTAATCTTCTGTTATTATACTACTGCCCAGATCCAAGTCGAGAAAGAGTAAATAGGGCACAAAAATGTTTCCTGCATTCAGGACTGAACGGGGAGGGTGAGTAACTAATGACGTGCCAGTACTGACTGGATTTTCATCCCTTTGCAGTGGGGATGGAGGTGGAACTGCTCAGCCCCACAAACACAGATAAAACCCTGTTCCTGCCAAACTGGGGTATGAATTTTGAGCTCCCATGACTTCAGCGGAGTCCACAACATCGTACCAAAAGCTGGGCTGTGTTTGCAGGAGATCAAAATTAACAGCACTCCTCCTACTGAAAAGTGTTATCGCTCCCATCACTCGTGCCTTCTGTCAGATTATTCCTATACTGAAAACTTTAATATCCATAGTGCATGCACAGGTCTGTAAAACCCACCTTAGATTTGCCATAAGGCACAGCCTCTTAGGATAAATGGATCTTTCCACAAATTTCTGCACCTGTAGGTTTAAAATGAGCTTTTGTCCCCAGTGCTCCATTTGATATTTAAGCTAGTCAACAGCATGACACCCACGGAAGTTAAAACTACTGCTGCAGAATTACCCTTGTTTGAGTTTTAAAGTAATAAAGCAAAATCAACTGCAGCATAATATAGAATTCTCTAAAAAAAAGAAAAGAAAAAATATTCCAAAGGGAACCCTCCTTTCTCCAGCATACCACTCCCATGAAACATCTCACACGCTGCACTCACATGCATAATTTATTTTAGCAGTGACTGCTGGACTTTCCATTATAAAATTTCCAGCTTCAGACATCCCTCCTCATTTCTGCAGCTTCTCATTAACTGCTCCAGCCTGCCCCATGCTCCGTGTCTCTCCCTACTTCTCCACTTCTCAAAAGCAAAATCTTGCTTCCTCTTTCTCTCTTTACACATTATTATCCACTTTCCACATGTCATGTGAGAGGGCTGTTCTAAATATTATCTCTCCACCTAATTAACTCAAGGAATTTTTCTAATCTGGCAAAGTTTAGACTTTCCTCCTTTGCCCATAGATATTGCAATGTGCCTCCTTTCCCCCCTCAAAGTGGCTTTATTGCAGGTGGGTTCAGCTTCTGAATGAAAATCTGAAGTTTTGCATATTGAACAATCAGGAGCTGCAGGCTCAGGGCTCACCCAGGGTAGAAGAACTGAGGAAACCAAGAGCTTTAGCTCCCATAAAAGTTGTTTGGGTGCTTTGGATGCTTTTCAGGAAAGGGACGACTGATGCTCCTGGGTTTTTTTAATTTCCATTTATTAGATATCATTTCCAGGCATTTATCACAGGGATAATTCTGCTCCTTGCCGGGTTTGATGTGCCTTTCTATAGGAGACACAGACCAATGATATGTTTATTAGAAAAAACACACTCTTGGGAGTAAACAGTCAAACTTTCAGTGTGACAACTTAGGAAAACTTTTAAGTCCTGTGAGGAGCAGCTGAGGGAGCTGGGGGGGCTCAGCCTGGAGAAAAGGAGGCTCAGGGGGGACCTTCTGGCTCTGCAACTCCCTGACAGGAGGGGGGAGCCGGGTGGGCGTCGGGCTCTGCTCCCAGGGAACAAGGGACAGGAGGAGAGGGAACAGCCTCAAGCTGTGCCAGGGGAGGGTCAGGTTGGACATCAGGAGGAATTTCTCCGTGGAAAGGGTGGTCAGGCCTTGGAAGGGGCTGCCCAGGGAGTCCCCACCCCTGGAGGTGTCCAAGGAGCAACTGGACATGGCACTGAGTGCTCTGGGCTGGGGGACAAGGGGGGGATCAGTCACGGGTTGGACTCCATGGTCTGGGAGGGCTTTTCCAACCTCAGTGATTCTGTGCAAATATTTCTATGAACTCCAAATACAGTGTATTTAATCTTAAAAGCATTTCCAGTGATCACATCTCTCTTCCAAAAATTCATATTCCATTGCTTTAGGAGAAACGCAGTAAATTTAAACCATCGTGGGCACAAGGAGAATTAGAAGAAATCATACATATTAATTATCCTTAAATAAAATATATTAAAAAAGGAAAGAAAGGCATTATAGGGCCGTTAAACCTCTGAAGGTATCACTGTCTGTCAGTGCAAGGCAGGTAATTGCTGCCTGGTAACACCACCACATACAGAGCAGAGGTGAGTGGTTAACACAGATATTCAGTTACTCTTAAAAGCTAAGGACTTAAAATCAAAACTAAATTACCTGAGCTTGGTAAACTGTGGCTTGTAAGCTGAGTTATGGTGTCTATCTATACATATCCTCTTGGCTTGCAGAAAAAGTCAGGGAATACCACTAAAAGTAAAATCAGAATTAAAGAGTTTTCTCTGAATTACATCATGTTTTTATATGCAGACTGACAAATAAGGAAATTAATAAATAGTAATAAAACCAAAATAAATAAAACCAAAGCAAAAATAGTAACAAACCCAAAATAATTGTGTTTTACTTTTCTTTCCTAGAGTCAGGAAAAAATGATCCTCTTCACCTTAGACATTTTGAATGAATAATTCTTATGAATGAACGAATTCAATGTTTAAGTTGGGTCATGGATCAGGTAGGTCTTTAACCAGTACCATTGTAAAATAACCTCTAGCCCCTCAAATCAGGCCAACTCAATGCTTTAATGAAGTTCAGGCTTCATTAAAACACTTGGGAAGGGGGTAGGGAGATACCTGGATATGAAAGGATAACTCTTCTAACTTCTCAGAAGTCCTTTGTGGTGCAATCTGACATTATGATTGTTGACATCTGCTTTGCATATTTACAAACTCAGTGGTTCTGTGTTTTTAATTCACTTACAAGCTTTATACCTCATTTATTCCATAAAACATTTTAGCATGACACCTCCTCTTATTAAAATCTGTGTAAGGCATATTTTATATTAAAATAATCAAAAAATAAAATAAAATAAAATCAAAATATTAAAACTTTTTTTTCAAACTGCGTAAATAATGACAAAACTCAGTCTCTAAATTATTTCTTATCTAGAAAAAGGAAAAAGATTCTTTTTGCATTGCATCAGCTAATGAAAGAATAAGAATCAGCTGACTGATGGTTAAGAAAATGGATAAATAGTAAAAAATAAAGATAAACTACCTTTTTATTTTTGAACTGGGGAAATTGGAACCACAGAGGAGGAAATTACCGGCCACATCACCAGATACAACCCATGGAAAATCTGTTCTTCACGTCTTCCTTCCAAACCAGCTTTTCCTTATCTGGGTATCCAAGTCTAACAGGAAAAGTGTATAACAGTGCTGATTTATGGCAAAATCGATGGGTGTCAGCCCGAGTTATCTCACTATTTCTTTTAGTACCACTCAGCAGGATGAGAATGTAAACTCCAGAGCAGAGCCCGCCAAGGATCGGCCCTCGGACCCCACGCTCGGGTCTTGGGCTCATTCTTCTGCTTCAGAGGGCAAATAGCTGCAGAGAGCTGAGCTCCCCAGGGATTTCATCCACAGGGAGATAACAAGGCAAGTCTCCCACTCACCAAAGTCAATGGAAGCTTTGCCCCCAATCCCAGCAATTCCAGCAGGGCCGAGGTGTTGCTGCCCGAAGTAGGGAAGCCTTTGTCAATAGATGCAGCAAAAACCTCTCCTCTGAAAGAATGTTCACTTCCCAGAGAGATAATGGCACCATTCACCAGCAAGAATGACATGTTTAATCTGATGGATTGAGCATCCTTTAATCCTTCCAGCTATCCATTAAACTGTTTATTCCCAAGGTAAATTGTTCCAGCCATAAATTTACACCGGCTAAAGTGCCCATCATTCTGCTCCGTGCTCAGCCACAACTACAGCCACAATCTTTGTATTTTCTGACACACATCTACAGATTTTCAGAGCTTGTATTGTCTAAACTTAAAATCCTAAGGCAGGCCAACTCGAAGCTGCATTTTCCAACAAGAGTATTCCGACATTTAGGAAATACAGTCTGTGTGTAAAAGGCATGTTTCTTAGATTGCAACCCAAATTTGTGTTCTATAGTCTCCAGATTGGAGGAACTTAGCCAAAAAATCTCTTTATAAATGTTTTGCATCACTCTGGGCCCCAAGCAGTGTTTGCTAGAGTTATTCTGATCCTTGCCCAAATTATCTGGAGAGGATTTGCAATGCAGTCACCTTAATACCAGCATCCATTATAAGGTGAGAGAAAAAGCAAATGTGTTTCCTTAGCACAAACCACTGGACAGTTTTCTGGACTGGGAATGGTTTTCTTGGCTTCCTTCATCCAACCCTCCTCAGGCCACAGTTAACCTTTTCATTTCTGGTGTACAGGGATTTTTGTGGGCCCTGCAAACACACACATGTTGTGTGGGGTGTGGGATACAGTGCAAAGATGAGCTACACACAAAGCTGCACAGCCCCCCAGCCTGGTGTAACTGCAGAGAAAGCAAAGAGCAGCTGCTGACCCGGCCTTCCTGCTCCCAAATTTGACACCACTGTGGTGAACAGAGTGGGAAACAGTGACACTTTAGTAACTCTTAGTAAAGGATTTGTATAGCATACCATTAGTAATTTGATTCCCAATTAGGGGACGTCAACTATATCCTAAATTATCAATTCTGATGCAAGTATATCAGCCAAGGATCCGAGTATTCACAAAGGTAGCACAAAGAAATTGAAACTTGTAAGAGTTAAAAAACACTAGTTTTTCTCTTTTCTCCTTAAATTCTGAGTAGTGATCCTCTTAAAAATAAGTAATTTATTACAAAATTCTATGCAACATGTTATCTAAAGGGAGGTGGCAGTGAAGAGGCCACATTTGCTGTGGTCCTACAGATGTAGATGTGCAGGCAGTTTCCAGGAGCTGTAGTTGAATGCTAAATTCCCATGACAAGTTAGGCACTGGAAAGTTTAAGTGTACCCATAAAGTAAATCCCTGAATCCTCAGGTGAACTAAATGCTGAGGATTTGCATACAGTAAGGAAAAAAGAAGGTTAAAACAAAGGCATCGAGACACCAGTTCAGACAATCCTGGTTTTCTAAGAATCTCATTTGAGTATAATTCAGTCACTTATAAGAGCATATCACAGAATCACGGAATCTCCTGAGTTGGAAGGGACCCACAAGGATCATCCAGTCCAACCCCTGGCCCTGCACAGGCCCATTCCCAGAGGATCATCCAAACCCTCCTGGAGCTCTGGCAGCCTTGGGGCTGTGCCCACTGCCCTGGGGAGCCTGGGCAGTGCCCAACCAGCCTCTGGGGGAAGAACTTTTTGCTGAGATCCAACCTGAGCCTGCCCTGACACAGCTCCAGCCGTTCCCTGGCTGCTGTCCCTGCTCACCCAGAGCAGAAATCAGAGCTGCCCCTTGTGAGGAGCTGCAGACCCTGGTGAGCTCTGACCTCAATCTCCTCTACTCCAGCTGAACACACCAAGTGCCCTCAGCTGCTCCTCTTACAGCTTCCCCTCAAGGCTCTTGGCCATCCTCATGTCTCTCCTTTGGGTGCTCTCAAACAGCTTTAGATCCTTCTTGCCACTGTGGTGTCCAAAACAACACACAGGACTCGGGGTAAGGCCACACCAATGCAGAGTAGAGAGGGACAGTCACAAATATCATATCTAAGACTGTATTATGCTACAGTAAATACTGCCAGTATTTAAGTTTTATAGAATAAGTTGAAGAGAAGTGCACTTATTTTTCTTAAGAACTTAATTGTAGTGCCGTACCAAAGTCACGTTTCTATTCATGTGTATAAGTCATTCTACAAAAGCTCTCCCCAGGCAAAAATTAAAGCACAAACCTTGCTCATACAAGACTGGTAAATGCAGAGGAAACACTCCTTCATGTACAGGTAAACCTGGCCTGGCAAACACCTTCCTGTTGGAGTTGAATAGTAAGGAGGATCTGAGTCAACCCATCACTTACCTCACCAAATATCCATTATGCCTTTCAGCTCCCATAGACAAAACCTGTAGTGGGTGTTAAATCAGAAATCTATATGGCTTGGAAAGAATACTTATTTACCAACAAAATTATTTAGGGGAAACCTGGTTTTTGTCTCCTCATTTCATCTGTTTTAAGACACTGATCCCTTTTTAACAATCCTTTTTGTTTAATGCTTGGCCACATACTACAAAGCTTCTTGTGCCTCGTTTTATAAGATCTTTGCACCCACTGACACATTCTTGAAACAACTTATCTTTTATTAGGAAAATAAAATTAGAAAATATTAGGAAATAAATTATTAGGAAAATATTAGGAAAATAAAATTCTCTCTGTTGAGACACCAAGTCATCATATTTCTTTAGAAATTTGTTTCTTAACAGGAAAATACCAAAAAAATGCCAGAGTAAGCAAAAGAGAATTATCACTTACTTTAAAAAGTGTAATTAAATTAATTTGAATTTATTAAGTACAATATGAAAAAAAAATCTGGGCTTAGCTGCTACCAGTAAGTTCCCTTTTGTCCAAGAGTCAGTTGAGGTGCCAGAGGGATGGCTTTGCCTTGCTGGCCAGACTACAACATCTGAAATCCAAAGCAGTGACCTGGTGCCACACTGGTTCAGACACAACTGATGGCCAGTCCTGACTGCTGGAAATAGCCAACACCTTCAAAGGATGTTAATCACACATGTAGTGATCAGCTCCTCCTTTACCAACAGCAGCACCACATTGCTGCTGAATTTGTAGGGGTGCCACAGATTTATTCCAGCTTTGGTTTTGAGAAAGTCCTCGGAGGGCAGGTGACTTGTGATCCCACTAAAACTTAAAGCCCCTTGGCAGCTGATACCTCATCCAGCACCAACACTGCTGATATGAGGTCAAACCATAAAAAAAATTGAGTTCAATGAACTTGAACCAAAGCAAATTTACACTGAATCAATGCTTTGTGTCATGTGCAAGGAAACAGGAAGCCAGTTTAGTTATAAAACAGATCTGATCTCCAAGGTCTTTTCCAACCTTAAGGATTCTGTGGTTCTATGAACCTGAGTAACAGTTTCAGAAACTCCTTCTTATATATATAGAACATGGATTTCACTTTTTTTCCCCAGTAAGTAACAACTAAAGCCTAAATCAATCAATTCCTGAATAAGGAAAACCCACCCCTACTGAAGCTGGGGTGTTGGCTCTTCCACTGGGTTCAAGAGTTCAGCTCTGTTGTACTGGGTGGTACAAAATCATCATCTTACACCAAAATTCCTCACATCCCCTGTTACTCTGTATTCTTATCAGGAATTTTGGTTGGTGTTGTTGACTAGATATGAGCCAAACCAGAGTGTTAACAGCAAGGTGCATCACTCACCCCTTCACTGAGCTGTAAAAATGGATTCATAACAAACAGCAATGATGAACGTGCTAAATTCACCTCATCCTTTGGGGCGGGTCTCTGGTGCCTCGAGTCCTCTCTCACAGCCTGATGAAGGGCAGAAATAACTTCTGATGTGTCAGATCCAAAATCAGAGCAAGTTTCCTGATCAGCTGAAACACCCAATCTACCAGTTAGTGCATTATAACTCTGGCACAACAAGTTTCAGGATAACTCTGCCACAAACAGTCCAAGCCAGTTACTGGCACCATATGGGGTGAAAAATCCATCTCAAATCAACCACCCTGAACCCACTGTCCCTGGAGGGATTTAACAGACATGTAGATGTCTCAGGCTCATGGTTTAGTGGTGGCCTTGACAGTACTGGGGTAATGGTTGGAGTCAATCTTTGAAGCCTTTTCCGACCTATTTGATTCCATGTTTCTAAACCACAGCTACAGACTAGATTTTTATGGCACAATTCCCATCTCCAACTCCTGGCAGAGCATGATGACAGAAGCTCCATGCAAGCCCTGGGTGGGAGAAAGCTCATGTGTCCTTGGAGTCCTGCTCCTGATTTGCTCTTTTTTTCCAAATCTCAATCACCCAGGAGCTTGTTTGCCTGTATCCCCAGTGACCTTTGTGGGTTACTGATGGTTATCACCAAAAATTCTGTGACTCTGTGAAAATGTTCAGCACAGTAGCTGCAAAATGCTCATCCAAGTACCAGCTTCTGGAATTAAAGCCTGCTTTAGTCAGTCCAGTTTTTGGAAGAGCGATCAAAGTTTTTACCTCAAAACTACCCTCATGAAAGGGTTCATTTTGTTACATTTAAAATCCAACTCGTGCTTTGAGTTGTGTGTGGAAATAAAGTTGTTATTCTAATCTTCAGACCAAAGTATTGTGTTTCCAATACTGGCAAAGAGCGAGGATTAGGAATTAAATCACCAAGGAACTGTGCTGCATCACTTTGTGGTGTGTCAGGGTTAGTAACATTTTGGATTTTCTCCTTTTTACGAAAATTTAGGGAACATGTTTTAATAAAACATCACAAGTCACATTTTCCTTACTACTATTTATTGTTTCTCCTGAAGTGCATTGTAGCAACCCAGTCAAGGCCAATTTATTTTCCAGCCAAATTCCATTATTTGATAAAAGAGTAACTTTCTGATTAATAAAGACTTGATTACTTCCTAGTGTTTTGGGTATGGCTTTTCAAAATATACTGTTGTATTATGCAAGGCTCTGGAAAGAAAACCTTGCTCTGAGACACAATTTTGCCAAAGCCTGTAATTTTCTATATCCCTTTTCCCTCAATTCTCTTTCAAAAAGCAGCAGAGATGTTTACATTTAAATTTGATCTTCCTTCAGGAGTTTTTCAACTCTACCTTTGTTAACTCCCTCTCAAAACCAGTGTATTTTTATCTATGAGATATCAAACAGGCCTTTTTCATTGAATCACAGAATCCCAGAATGGTTTGGGTGGGAAGGGACCTTAAAGATCATCTCATTCCAACCCCCTGCCATGGGCAGGGACACCTTCCACTAATTTAAATACAAATATTAACACCTCTGTAGAATGAGTGCACGTTTTCAGAAGTAACCTCCTACTATTCTGATTTCTCTCTGCATTAAATCACTACAACTGCACTGTATCTTAGCATCCAAAAAACCCCCAGACACATTAATCCTTATTTTTTCAGTTATCTCATCATTGTGGCTCTCTGGCATGTTGTCAAGCAGCAGAGATATCCTGACTCATGTGGTGTATTTGCTTCTAACAAGCTGTAGCTTTCATATCAAAAACAAAGAAAAGTTTCTGAAAACGCTTGATTTAAATAAATTTGCAAAACCAACAGAAATGATACATCTTTTCTTAAACACCTTTTTTAAGCAGTAAATGCAGAACAGATTAATTTAGGGAGTTAAAATCCATTTAAAAACACAGTATCTGGGTTATCACTTGATCTAGAACACCTACAACCATTTTGACATCCAGCAGTGATCCTACAGGCTCTAGAGCCATCAGAAAAACTGAATATACAGTAAATTAGAAAAATCCTTTCCCATTCCATTTTTTTTCTTCCAGATATTTCGTATTTTTAATGTCAAATTTACCAGTTTGTTCTTCTGTTATTGACATTATTATAATAAATAACAATGTATAGTGTAGATAAATATAAAAAATATAGTGTGTGTAGTAAATATATAGTATGTATAGTAATTCCGTAGGAAAATTACCAATGGACTCCTTCAAGAAGCTGCATTTTTTTATCTGAAAAACTTTTAAGGACACAAATTTGAAGAAACATCAGGCATGAGGATGAGTAATGTATAATTAGCAATAAAGATGGCAACAGCTGCTAAAATCCCCAACAAAAATGACTTACATACAACAGCAGGATGCTGGAAGAGAGCCCTGTCACTGGATCTACTTGCTTTCTTATTTACTGAATTTCTACACATCCTGTTGACTCAGTTTTTGAGCCCAGTCAATGCTCATGCAGATGTGTAGGAACGTTCCAGAGCTTACCCTGCAGGTTGGCACCCATGGAGTTCTGCCCTTGAGGAAACTGAAAACAGGGGATTTTAGTCAGATTTGCCAATCTTTGTCCAATTTGGGGACCAAAAAGATGACAAACGGTGAATTGCCAAATCTTTTTTCCTCCACAATGCAAAATCCAACAGTTTGAGCGTTTCCCTGGACTCCCCCTCGCTGTCAGGTACATCTTGACACCAGATTTTGGCACATTGCTGGGAAGGGCCATCAGAAACGTTACCGTGGTGAAATTAGAGCTTCTCAAAGTAGAACAGCCTTGACAGACCTGGGCTTCCAAGGCTTTGGGCTATTGGTTTGGTTGGGAAATGCTCCCAAAAGATGCTGATCCAAAACTCCTCCAGTCACTGTGTGACTGGGACAGAAATGTTCTCTTCTGGGGTGCAGCAAGAACCGCAGTAAAAGATTCCAGCCTGCAAGCCCAGAATGTTCTGTGGTGGTTTGGTTCCACATCTCTGCCTCTCCATTTCTCCCTGGGTGCAAATATCCCCCTCAGGGCACTTGATCCTGTTAAACTCCCACACATCACACCTAAAATCAGAGAGTATCCTGAGCTGGAAGGACCCACAAGAAGAAATGGAAGCACAGAAGAAACGGAGCAGTGAACCCTGAGTTATTAGAGAGTGTCCAAAGGAGGCAACAGAGATGGGGAAGGGCCTTTATTTGAAACCATGAGAGGACACTGAGGGCACTTGGTGTGTTCAGCTGGAGCAGAGGAGACTGAGGGGAGACCTCCCTGCAGTTCCAATGCCTGGGCAGGGGCAGAGGAGGGGCAGGGACTGAGCTCTGCTCTGGGGGGACCAGGGACAGCACCCAGGGAATGGCTGGAGCTGTGTCAGGGCAGGCTCAGGTTGGATCTCAGCAAAAGGTTCTTCCCCCAGAGGCTGGTTGGGCACTGCCCAGGCTCCCCAGGGCAGTGGGCACAGCCCCAAGGCTGCCAGAGCTCCAGGAGGGTTTGGATGATCCTCTGGGGCTGGGCCTGTGCAGGGCCAGGGGTTGGACTGGATGATCCTTGTGGGTCCCTTCCAGCTCAGCACATTCTGGGATTCTGTGAAATTAGAAGTTAAATAACTCCACGCACCCCAAGGGGGGTTGTGGCACGTGATTAAAAGATGTGAACACCATGATATTTACTTCTGCAGGGCAGCTCACATCCAAAACGTGGGTAGTAAAGTAGATGGTCCTGCAGACACACCAGAAAGTCCTGTAAAAATATCTTTTTTAGATGTTTGTTTGCTCTTCCCTGTGCTGAGCACCTCAGGAAAGTCCACACACTAAGGTAAAGCAGAGATGGGCCAAGAATAAATCTGTATCCTCTAAAGGTTGGAAACACTCAGCTCCTGACTGACTGCCAGAACATTCAAGAACTCCACTAAGTAGTTCTGGCCATTCACAGGAGTCTTACAGGCCTCTATAGAATTCATTTGGGGGCCCCCAGCTTTTTGTCTGCTTAGCTCAACTGAGCTAAATTCAGAGTGGCGCAGTTTTGCTGGTGCTCTGCTTTCCCTGCAATGGGACCTGCAATGACACACCCATGAGCCACATTAAATCCTAAAGCAACACAGACTCCTTCGAGCAAAAAGATTTCTATTTCAGGTGCTTCCCAAATTTCAGCAATGCCATGTCTCACCTCCTCCTGAGCATGAGAACTGAGCAGAGGGTGCTGTTGAACACTAAGTAAGGCTACACAAAACCACCTGTTAATCCTGCCAGTCTGGTGTTTAAACACCACACTGATACAAAAACTTGTCTCCCCTTCTTTTTCTTTGTTTTTTTTTTGCTTTGGTTTTGGGTTGTGTGTAATCTAGAACAATTCTTCTGCTACCTTTGGCAATCTTTACTGAAATATATGTATTTATTCCCGCTGAGGAATCTGCTATCCCTACACTGGGATTTATTGGGTGAACTTGCATTTCATGCTTTGTTCTCTCTGAGTCCTGACTGCAGAAATGCAGCTGTTCTGTAGGTAGGACGTGCTGCCTGTAATCTCTGTAACCTTCTGATGTCTGATTAGAATAGTCCTATCTATTCTTAAAACAAGCCTGAATAACATTCACAATCACCTGTGAAGTTCCTCCCTTACCCCTAGAATAAACTTCCTCCAGGATCTTAAAAATAAACATATCTCTCCCTCTTAAAATTTACGTTCTTAATATTATTTTTAATAGACCCACAGATCAGGTACGTGGTCCCAAAGGCAGCAGTGCCTCCCAGGCATCCTCCTGCCACAGACTCAGAGCTACTTGGCTGGGATACAAGGGAATAAAGGGAATAAAAGACTCTGTGTGTGTGTGTGGAACATAAATGTGATATTAATTATTAATTTTGACAAGTCTGAATACCTTAATAATGTATTATTTTAAGCTGCAGGCTTTTTAAAAAGCCATTGAGGCTGAAATGAGCTGACTTTGTGGCTTGGACTCTCACTCCTCAGCATATAGAAAATGCACTGTGACAACAAAATGTGCTGTGACAGGTTTTGGCCAGTGTGGTCTTGTTTTGTGTATTTAATAAAAGGCTGATAAATACGATGTTTAAAGTGAAAGGGTTGGAATATATCAGCCAGAAAACACTATGTGTTAACCAGCCTGTCAAGAGAGAAAAGATTATTTGAATTTGTACTTGCACAAACTGCCCCATAAACTGGTTCCCTCCTACTTCAGCACTCTTTGGTAGCATGATTCAGGTGCAGTGACATCACTTCTGTAGTAAAAGCAAATTGTTTGTGCAGCAAAATCCACCATGAACTAATCCTATTCTATTCTGCAACTTTATTGAGGGGGAAATTATATCAGATTTGTGTTATGTATTTAAGAGTAACTTCCTGGGCTGCTTGCAATAAGAATTTCAGGAGTACTCAGGGAAGCTTCACTTTTGACACCACCCCCAACATCAATACCAAGCACAGCTTTAAAACCCACTGTAAACATTCAAAGTGTTTCCTACCTATGAATCCCAGAGAATTTTACGCCTGTTAATCAGAGAAAAACTCACAACATTCCCACAATCACTTGTTACAACCTTTAGGAAGCAGATTCCAGAAAAAAAGAATTCATGACCTTGAACACAAAAGAATTCTCCGAAGCTGCCTCTTGGCATGGACAAGCTGTGGGCTTTATCTGAAAGTGGCAGGGGTTTGTAAGTCAAAAATGAAATAAAGCACCAGAGTAATGATGGACATACTTCAACAGTGAAACTAAGGGGGGTTTATGTATAAATTTATGTGTAAAGTTATGTGTAAAATGAAGTTGAGGTTTTAAGTTCCTATCCCTCGGTGGTACAGAGTGAGTGAGTAGTAAGAGTACTGAGAAGCTTTAAAAAACCAAAACTTAAAAATCACAAGCAAAAGAAACACCAGTGGCATCAACCCCTTGTGGTTCTTTTCAAGAGCTTGACTCTTGATTTTGAGCTGGGATTGACAGTTTTACAACCAGTGGGAGATAAAAATCAGGTACCTTATACCAAGTCTTGCTATTCAGAAATTCAGTGCCTGACACATAAAGAGGTTTTATTGAAGATGAAATTTGACTAGAAATGAAGAGACACATTTTGGGTTTGAGGAAACAGGAGGGCAAACAAATTCTCTTCCTTCTTAAATCAACCACACACACATATAGCCCCCCAAAGCCCCCTCAGGCTGGTCAACACTCTAATGAAACCTAGTTTTTTTATCTCATTTCCTCAGAAATCAGCAATTTTCATTGCAACAAACATGGATTTTGAAATAAACTTTCACTGAATTTCTCGGTGCCTGGTCCCAAGCCCAGGACTAAATAACAACCTCAAAGACAAGTGCCCTACACTTTCACTTTAATTTTCTGTTTTCTGAGTGGTGGCTCTTAAAATATTAGCAGCAACACAACATTTTATTAAGAAGATAAAGACTCATTACTTCTGCACTAGCAAAGAGCTTGAAAGAAAAGTACAAGATCTCCAATATTACAAAATATCTAATATTTACAATATTAAAAGCCAGGACTTTATTTACAGGGAGCTGCACTCAACAGGTAACAACTTTTGCATTGAGAAGACTTGAAATACAAAGGCCAAAAAAATTTTACCAAGCAGTATCAGAAGATCCACATATTTGGGCACCCAAAATCCTATTTAAATTCCCAGATTTAGGCAGGAGATAGATCATAATTTTTAAATGGTGTAAATCATTCACCCTTCTCTCCAACTTTGTCAATACTTTGTTTCAAGGGAAAAATATGTGGAGTTCTCAGCCTAATTCCCACAGCTGCAGTCAGATATCAAGGTGGTGATAATACCACATCCACTACCCAGTGTGCACATGTATATCCAATATTTTTTAGTCTTACTGAATGAAAATAGTAGGAAATGAAAAGAACAGCTGAAACTCAAGCTGTTAAGACATGCAAATACCATTTCTTGTAGAAAATAAAAATCTCTTTCCTGGTGGTTACAATAAATACTAACTCTTGAATTATATGGAACAATAAGAAAAGCATCCAGTGGGGTACAATTACCAGAATCTCCTGTTATGGCATTTTTCATTAAGCCCAAGTCACACATATTACCCAACTGTTGTTTAACAAAGCCAATCTGATTCTAAATGTCATCCTAAAGCCTGTAAAGGCAAAAAGCTCAATGAACTTCAGCCAGCCACTGATGGCCCCAATTCTGTAAAAACCATCCCTAAACTTACTCTGCCAAGCCCTTTAACACGTGCAAAATCCTTAGCCCTGCTGACATCCCAAAACTTGAGAGTGTGCTTTTAAAATGGGGTCTGTGCCAAAGTAAAGACTGAGACTTAACAGGAACAAAGCAACCTAAAATTTAAGCAAATCCCTAAAAATAGCTGCTTCTTTTGTGAGGAACAGTATTGTTGGCTTCTTCCTGTGTGTTCAATTAATCAACAAAATCCTTTTAAGCGAGGATTAAATTGCAGTTACTACCAAGGAACCCTAGCAATATACACTATTTGAATGGATTTGGGACTAAATAAACCCTTGCCTCATTTTTTTACACAATTATGAACACAAGGATGTGTTTCCCAGACACATATGAAAGATGCATTGTGAAATAAATGTGTGTTCATCTTCCCCTGTATGATACAGCATTCCTCTGATGATTTTAATCATGCTGGGGGAAACTGCTCACTCCAGTGTGCTGCTAAAAAAGACAGAGCTTTTTATCCTTTAAATATACTACTAAAAAAAAAATCTAATTCACAGGAGCCTGTGGTAGATATTTAATGCCTCATGAATTAAATTGAGTTATGCCCTGTACAAAGGTAAAGTTACCCCCACTCACTTGTAGCACTCAAAACCTAAAGTATTTGCTCAGATGGCAAACAAATGTGTCATTTTATATACATTATTATAACATGCATACAAGACTAGATATGTATTTTATGGAGTCATGACCCCTGTGTCTCCCCTACTGGACACTTGAGATGCCATCTGGCTGACTTCCACATCCTGGCATTCACCTGGATGGTCCTAAATCCCGTCAACCTGTTCCCTCTGACTCCCTGATCTCGATGAGAATGGGAAGGAAGAAGCTTCTCTACAGAGAAGTACATTCAGAGGGGTTAAAGGCAGTTACCAGGGGAGGTTCAGATCACATATGTGAAAAAAAATTCCCTGAAAGAGTGGTCAGGCAATGGAACAAGTTGTCCAAGGAGGTGGTGGAGTCCCTGTCCTGGAAATGTTCAAGAAGCATTGGATGTGGCCCTTGGGGACGTGGTTTAATGGTGGGTTGACATTTCGACTGGGTGACCCTGAAAGTCTCCTCCAACCTCGATGATTCTGTGATTATTTTTGGATAGCGACAATTCGGTTCAGTCACAATCCGTACCTTGGTCTTCACCTTCCTACCTAATGGCTGCCAGCTCCCTCTCAGATGTTGTATTCCCAAACTCATCCCAAACAAAGCTATCAGCAGGTGGGATGCAGGTGGCTCAGCAGTGGCACACACACAGGTATCAGCACATCTCGTCCCACAGGGGGGTTTCATTTTCCATTTGTCTCTAACCAGCACAAAACCCTTTTCTGGGAGCTGAGACCTGCAGTCATTCCAGAAGGGCAAGAGGAGTTTATTAATCCTCTTCATTTTTCTCTCCTTAGGAGGAAAGGCTACAGCTTTATTTTAAAAAGGAGGATTAAACTCTGGAATGTGATACAGAGCAGATAGATGGATAGCCCAGGCAAGTTCCTTATCCTTGGATGGAGGAGCAATCCATGCACCAAATGCCATGACAGACTGCAGGGGAGCTGAAGAAGGACTGGTGAAATCAGGCAGCAGCAGTACAACTTTCTTAACACCTCTCAGCCAACGTGCCTGAACTGAGTCTTGGATTTCCAGCTGGAGCTGCGGGACCAGCTCCCACTCTCACCCTTTCCAAGGGAGATGCTGACAGCTCTCCAGCCAGACCCACATGGACACACATTCATGTGTGAATTAGGAGAGAACATTCATTTTGCAGCAATTTTCAACTAGTCACTTGTAATCCATGCAACAGCTCTGGTGGTCTGGAAGCAGCTCCTCACCAAACTCTTACACCACCTCATCTCTGATTTGCTACTGATGACTTTTGAGTTTTGAAGAATCTTGTTGTTGACAAAGACCAAACTTCACTGTGAAATTACTACCTCATCCTGAAAAAATCCCATTATTTTTGCTGCTACTCCTGCTTCAAATACTAAAATATGGCCCCAGAAGCAGGAGATGAATCCTTAAGTTAACCAAACTCTTGAAGTGTTGTCTGAAGTCAAATCACAATAATAAATCTCTTGTGTCTAGATGAGTTGAAGACACATTAAACTGCCTAATTAATATTTATTTATTCACAATATCTGAAACATTTTAATAAGTTATTGGGAGGGTGGGGAGGCCCTGGCACAGGTTGCCCAGAGAAGCTGTGGCTGCCCCATCCCTGGAAGTGTCCAAGGCCAGGTTGGACCAGGCTTGGAGCAACCTGGGCTAGTGGAAGGTGTCCCTGCCCATGGCAGGGGGTGGAACTGGATGGGCTTTAAGGCCCCTTCCAACCCAAACCATTGTGTGATTTTATGATAAGTTATTTAAGAACAAGTTTTAAATTAACCTCTGGGAGTTGCAAACCTGTAGCAAACAGATAAAACAAATCCAAGAAGTTAAACTGACAAAGACAGTGGTCTTAGCAAGTGACTTGTTCCTAAGTTCAGAAGAAGAATATCCAATTATTACCACCTGAAAGTTTACTTGCTTAAGAGACATTTGAAAGAGCTGGTGGAAAACTCCATCAAAACAGACAAGAATCCAATAAAGCATCAAAGTTACTGACTGTTAACAGAAATCCCTTAAGGAATTACATTTATATATAATATAGGTAACACTTTTCAATAGTCAATAAATTTTATATTCAAAAAAATAGTCAATTAATATTCGATATAGATACTAGTCCAAACTAGAGATAAATAATGGCACATAAATCAAAATGAGAGGCTGTGCTGGAAAATAGACAATTATCAGCTGGCTTAGGTAGAAAACACCACTTTAAAGGTGGCACATGCTAAGTAATAACCACACAAAAAGGAAAACTAAGTCCATGATTTGATGTTATCATTGAGAATAAGGGTGGCAGTGACAGTCCTGGTAAGGAATAAATATTTCTTCAACTGTGGAACAAGTCTGCTCTATTTCCAGAGAACTTCCCTAGTGCAGCTTTCTGAAACCAGCCTTAAAAGTGTCATTTCAGTTGAGCAAGAGAGGAGAGCAAAGATAATGTGGAGCAGAGGAGACTGAGGGGAGACCTCCCTGCAGTTCCAATGCCTGGGCAGGGGCAGAGGAGGGGCAGGGACTGAGCTCTGCTCTGGGGGGACCAGGGACAGCAGCCAGGGAATGGCTGGAGCTGTGTCAGGGCAGGCTCAGGTTGGATCTCAGCCAAAGGTTCTTCCCCCAGAGGCTGGTTGGGCACTGCCCAGGCTCCCCAGGGCAGT
>NW_020925714.1:0-7957 GCF_003984885.1 Neopelma chrysocephalum
TTATGACAGTTCCCCCCTCTGACTTCCTCATAAATTTGCTGATCAAAGGAAATGATTATATCACCAGCCGTTTCCTCCAGAGTGGTCTGATCTTCATTTAAAGATCCTCCGCTCATGTCCTCATAATGCTGTTTGACAGTCATTAAATGAACAGCATTTATTCTATTTTTAGCAAAACTCATTAATTTATTTAAAACACAGGGACCAAAAACTAATGCAGCAACTATCGTTATTAATGGACCTGCAAGGGTAGAGAAGAGAGTACCTATCCAGGGGATTTGTATATTCCAATCACCAAACCAGGTTTGTGTCACGTCTCGATCCTTTTTTCTCCTTTCTATTCCGTCGCGCAACTCAGCCATTGATTCTCTAATGACACCAGAATGATTAGCATAGAAACAGCACTCTTCTTCCAGAGCCACACACAAACCTCCCTGCTGCATAAATATCACATCCAATCCTCGTCTGTTTTGAAGGACCATTTCTGAAAGAGAATTAAGAGAGTGCTCCAAAAATAAAATAGATTTTTCAATTCTGTTCAAATCCTCATCAACGGCTGCCCTTAAGGCAGTGAATCCTCGGCTGTGTTGCACGAGGGAAGCAATCCCAGTACCTGTTGCTCCTAAACCTAAAAGCATTGCAATGGTTATACTTATTGGTTCTCGCTTCTGGACTCTGGACTTCCTTCCTTCCCAGTATTCAAAGACGGTTTCACCGGGATGATATAACATACGAGGTAGGACCGTCACCTGCACACAAAACTCATTCTTTTCAGTAAGCATGGGTAAGTACACACACGGTGTCAGACCACTTTTTGAGCATATCCACCACCCCCCGTAGTTCGGTACTGCCCATTTATATGCCTTCTCCTGTGTCTTACTCATTTTTATTCCACACAAAAGATCACTCTTCAAGGGAACATTTCCAATACACATTCCTGTGCCACTGACTTGTGCCATAGTAAGTCCCACTTTCTTTTCATTCCATCTACATTGGGCAGGGCTCTCCTCATTACTAAAATTAGCAGTAAAATTCAATCCTATTCCCTCATAAAAGGGTGGTCTCATATTATAGCATAACCAGCAGGACTCCGTCATTTCAGGCTCAGTGTTATTTAAAGCTTTATAGGACATTTCTACCAAATTGAATAGCGTGTCTGTCCCCTTTGGCAGCATCATCAGTTCTTGGGGTGATTGTGTGGGTAAAGTGGGTATGACTTGTGGCCTTTTTTGATTAGGGTTAGCAGTGACCATTTCTCCTTTTCCCCTATCGTTACCAGAATTCTTTAGTTGTGTAAGTTCCTTATTGGGCCCTACAAGTTGAGAATAAAGAGGAATTGGTTGCTTTTGTATAGTTACATATGCCCCTGGGTTCCTTGAGAGTCTGTTTAATCTTACTCCCCAGGTTCTCCCAGTCAACCATCCCTTGTCTTCGGGGTTGAGTATTTGTACTTGTAGGAACTCACATGTTGCGGGATCATTAGGAAAAACTACTGCACCCCATTTAGGAGGTTGGCAATGTAAGGGACCCCATTGTACCTTTAAGAATTTGTCAGGTGTTTCTGGTCTCCAGGCGGTGGCAATCGTTTCACAGCCCCAATATCCACAATAGTAATGCCCTGGGTAATTACAATAAGGCTTTCCAGGATTTGAACTTGGGCACCAGTAGGTGGCTCCTTTGTTTACTATAGTTGAAGGTTTACCTCCCCCTCGTCCACATTCATCAGGTATACTGGTCATTAATAAATCGCATACTGTGACATTAAATCGTGGTCTGGTAGTGGTAATAAATTTTCGTATAATTTTAGAATCCCCGGACCTTGTTACAGTCCATTCGTATGGTTGATGGGGATTTTCCAAAGATACCGACATAATTAACATGCTGACAGTCAGTGCCAAATTTTTCCTCATTTTTAACATAGATTTTGTTATCTCTAATCCAGTGGCAAGTAATACAAGCAATATGTCTCCACACTAATATCACTCTACCTTCCTTGTCTACTCCGGTGCCTGGAGCAACAGGATTATTGTCTCTTCTCGGTAGCAATGATAGTCTTCAGGAGCTTTGCTCACCTTTAATCTTACCACTGATTAGAAAAAATTTAGTTCAATTTATTTTTGAACTTTGTCAATTAGTCCCAACAATTCCATATATTGTCTTCGACTTGGTTTGGACAATTTCCAGGAAAATCTGGCACGACACAACTCTTCCAAAGCTTTGTTCCAATTTTGTTCGTCTACTTCCCAAATTTCGGGAACCAACCACTCCCAGCCACACAAGATTTTAATGATTTTTGTTTTGACCAGTAACTCTCTCTGGGGTTCTGTAGAACCACTCCTACAGGCCATACAATAGGGCTGCCTTTTTGTCGAAATGCAATACCACCTCTTATTACAAACAATACATTCACACAATACCCAACCGTAATGAGTAGATTCAGGGTGCTTCACACAGGGTATTCCGTGGGGATAACCGCCCTCCGATACGTTTGTCTCCACCTCACAACAAAACGGGAATATTGTATGAGTCCCAGAAATCCTATATAGTCCAGCTCCACCAGTCTGTTCCGGCAACCGTTCTGAGTTCCAAGAAGCAAAATTTACTTTCTGCAGGGTTAATTCTCGGGGTACCTGGAAGAAAGTTTTTAGACTAGGTCTTACTGTATTTCTATTACGATTCATTTGTTGGCCGCACTTTTCGGATTTTCATCCGTAATTCCCCTGGCGTAGAAGTGATCGTCCACTCTGAATTCTTTATAGGTCCTTTTACTCTCGTGGCATGTGTCCACCCTCGCTCTGCAGTCCGAACAGCCGTATCTGTTGTTAAAAGAACAACGAAAGGTCCCTCCCATCGTGGAGTTAGTGTATTCTCTTTCCATGTCTTTATTAGTACTTGGTCCCCTGGCTTAAACTGATGAATAGACAGGTCTAATGGTGGCCTCTGAGTCACTAGTCCCTTTTTCCTTAGCTCTTTTCTCCTTCTCATTAACTCAACAATATATTCTCTAAGAAAAGCATTTTCAGTCACTGGATTGTCTAGAGGGGCCCCAAAATCATATGGCATCCCATACAGCATCTCAAAGGGAGATATTCCTGTATCTGTTCTTGGCTGAGTCCTAATATGCAATAAGGCTAAGGGAAGGCATTTTACCCAGTTCATTTTTGTTTCTAATACCAATTTTGTCAAATGCTTCTTAATTTCACCGTTCATCCTCTCAACCCTCCCAGAGCTCTGAGGATGCCAAGGAGTGTGTAAATTCCACTTAATTCCAAACATTTCCATAGTATCTTTTATGACCTTGGAAGTAAAATGCGTTCCCCTGTCGGAATCAATTGCTACTATTATTCCATATCTAGGAATGATTTCTTCTAACAACAACTTAGCTACTGTTTTAGCAGTACACCTTGAAGTGGGAAAGGCTTCAACAAAGTGCGTCAGATGATCTACCAACACTAACAGGTATTGATATCGACCCACTTTAGGTAACTCTGTGAAATCTACCTGTATCCTTTCAAATGGACGCTTTGCAAGTTCCCTTCCACCTTGGACTCTTTCTCTCAGTTGCCCTTTATTTATTTTCTTGCAAATAAGACATCCTTCCAGTACCTTCTTTGCCATATTATATACTCCAACGCACACGTACTTCGTCTCAAACTGGTCCACCAGAGCCTGAACACCCCAGTGCGTCCTCTCGTGTAGTCGGTCCATTACTTTATGGGCCAGCCCTTTCGGCAATACCTCCCGTCCATCTACCAATATCCATTTGCCTCCCTCTAACTTTGCCCCTACTTGCTTTAACTTTTCCTTCTCTTGCTCACTAAAACACTTGGGAACCTGTCTGTCTGTCTCCTCCTGAGGTATCAGTAACAATAGTGCAGCCTTTTTCGCCTCTGCATCTGCCAAGTTGTTCCCTCTAATAGTGGATTTAAGCCCCCTTTGATGTCCCTTCACATGCACCACTGCGATCTTGTCAGGTCCCCTTAAAGCCTTTAGAACTTCTTTAATTAAAGTTTCATGGACTAGTCTTTTCCCTTTCACATTCATCAACCCACGTTCTTCCCAAATTTTACCAAAAGTGTGGACTACTCCATAAGCATACTTAGAATCTGTGTAGATAGTTCCAACCTTGCCTTTCAACAACTTCAAAGCCCTTACTAGTGCATATAATTCACATGCTTGAGCTGACCAAGTACTATCCAAAGATCCTGATTCTCTGGTCTGGAGTGATACACCATCGACCACAGCATACCCTGACTTTCTTCGCCCTTCTATTACCCTAGACGAGCCATCAATATACAACTTTTCTCCCTCTGCCAATTCTTCTTCTTCAAGGTCCTCCCGTATCTTAGTCTGGAGGTTTATAACCTGGACACAATCATGGACTAGACTCTCCTGAGGTTCCCCAAACAAAAACTGAGCTGGATTCTGCAGATTAGTTGTCTCTAGTTCCAACTTAGGTGACCGGAGCAATATTGTCTCATACTTCAGAAGTCTGCTATCAGTCAGCCATTTCTCTGCCCTTTGGTGTAATACTCCCCTTATGTCATGAGGGGTATATACCTTTAACTCGCCTCCAAAAGTTACTTTAGCAGCTTCCTCAACCAGCAAAGCGGTTGCCACGACAGCCTGCAAGCACGTGGGCCACCCTTTACTTACTGGATCTAGTATCTTAGAATAATAGCCAACGGGCTTCCGATGGCCTGCCCACATCTGCGTTAAAACTCCGTATGCCGTTCCCTCCTCTACATTGACAAACAAGTAGAATGGCCGTTTAGTATCTGGAAGACTCAACACTGGTGCGTTTATCAAATCCTCCTTCAACCTTCCTAGCTGGACTTCATCATCTTCACTCCATTTCACCTGTCCTTCCTTTGTCAGTTTCTCATAGAGGAATTTAGCTTTGCTGCTATAATTCTCAATCCACTGTCTGCAATACCCCAAAAGGCCCAAAATCTGTCTTATATGTCTCTTACTCTTTGGTGCTGGCAACGACAATATGCCATTCACCCTTTCTGGGTCTAATTCTTTACATCCTTTGCTAAGCCAATGACCTAAGTACTTCACCTTCTCTTCAACAAACTGCAATTTGGACTTGGATACCTTCAAACCTTTTTCACCCAAGAAGTTCAATAACCTGATACTTTCTTCTTGAACCATCTCAGACTCCTTGCCTGCAACCAACAAGTCATCAACATATTGTATCAGGGTAGTACACTCACTAGGCACAAAAGATTCCAACAACTGCTCCAAAGCCTGCCCAAATAAATTTGGGGATTCAGTAAAACCTTGAGGCAACACTGTCCACCTCAATTGCTGTTTCCTATGAGTCTCTGGATCTTCCCACTCAAAGGCAAAATAGTCTCTGCTCCCCTCCCCAAGGGGACAGGTCCAGAAAGCATCCTTAAGATCTATTACACTATAATATTGATATTCAGGAGAGAGTTGACTGAGGAGAGTATAGGGATTAGCCACCACAGGAAATCTAGTTAGAGTTCGCTTGTTAACTTCTCTTAAATCTTGTACCAATCTATAGGTACCATCAGGTTTCTTTACTGGAAGGATAGGTGTATTATGGGATGACATGCAGGGTTCCAATATCCCTTGCTCTAATAGTCGCTCTATAGTGGGCTTTAAGCCCATCCTCCCTTCATGGGGGATGGGATATTGTCTCACCCGTATGGGTGTCTCAGGGTCTCTAATCGAAATTTCAAAAGGCTTTATATCTAGTTTCCCGATGGTATCAGGAGTATGCCAGACCTTTGGACTTATCTTTTCTTCATCTGCTGCAGTGAGAGCATATATTTTCACTTGCAGCTGTTGCTCCACTACCTCGAGATTAATTCCTAATTCCACCATCAAATCTCTTCCTAATAAGTTGTATTCTGCTTCTGGCACTAATAGCAGATCTCCAATTGCATATTTCTTGGAGGCTTCCAGTTCCACATTTTTAATTAGAGGGACTCTGAAAGGCTCTCCCTTTGCTCCAATTACTTGAATTTTATCCATTGACACCACGCAACCATGAGGTAGACGCTGAACTGTAGATCTTTCGGCTCCGGAATCAACTAAAAACTCAAATTCCTCTTGTTGGGGACCTACTTTTAATTTTATCAAGGGCTCACAGGTCTTACGCGTCCCCAACAAATAAAGCCCCTGACCCCGTCAGTCTTCCTGGAACACCTGCTCGTCTTGTTGCCTCTTTCTACAATTCCGTTTAATATGTCCTTTCCTTCCACAATAGTAACACACCGCTTCATCAAAGCTTGCCTGCTTGTCACTTCTCCGGTCTCTCTGTTTCTCAATTTTGAATGACTCATTCTTCCTGTTTCTGCCAGTAGCTCCCTGTCCCTCTTTCAATGCCGCAACCAAAAGCCTAGTTTGTTTTCTCTGACTATCCTCTCTCCGGCGCTGCTTCTCTTCTTCCTTCACCTCATCTCTACGCACATACACCTCCTGTGCTTCTCTCAACAAAAGGTCTAACCCCTTTGTCTGCCAGTCTCTATTTTTCTCCAATTTACGCCTAATGTCCTCCCAAGATCCCTGAACAAATCTTAATTTCAATACTGCTAGTCCCATTGCGTCACTTTCAGGATCCATACCAGAATATAAATGGAAGATTTTTCGCAATCGTTCTAACCAATCTGTAGGTGACTCATCTTTCCTCTGATATTCTTTAAATGCCTTGTCTATATTTTGTCCTCTTGGGACCGATTCTCTTATACCCTGAACTATCATTGCTCTTAAATCATTCATTTTAGCTCTATCAGCCGCATCTTGGTTATTCCAGTTTGGTCTCTCAAGCGGCCACTTCGTATCTCCTGCCGGACCCTGCTGATGTGTCCTGTCCCAGCTCCTCATCCCGGCAGTTCTAATCATTCCCCGTTCCTCGACGGTAAAGAGAATGCCTAAAATAGCTTGTAATTCATCCCAAGTGTATAGACTTGGACCTAAAAATTGATCAAACTTCTCGGACACTCCTATGGGATCCTCCAACAAGTTTCCCATTTCTTTCTTAAAAGCTCTGACCTCTCCTGTACTCAGAGGTTCAGACACAAACCCCACACCTCCTTGTCTGCCAGGAAAGACAGCTTCTCTAAGGGGAAATAACTTCGATTGTGAGTCAGGCACACCAGTGACTTCAGTGATTGCATCTGACTTTTGGCCTAAAAGTTTGTTTTCTACCTTCGCGACCTGACCAGGCATGACATCCTTTGACAACAAAGCAGAACTCTGCACCCGAGGTTTCAAAATGTCGGACTCCGATTCGGGGAGCAACGAAATGGCGGATTCCCGCCCTTGGGACAACAAAATGGCCGCACTTTGCCCTTGGGATGACAAAATGTCGGACTCATGCCCTAAATGGGTTGATATACTAGACTCACGCCTTTGATGGCTCAATACGCCTGAGTCCCATTCTCTTGGAGCACTTGGAACTACCACTTCTCCCGTCTCCTTCTCAAGAATGGAAGTATAAGGAGGGGGAGACCTCCACTTCTCCTGCATTTCACTGCAGCTCCCTAACTTCTTGTTTTCCCTTATAGGGAACAGGTAGGCAGGTATGCTCAAATCCAACCACACCAAAGCATACTTAACCTCCTCCACACACACCGGTTTCTTGCCATTCACATATCGATTTAACGCTCGACATAACCAACTCTCAAAGGTACCAAATCTCGGCCAATATATGGACTCTCCTACGCCACACAACCTCTGATTTCCCCAGACTCGCACACAGTAGAATACCATCCGTTCTCTAGACTTTCCCACTGTATGTGCATATTCGGTCCAATTCTTCAACAGTATACCCAATGGACTATCTGCGGGCACTTTAAGCGACCTAGCCTCCAAGTCGCTTTCTGTGAAATCTTTCTTTTCTTGCGGTTGATGAATCACCGCTCTGCTCTCAAACGGTTCCTCTTTTTGGGGACTGCCTGCTCTGACAGCTTCTCTTTCCTCC
>NW_020925715.1:0-3324 GCF_003984885.1 Neopelma chrysocephalum
TAGACGACGTGGGGATTTCTTAAAGGCATAGATAAAGTCTACCCCGTTCGAGCAATAGGGGCTTCCCAAGCTGTAATTGTAGATTTCGACATTAGAGGGGGTTACTATCACACTTTTATTGAACAGGGGCCTGTATTCTGAGTCTTTATAATGACCCCCGAATACAACACAATAATTCCCTGGCTTAGAGCCCAACAGCTCTAATTCTTGTGGCTCTATACCAGTACGATTTAAATTCATTACTATCTTACGTGTCCAAATTGCAAGTCCCCATTGGTATACGGCAAGACCGTCTTTATTTCTTAACTTAATCTGCGTCCTACACCACGTCTCATTTCCCCAGGTACTCTTGTTATTGCTGAGGCTTGCTGTGTAAGTGCAATGTTGAATTATAAATTGGCTTTCATTGTGGGGCATTGGAACATTGGGACTTATCCATCCCCTCATAACTAAAAGGTCGGTGTATGACTGAAAGGGTACACCCAGTAGACAAGTACGAAATGGATCGGAAGGTGTGGCTAAAGATAAGCAGAAAGATGTTAGATTAGTCTGGTTGGCCCATGTAATCCACATGTTTTGCCTCTGGTCAATCTTCGTTAGCCAAGAGGCGACGCCGGAAGCGAGCAACACGAACAATACCCTGATACCCTTCATTTCTAACAAACCTTTGAACTGCTTCTGCCAACGCTTGGTCAGGGCTTCCTCTGAAGGGCCCTACTGATGTAAAAAATCTAAGGGGTACCTTCCGACTGCACCGTACTTGAAGTATGTGTGTTTTCTCTTGACTCTCCAGGCGGTGTATTTCTATCTCCAAGGCCCACCTACAGTATGCTAATATTTTCTGCTCTATTGATTCAAAGTGTAACTGCCGCTGTTGAATTTGGAAAAGCTCCTGCTCCCACGTTGCAGTCTGATATTTATATTCACACCTTGGGCACCATTTCTTATAGATTAATTTCTGATTCCACCAAATTTTGTGATTACAACCCCCACACTTCAGAGCAACCCAGGAAAAACAGAGCTCACTTTGACATACCAGACAGGGCTGCTTATCCCACGCCTTGCGAACAGTTAATGATAATAGTTCAAGGATACACAAGCAATTATTCAATGAAGGTTCTTGGTGACAATACCATCCACTGGCCTCTTTCGCCACCGTCGAGCACAGCACTCGTCGCTGTGTTAAAGCGATCTTTTGATCTATGCGCTGTCGTGATGTTCCGTCAAGCTGTCGGATCGCTTCCTGTATCGTTATTCTCGGTTGCTGCTGCATCCACCTTGGAGAGCCAGGGCTTTACCCACCGAGCCGGTATCCACCGAGGCTGTTCTTGTCCTGTGGACACACAAGCATAACCCCGACCCCAGGTTAACAATGTGTCGGGTACAGTTCCCCATTGCTGGCTCCGAGGGTCCCACGTTTGTACGGGGACGTGTAGCACTGGATTTTCTTTAGAAAAATGAATGTCCGTGGGTACCGCGTAACGGTTGTCGTGAAGCTGTACTGGATTTTTCCAATTCAGTACATAGCAGGCTTTCATCAGTCTATCCTGTGGAGAGAGCAGCAGTTCCCCCTCTTTTTTCAAAACACGGAGCAAACGCTTAATGTCCTGGTGTCGACGTTCCACGATACTCTGGCCTGTGCTATTATAGGGTACTCCAGTGATATGCTTGACTCCCCAAAGGTGTAAAAATGAAGCGGCCCATTTCCCCGTATAGCTAGAGCCATTGTCGGTTTTAATGGTATTAGGGAGTCCAAGGGCTGCAAAAGCTTGCAACCAGTGGTACTTTACAGCACGAAAGGCAGTGGACGTAGCAGCGGTAGCCCAAACAGCATGACTAAATGTGTCTACTGACACATGAATGTACCGGAAGCGTCCGAAAGGGGCAAATTCAGTAATATCAGTTTGCCAGACTCCTCGAGCTCCTAATCCACGAGGGTTCACCCCCCCTTTTTGGAGGGGCAGTATACGAGCGCAGTCCGGGCAGGCAGCGACAATAGCACGTGCCTGAGCCCGAGGGATGCCAAATTCCATTTGCAAACCTCGGGCAGACTGGTGATAAAATGCATGCGCCTGCTGGGCAGCCGAGAATCCGTGGAGGACCAGTCCACTAGCCACAGTCGCATCAATGGCAGCGTTGCCTTCCGCAAAGATGCCAGGGAGTGTCGTATGACTGCGTATGTGGGTGCACCAGAGGGGGTCGGCCCTCTCAAGAATCAACCCATGTAAAGAAACAAGTAACATAGCAATTAAAGGGTTACTTATCTTCCCAAGCTTAGCATAATCTATTCGATTGATTAATCCTACAACATACACCGAATCAGAAATAATATTGAGAGCTTGTCTGGGATGATCGCGTAAGGCGTAGACCACAGCTTTTAGCTCAAGAACCTGTACAGAATGAACGTCTTTATCTTCCCACACTTTAGTATTCCATTTTCCATTCATCTTCCAGGCATACCCAAATTTGTGCGAACGACCGCTTGCATCCGTAAAGACGGTAAGAGCATGGGGGATAGGTTTCGAAACAACCAGTGGACCTCGTGTGATAATAGACGTGGTCTTAAATAAAGGATGGGGAGGATAATTAGTACTGAGTGGGATACCAGCTAAAGCTAAGGCAAAAGAGTAACTTTGTTGTGACCATTCATGCACCAATTGTGTGGTTTTCCAGGGGACAATAAACGAATCAGGATCCTTTCCAAATACGAGACGCACTCTCTCTTTAGCCTTCAATAGTAACAGGCCTACATATTCCTGGGGAGTCAGTATGGTAGTAGGGGGTAAAAAAGGGGGAAATACCCATTCTAAAATGGTTAGATTTTTTTTCTGAATCTGAGCAATGAGGGCTGATCTGTTAGAAAAGGAGCCATAAATTATAATACAGATAGGATAGGAGGGGTTATAGCGATAAGCTTGTTGTTGGTCTATCTTTTGTTCAATTACTGTGAGTGCACGCTGCGCTTCTGGAGTTAATGTTTTAGGTTCCCATGGTTCTTGGGAACCACTCAATAGGGAAAAAAGAGGGGCTAAATCCTCATTTGTAACCCCACACCATGTCCTAATCCATTGTATATCTCCAACTAGCTTTTGGACATCATTTATATTGGAAACTGAACGTTGTAATTGCAATTTCCCTGGTCGAACTCGCGTTTCGGTCACAAGCATTCCTAAATATTGCCACGGGGGCTGTCGTTGAACCTTTTCTGGGGCAATAGTAAGTCCAAAGTGCTGTAGTCTGTGAATTAGGTCCTTTTCAGCCTCTGCTGGCATGACATCAGGGAATGCGAAATAGTCCAACGATTTGTCAATGGTATGTGGACTT
>NW_020925716.1:0-51407 GCF_003984885.1 Neopelma chrysocephalum
GCCCACCTGAGCCGGGCCGGGCCGCCCCCGCCGCACGGCCCCCGCCCCGCCCCCGCCCGCCGCGCCCATTGGGCCAGACACGCGTCAGTCAGGGGTGCCCCGCCCCCGCTCAGACATCTCCACTCCCATAGGCTCAGCCGCGCGTCAGTCACGGTCGGCCCCGCCCCGACGCTCCCCGGAGGGCTCGGGAGGGGCGGGGCCAGCAGGGGCGGGCGATTGTGGACTACAACTCCCGGCGTGCACTGCGGCGAGCGGGGCATGATGGGACGGGCGGAGGGCAGCGCACGGTGGGGGGGAGAGGGGGAACTGGGGGGATCCAGGGATTGGGGGGCATCCAAGTGTCATCCGGGAAGGGCTGGCATCCAAGTGTGTGTGGGAGCACCCAGCTGTGGGGAGGCATCCAGGTGGGTGGGCATCCACTTATGGGGGGCATCCAGGTGTGGGGTGGGCATCTAGGGGGGCACTTGGGTGTTGGGGACACCCAGGTATGAGGAGGGCCCGGGTGTGGGTTTTTGGGGGGTTGGAGGTGTGTGCACCCCACTGTTGGGGGGCAGGGGGCACCCAGTGAGGGCTGGCGTGGGCAGGTGACATCCAGCGTGTCCCCAGGGATGGTGCCAGCCATGGGGTGCCAGGCTGGGCCTGTCCCCAGGAAGGGCTGTGACACCAGTAACCACTCCTGGCCTTGCTCCATCCAAATCCCCTGGCACTGGCCTGGCATCTGTGAGCAACCACTCCCAGGCCCAATCCCGGCAGATTCCCAGTGGGAAGGTGTGGAGGATCCTTTCCCTGCCCTAATTGCTGACAAGTCCCTGTGCCCAGCACAGCATCCTGCTCCTCTTCTCAGAGCTGCGCATTCCATTAGTGATGTTCCCAGCCTGGCTGTTCCCAATGAATCCCATCTAAAATGCCCTGGGTCCCCCAGCCCAGGGAGCACTGGGGATGCCCCTCAGCCTGCAGGGAGGCTGAGACCCCCACGCTCCTTCCCTCTGGTGAGTCAGCTCCTGCTCCTCCTGCTCCTCTTCCTCCTCCTGCTCTGCTCCCTGGCCTGCGCTCCTCATGTTGCAGCAGCAGCACTGAGACTTCTTGCTTTTATAAAATATTAATTGCTGCCCAAACCTGTCCTTTCCAGCGGGGCTGATTCCCTTTCCCCCACCAGGAATTGCTGTGCTGTTGACCAGCAGGCCAGGACAGCAGTGCCAAGGGTGTTGGGTACCCCCCACCAGTGACTCCTCTGGCAAAGATCCCCCAAAAGTGGGGCTGGCAAAGGGGGATCTGTAAAACAGGCTGGAGTGGGGTGGGCTGAGAGCAGGCAAAGGGCAGCTGGCAAAGGCCAAGGGGCTCCACCAGCCTGGCCGGGCAGCCAAGGGCACGGCCCACCCTCAGTGTGATGGACTGGAAATGTGCAGGGCCTGGGCAGCAGTGAATCCATCAGTCCTCAGCTGGCTGAGACACAGCTCTGGGCACCAGGATGCCCATCTGAGCACCCACAGCATGGCAGGACCCCAGTGCCCCACAGCTCTGGGGACAAGGGCCCCTCCTGTGCCCCGTCCCTGCCCCTCAGGGGCTCTGAACCCGCCCAGCCTGGGGAGGGCAGGCCATGGAATCACAGACATGTTTCAGTTGGAAAGGACCTTAATACCATCTTAATCCAACCCCCTGCCATGGGCAGGGACACCTTCCACTAGCCCAGGTGAATCCACGCCCTGTCCAACCTGGCCTTGGACACTTCCAGGGATCCAGGGGCAGCCACAGCTTCTCTGGGCAACCTGTGCCAGGGCCTCACCACCCTCACAGCCAACAATTCCTTCCCAATATCCCATCTATCCCTGCCCTCTGGCAGTGGGAAGCCATTCCCCTGTGTCCTGTGACTCCATCCCTTGTCCCAAGTCCCTCTCCAGCTCTCCTGGAGCCCCTTTAGGCACTGGAAGGGGCTCTCAGGTCTCCCTGGAGCCTTCTCTTCTCCAGGTGAACCCCCCCAGCTCTCCCAGCCTGGCTCCAGAGCAGAGGGGCTCTGGCCCTCGGAGCATCTTTGTGGCCTCCTCTGGACTCGGTGCAGAGCCCTTCCCTCGTGCTCACTGGGTGAGGGGAGATGGCAGAACTCTGGGGTGGGGGCTGTGCCCCCCTTTGGTGGTGCCAGCCTGGCTCCCCCTCCTCTCCCACAGCCTGAGGGTTTGAGCTCATGTGCTGCTGCCTTGGAGCCACGTGGTGTGAACTCCTTTGGGGGTGTTTTGGTGAGGGTTTGTATCCCCGTGGGCTGAGGGGATGCTCACACTCAGCACTGCTCAGTTTGGCTTCTGCACGTGGCAGGGGCCAAACACAGCCCCCTCCATCCCCCCACCCACCTCCCAAACAGCCCAGCTCCCACAGCCACTGCTACAGCAAAACGAAACGGCAGATAAAGCAAACCAAAATAGCAGATAGAGCAAATGGAAATAGCAGATGTCCTGCTGGAGCCTCTGCCACTCCCAGCCTCTGCTGATGGTGTTCCCCTGGGAGCAGGGGCTTGGAGGGTGAAGCCTGCAGGGAAACTCTCACCCCAGGGCTCAGCCCTGGCAGGTGGAGCAGGGGAAACAGAGAGGGGGGACCTGTGCATGCCTGGATTGCCCAGGAGGAGAGAAAAGCCACTCCTCTCATTTCTGTCCATCAGCCCATTGGCTCCAAAGCAGTGGAAGTGGAGAGGAGGAGGATGGGCAGAAACCTCCTCAATTTTATTTCTTTTTTCACCCTCTGGTTCTCAGTCCTGCCACTCCACAGGACCCTGTTCATGGCTCAGTCAAGGGATTTCTCACCTCGCTGGGATAGTGGAAACCAAACTGGAGCCCAGACCAATGGGAATCATGGCAAGAGGGGGTGAGGCAGAGCTAGAGGGGTGATCCTGGCAGAGGATCCTGGCAGAGGGGGATCTTGGCAGGGGCTTGGTGCAGTGTGGGGACTTTGCCATGGCTGTGCACTCAGCTGTATGAAAGGGGAAAGGAAGGGAATTGGGGTGAGGAGGAGAGGAGTGGTCACAAGGCCCCATCATTCCCAGCCCAGCTTGGGCTCCTGCTTGGTTTGGGCTGTGCTGCAGATGTTTGTCCTCCCCATCCTGCCCCTCACACCAAACAGCACCACACCACAGGAACAGGCTCAGGGGAGACCAAGGAACCCCTCACTGACTTGTAGGAAATCCCAGAGCTGGAGGAGCATCACCTCAACCATGTCCCAGGCCTGAGGTGGGATCAGCTGAGTCAGGGCTCCTCCTTCCATGGGCTTCACGGCCTTGGCAGAACAATTAGAGCTGGACCAGTGGTGAAATCCCTCTGTGTGGGAGAGCAGAGGATGAGCAACTGCCCAGCCAGGCCTCAGGAGGGGGATGAGCTGCCTGCCTGGATAAGCTGAGCCTACAGCAGTGCCCCTGCCTGTCCCTGCGCTGTGGCAGCCACACAGTGCTCATTAAACAAGAGGGAAGAGCTCGATTTTTCTCCCAACATCTTTATTATAGTGTAATCAAAATCCATTTAAGTTCTGATTAAAAGGTTTAACTAACCAAAAACCCCCACACCTGTCAGCAGAACAGAGCTCTCCATCCCTAAACTCTCCCACAGAAGCACCTGTACCTGGTGTGTGCAGAGCATCCCTGGTCCCAGCTCTGCAGGGACCTGCTGCCATTGGCACTGCTGCCACTGTCATTGCCCTGCTGGCATTGCCATCATCCTGCTGGCATTGCCATTGCTCTGCCCAGCAATTCTGCCTGCAGAAACAGAGCTGTCATGAGCCTAAAGCCAGTCTGATTCCTAAGGCAGGGCTTGTTCCTGGCCAGTCTGTGTTTCACATCACCAGGCTGCGTTTCACATCAGGGCTGGAGTGGGAAGGAAGTCACCTTAGCTGGGGTTAGTGGTGACATTTAAAGCAAACAGTATGTTACACTTTGCTCCTGCTGAATGTTCATGTGAGAGAAGGAGAAAATGTACCAGTGGTTTTTAACCAGTGATCAAACTTCCTCTCAAACTTCACTCACAAACACACAGTTTCAGTGAAACTGTCAGTCATTCAGTGCTCTTTCGTAACACTTTACTTTAAACCAGAAAACACTGTAAGGAGGAGGATTGATTCCAAGAGTTGTGAAGTTCTCACAAATTTCCCCAGTGCCAGAGGTTAAATAACACTGTGGATGGGAGAGGTGCTGCTGCCTCTCCCTGCCCTGAGTGAGCACAGAGCAGGGCCCCAGCTCTGCTGCTCCCCCTGAGCAGCACAACCAGCACCTCCCCTGCCCCTGGGAATGCAGGGAGTGTGTTCTGTCACCTCCAGCATCCAGCAGCACAGGGATCCTCCTCATATTTGGCTTGCTGAGACAGTAAATGGGGAGTTAGAGCATTCCTGGTTTGAGGCCTTGGCATGGGTAAGGACTGGAGGTGCCAGCTGGGAGTCAAAGGCAACAGACTCTTGCAGCAACTGCTAATGGAAAATGGTGAGCCAGATGCAAAGGTGATGGGCACACTGTTCTCATCCAGGAACAAAAATCAGCTGCCCATGTGAGGTTTGGATTGCTCTGAACATGCTTATCCTGCACTCAAAAGCTCCTGATCCAGCTGGAAAGCCCCATGGGCTCCTGTCGTGTGGGGGATCCAGACCCATCCCATCTGTGTTCAGAGCACACTCACCCTGCAGAGCCTCAGGGCTGCACACAGAGCTGTTCCCAACACGTGGGCACTGCCAGGCTGGGGTTCTGCTCCCCAGCCCCCAGAGCTGCCCCTCTGTGCTCAGCACAGCAGCAGTGGGGCTGCACAGCAAGTGCTCTCAGTGCAGAGCAGCTGGCGAGGAGCAGGTCGGGTACCTGAGTCAGTGCACAGGCACCCCAAAACCAGAGGGCTCAGACACTCCCCAGGAGGCAAAGGGGCTGCTGGGCAGTCCCTGAACAGGGGGGAACAGGACCAGAGGCAGCACAGGACTGCAAATGTTCTCAGTCACTGAAGAGACCTGAGTTATGGTGTCCCCAAGCTTGGCACAACAGGACAAAAGGCAATGGGCATGAACTGAAACACATCAAACCCTGGCTGAAGAGTTTTCACTGTGAGGGTGACCAAGCACTGCACAGGTTGTCCTGTGGGAGGTGGTGGAGTCGCCATCCTTGGAGATATCCCAAGGGCATGTGGACACAGTCCTGGGCAACCATCTTTGGGTGGCCCTGTGTGAGCAGTGGGGCTGGACCAGAGGATCCTGAGGCCCCTTCCAACCCCCACCAGTGGTTGCTGCAACCAGCAGGTCTAAGGACAAAGAGTAAATCCCTGAGGGCTTGAGTTAAGCAAGAAGATGGTGTTGGGGCAGCAGGATGAGGCAGCAAAGGCCAGAAGGAAAGCAGCTGCTTGTCTACAGGATGACAATGCAGGAGATTCCCTGCCTTACGCTCCTGAAAGTCAACCTACGGGTTATACACTCGTGGAACCCCCTTTGTGTGGGCCTGGACAGGGCCCAGTCCAGCTGCAGGATCAGGGAAAACTCCCAAACCCATAACCAGAGCCTTCAGTGCAGTGTAATTACTGAGGTTTCCTTTCAGCATCGTCACATGCTGTGCTGGTGAGGAAAGGAAAGGATTTCTCCAAGGCAGAATTTCTATCTAGGATGGAGCTTTGCACACAATGAGTCACGTTTTCCCTCACAAACCACCTGCCTGAGTAAAGAGGGAGTTTGTGCCAGCACTGGGAACCATAGGGTGGGAGAAATAATAATTAGAAAATGCAGTATTAGAAAAAATCTGCAAGATTAGAGCCTCCTTGTGCCTGCTCTAAGGGGTGTGTGGTAGGAATGGGAGACCTGAAACCTTTAACTACTTCTCATCCAAGGGCTGACATGGAAAATATGGATCTGAGGAAAAATCAAGAGCCAGAACCTCACCAGCAGCCTCTTCCCTGAGGAAATGCCAGCGCTGGGCCAGTCTGTGCTGCTGTGGAAGATGATGCTGATCCCAACTTCTAATTAGAGGGATGACATAAGGTCAAGTGTTCCTGAGCAGGATGTCTGCTGAGTTGTTGTAATGTCTGAGCACAGAGTCGGAAAAGGGTGGGGGAAGACTTGTTTCACAGCAGGGACTGGAAAGGAAGAGGAGAGATGTGGCAAAGATCCAGCACAAGGAACTCAGATGCTCAGATACCACCACGGGAGAGGAGAGCACCCAGGGGGAGGAGCAGTGGGACAGCTGGGGCACCAGTTCTGGGTGACACAGGAGAACTGCACCCACAAGGAGCTGCCACTGCCCAGCTGGGCTGCTCAGGGTTCTCTGTGTCTCAGAAGATTCAGGATCTCAGGTTTGAGGAGCTTTCTCTCAGTTTAGTATTTCCCCATCCCCAGAGTCAGTATCAGCCTTTAGTAAACAAACCCAACACTGGAACATCAAACACATTTGGCAGGTTCCCAAAAGGAAGGTCACATTTGCTGGTTTTCATGGCTCTGTGCTGTCTCTGGGGCTTTCAGGTCACTTGATCCCAAAGGACAATCACAACTAAGACCATCATGAACTGTCCGGTCTCACAGGAAGATTTTAAAAGCCAGGAACATTATTTTCATAAGACCAAAAATAATAAAGTTTCTCACAGCAGTGAGTGAACTGAACTGTGCAGGCCTGGGAGGAACCAGGGATATCATTTAGTAGCTCCAGTGGAAAGATGAGAGAGGGGTAATGTGTAAACCTGCTCTGCTGAGAGCCAGGTGAGGATGGGACTGCAGGGCTGACTTCAGCTGAAGTGAGAAACATTACTCAGACCATTCATCCACTAAAGGCATCGCTGCCTGGAGTTATTCCCACCTGGAGTGAGAAATACCTGGGCAGTGGTATTCCAAGAGAAGAAGATGCTGTATTTGTACAGGAGTTTCCAGCAGGGATCATCAAGGAGGAACCAGATCTCTCCAGTTTCTGCACACAGGGATGTCCCACGCAGAGCCTGCAGTGGCAGATGCTGATGGGGGGCTTTTGCCATGCTGGCTTTCTTCAGTGAGGTGCCCTTCTTCCCTGGATGAGGTAACAGGACATCCTTTGGGAGCAGGGTCCACACAGCCCTTCCTCTCTTCATGATGTCCCTAAGAAACCTGGAAGGCCTTAGAGATTTGCCTGCTAAGGAATGTCTGGACCAGGCACCTGCCTGCAGATCTTCCTTTCTTCCCGATCAGGCTGTGACTGGAGAGGCAGTGGCTGCACCATGACGAGCTTTTAGCAGCTCCAGACAACCCAAATATATCTGGCCAGGGATGTCTTAAGGCAGGGGGGCCATAACCCTTCTCTTCTGTGACAGCCTCCAGCACATGGAGCACACCCTTATCCTGCCCCTGGAAGTGCTGAGTGAAGGCTCCCAAAGCCCACGGCACCTTGCCTTGCCTCCATAACTCCCACTGGGACACACAGGCAGCTCTCCAAGGAAGGGCTGAGTCACAGCACGTTCTCCTCCTCCATCCTGGGTTCCTTGGACAGCCACAGGAAATGGAGCAGGTCCAGCACACCCCTCACCTGCCAGTTAACAGAGCCACTTTGGGTGTGCAAAGCAGGGTACAGGGACACTGCACCCATGTTTGAGCTGGGCCACAGGAGCCAGCAGAGCTGGAGGAAGGATATTTTGGGTAAGGACTGTGTGTAAATGCCTACACAACCACAGAGTATCCAGAGGGACACAACCCTCCCATGCACAGAGGCACTCTTTCCAAGACAGGGAACAGGAGACACATCAAAATGAGACCAGGACACAAAAACCAGAGCACTGCTGCACTGTGGAGGTGTACTCAAAGCAGGAACTCTCCCCTAAGAGAAATCATGGAATCACAGAACGGTTTGGGTTGGAAGGGACCTTAAAGCTCATCTTGTTCCGCCCCCTGCCACGGGCAGGGACACCTTCCACTAGACCTATAGTTTCAGGGAAAGAAGTGGCTTTAAATGCCTCACAGCCAAGACTTTAAAAGCTCCTTGACTGTTAGGAAGTGCAAAATGAGGGACCCCTTGACAAGGGTCTCACCAGGGCCCTGGAAACAGGGGGTGTATGGACCCTGTCAGGGGGTGCAGCACAGGCTGCCCTGAGATCACTGAGCTGGGCAAGGAGCTGGGCTGAGCACCCCCAGCAGAGCCCTGGCCAGAGCTGGACTCAGCAGAGCTGTGAGAGCCTCACACTGGGACTGGAGAGCCCTGAGCCTTGGCAGAGCCCAGAGCTCTCTTTCCCTGGGCTCACGGCCACACACACCTGAGCAGTCCCAGAATCACAGGATACTCTGAGCTGGAAGGGACCCACGAGGATCATGGAGTCCAACTCATACATGAATGCCCACACAGGGCACTGTTTGCTTTGGAAAACAATGTAGATGAGACCACACAAGCACCCTGTTTCTGTGCTGAACACCTCTGGTGCTGCAGTGGGGCTGAATCCAGGCCCTCCCAAAGGGAAAAGAACAAATATCCTCTGAACCCAGACAAGCTGCTGCTCAGTTTTCAGTGTGTGACTTCACAAGACAACCCTCCACCTCGTGTTTGATCAGCTTGAAGGCTGAAGCACAAAAGGTCCAAAATACCCTTTAGGTCAAATGCACCTCAGCATTGTGCCTCTGAGCCTCCTCAGGGGCTGGCCCTGTGAGCCAGCATGGAAGGAGACATTCACCCCCAAACCATTCAGGAGCTGCTTCCTCGGTGACACTGAGGGCTGGTTTAGTGAGGCACTGACGGGTTTCACCTTTAGCTTCCAAGATAATCATTAGCATGTTATACAAACACAGTGTAAGGGAAGAGGAAAGTGGAAAAATAATGCTTAAAAACACTTGCCTTTAAAAATTCAGCCCCTCTCACGTTACCAAAATCTATTTAAAGGGATGTGGCAGTTGCTGGCTCCGAGAAGCCTTTGGTCCTAAAGCATTAGGATTCAGTATGTTTTTCTGGCCAAGTTCTCCAGCTCTTTCACTGTCTTTAGTCCTGCTTCTCTCCTTTGTGTTTCCAAGGGTAGATCAGCTCTCCAAGGAACAGCTTCTTGCAGAGAGATGCCCAGGAGTCCTTGGGGTAACAGCTGTAGGTGGGCAGCCTGTATGTCTGTACAACAGCACCATAGGAGAGAGGGTTGATCTGTGGGAGAAAGAGGGGCAGGAGCAAGGAAAACATGTGAGAGGCTCAGGCAGCTGAGGAGGGCAAGTGCAGCTTCTGCACAGCACCAGCCTCTGCTAAAACATCAGTCCTGCTGCTCACAAAGCATGAGAATCCCTCCCTGCCTTGGTAAGGCTGTTTGTCCTTCCACAACGTCCCCAAACGTGACCAAATGGAGCTTGGCAAGGGATGTCACTGAAATCATCTCCAAGCAGAGAGGCAGCACAAGTGCTGGTGCAATGACAGTGACACACATCACACGTGGGCTGGGTCTGTCCCCTCCTGTGTGAGGGGGTGGCAGTGGCTGCACAGACAGTGATAGAATCACAGAGGCATGGAATTGTTTAGGTTGGAAAAGACCTTTAAGGTCATTGAGTCCAACCCTTAACCCAGTGCTGCCCAGGCCACCACTAACCCATGTCCCCAAGTGCCACATCCACACAGCCTTTCAATCCCTCCAGGGATGGGGACTCCACCACTGCCCTGGGCAGCTGTGCCAGGGCCTGACCACCCTTTTAGAGAAGCAATTTTCCTTAATATCTAATCTAAACCTACCTAATTATACCCCCCATGGATGGGGGATGCACTGGGACTCTCAGGAACTCTTCTGGAATGGGCCAGTGAAGCCATACCTTACATGAGCCCTCAGCCCACAGCTGTGCTTTAAGTTAAACCTGATATCACCCAGTGGAACTGAGTCCAGGACAGCATCACACTCCAAAATAATTACCACTACTATTTTCCCCACTTTCCCCAATTCTACCTATTGGAAATTACCATTTTCAATTAAATCTCCTTGGCTGAGTTAATCTTTTTAAATTTGATTTCAATAACCATCCTAACCCATGCCTACAAAAGCTCTGATTATGGTCACAAGTTGCTGTATTGACCTTTTGAAGGGGGGGGGGCAGACAGAGGCTTTAGCTGGATGAGGGGTGACAGAAGTACATCAGACCTTGGAAAAGCTCATCCCAGTGCTTTCAGGGCAGGAGACAGGTGAAGTCCATGGGATGGATCCAAATGGAGCCAAGATCTGACACATCTAAAGGCTGCACAGCAATAAGTTGTCTCCAAAAGAGCAAAACGGTTGCACAGAAATGGTGGGGCTCAGAAAACAGACCATGAGAGATGCCAAGGGAAGGGACTTACAGAGCTAAAGGAAGCTTGGACACTGGAGAGAAGTGGAAGGGCATCCTCTAGTGAAAGGGTCCAGCTCTGCTGGAACCAAGCAAGCAGCTCCATGAAAGAGGACTCTAATTCACAGCAGAAAATCCAGCCACAAAAAGGAAAGAGAAACAGCAAAAACGACACAGAGAGTCAGAGAGTCACCACTTGGTCAAAAAGTGAATATTTCCACTGAGAAGTACCCAGTTTTCTGGGACTGTGCCTGTACCACCAGCTTGCTTCAGCTTTCTGGTGCTCACAGAGCAAGGGGGTGAACTACAGGGATGGAGCTCTGGGAAAGGGTGGTTGAGCAAAAGGTTCATTAGAATTAATTCTGGAGACCTTTGTCAAATTAGTTTCAAAGTACAACATTGCTGAAGCAGAAGGGGAAAATGCCAGTACACAGAAGCATCCCTAGGAAGTTTAGGAAAAAGGCCAGGGCTGCAGCTTGCAGGGAAAAAAAAAGAAAAAAAGAAAAGAAAAAAAGAAAAAAAAGAAAAAAAAGCCAAAGAAACCTGCTCCCAGAACAAACAGCAGTAAAACCTGAGTAACTGTTTCTGCCCATTCCCTCCCTATAGACAAACCAGTCTGTTCTAAGTGCAAACATGGTGGGAGAGGACAGGAACTGCTGCTCTGCAAGGGACAGACACAGTGTGTGTTCCTTTGACTACTGGCTCCGTGGGCTGGAAGGTTTGGACACAACACTTCTTGTTAAGAAGCATCTCCAGGCAGAGTGTGGATACCAACACTTCCCTACTAAAACATATCCAGGGATGGGGCTACACCCAGAGCAATACATTCCCTGCCTCTCCTGTTAAAAATGGAAACATGAGGCAAACCCCATGTATAAGTGAGGTACCAACATGAGTTCCCCTTATGCAAGTCCTGCAGTTCAAAGCTATGATATTCCCTGCTGGAATATCCATCCCTCCTCTCATAATGGAGCTGTTCCCTTTCCCTTCCTCTTCTGCTTAACCCTTTTCAAAGCAATTGCTGGGAAAGGTGACACTTCCAGCAGCAGGATGGATCAAACTCATCAGGTCCTAGAATCATAAAATCAGAGAATTCCAGACTGGTTTGGGTGGGAAGGGACCTTAACACTCATCCAATTCCACCCCCTGCCATGGGCAGGACACCTTCCACTAGACCAGGTTGCTCCAAACCCTGTCCAACCTGACCTTGGACACTTCCAGGGATGGGGCAGCCACAGCTTCTCTGGGCAACCTGTGCCAGGGCCTCCCCACCCTCACAGGGAAGAATTTCTTCCCAATATCCCATCCAAACCTGCCCTCCTTCAGCTTAAGGCCAGTCTTTCCCTGGGCTAGCTATCAGTTCAGTTGAGCCACATTGCCAGAATTATTTCTTCTTATGCATCAAAAGAAATTATTTTAAACACTAATGAAAACACTGACCTATGTAAGACTTCCTGGAGAATATTAAGTAGCATTTGGAATGGAAATATCATTCCCTGCCCTCCATCCCCCCTGTGTCTGGACTTTGCATTCCAGTGGCACTATCTTAAAAATCAAAAATAATCACTTGGCTGAACCACGAGTTGGATGGGAATGCTCAGACCCAGAATTATTGATTCCTAATCCATTACCAGTGTCCCAAAGGACAGCTCTGAATGTATCACTCACCTACAGCTTCAATTATTTTGAGCACAGCTCCATGCAAACAGCCTTATTTCCAACAAGTAGAGCTCCAAGAGAGCTACAGGGAGAGGGGGCAAAGCCACTGTGAAAATTCTAGAAAGGCACATCACCTTGTACAATAAATAAGAATTTTAGCATGTCTCTTAAAAATAAGCTTTTTAGATTGTCCTCTCCAAAGGCCTATCAGAAAGTGGGATATTCAGCAGGATTTCTAACACAAGCCCATTTTTCATTTCCACCAGCACAAAGAGAGTGAAAAAAGTGCCTTTCCTGACTCTCTGCTCATTATTATTTGAACAGAAGGCCAGGACAGACATCCACTGCAGCACTTCCACCTCTCCAGATGATGACTTGTGCTATATTCCAGATAGCAAATGGATCTTCCTGCAGTGGCCCAAGGAAAATTCATCACAGTCATATGACTCACTGCCCCTGCTCTTTAAGTGGGGATCTTTTCCCTCTGGAGAGCCCATCCAGCTCATCCACACACACACTGATGCCAAAGCTCCTGTGCCTCATCTCTGGTGTCTGGGTTCCTTTTTAGGGAGTTCTCTGGCCATGGAGGATGATGGATTTTGGTTCCTACACCACTATCCTACTGAAAGACAGGAACTGGGAATACAGCATGTTCAGGGAATGCTAGATTTGCCCTGGAAGACATCTGTTGAAGGGATTCCCTCTGGAATTGCTGCTAGCTGCTGTGCTGTTCCCTGCTAGGCTGACCTTTTGAAACAGGGCTGGACCCAAGATGGAAAAAGCAAAAGAACTGGGAAGCTGCAGTTAATTCCTTCCCACACACTCCCCCAGTGTCCAAGTGTTTTATAAGTGCTTTGCTACTTGCAGCCTCTCTTCTTAGGATGCAGAGAGCAAGAAAAGCCACCCTGGGATATGGCTGTATTCCTGCTGGGTTAGGAAATGGAAAATTCACTCCTGAACCATAAGGAGAACTTCCCTGCTACCATCACCTCATTGCTTTTCAGAAAATAATTTCCTTCAGTATCTGTGATGTCAGAGTGTAGAAATGCAGGGTCACAAAAGCACAGGTGAGCTCTGCCTATGCACCTCCCCAGAGCACTCAGGGGAAAAGAGGAGGCCCTTCCCTTTCTCCAGGCTCAGGTTCTCATCCTGTCAGCATTGTGAAGCAGCCAAGGCTTTTCGCCACATCTGGAGGGGAGGACCTTTCCTGGTGCTTCATTCTGGATGGTTTAACTGCCTCCTTTTGCTCCTCTCAGGGGAAGCTGCCAGAGCCAGGAGGTGACAATGACTTAATCCCAGAAGTATCACAGGTCCGTGTTCCTCCTGCCTCCCCTTCTTCTCCTGCACTTCACTTCACACCATGCAGGGCACTACATTTTCTCCAGAGGACTCAAGCAGGGCATCAAAAACACAGAGAGCACAGCCAGCCATCGCAACAGGAAATGATTTTCCTCGTTTTGGTGTTTTACAGCTGATGCATTTTAAGTGGAGCCTTTCAGTGGGAGTAGCTACAGGAGAGGGAAGGACTGTGGGGTCACAGAATCACAGAACATGCTGAGTTGGAAGGGCCCCACCAGGATCAAGTCCAACTCCTGGCCCTGCCCAGGCCCATCCCACCCTGTGCCTGAGGTCACTCTGAGGGGAGTGGCAGAATTGTCCCAGAGGGCACCAGGGCCTTACCTGCATAAGGAGCCGCAGAGGTTTTCCATCCTGCTGCTCAAGGACTCTGAACTTCACTCCAGCTGCAAAGACACAAAACAAGGAAATCCATGGTGGGATTCTTGGGACTGTTCTGTGCAGGGCCAGGAGCTGGACTTGATGATCCCTGTGGATCCTTTCCCACTCAGGATATTCTATGGTTCCATGCCATTTGTTGCCCAGTGCTGTTGCCTGAGCACTGATTCCCTAGAAACTGTCTTAAACCTTTCTGGATTTGGGAACCTCCCCACTTTTTCAACAGAATTCTCTCATAGTGGTTTAAGGCTTATTACAAATGATGTGTTTCCCTCAGCTCCATTAAAAGCAGCTCCTCTGATTTCCAGCTCGAGAACACAGCCCTAAAGCAAGCACAAAGCCCAGAAATCAGCCAGCCAGACCTGATGATGACAAAGGGACTGGGAAAACCTTTCTCTTTCCCCAAACTTCCATCAGAATGGGCACTCCATGTTTAGAGCAGACAGAGAGCTCACCTTTAGCTTGTGCTCATGTGGATCCAGCACATGTGCAAATCCCTCCCTCTTTCAGACCGAGGGAGGGAAGTGGCTGACTAGAGGTATGAAAACATTTTGGAGCAATCCCTGCCCATTGATCCCAGCATCCTGATGTTTTTAACAGGCTACTAAGCCCATCAAACCTGCCACTTTTCTATTTCCTCTTGGATAAAACTGTGCCATCCAAGTGTGTCCCTGTTATTCCTTTCTGCAGGTAAGATGAGACAAGATTAACAAAAGTGATCTGCCACAGATCAAACACTGCCTCAGGAGTACAAACAGAAATAAAACCTGTGTAAACCCCATCACTACAGTATCTCTGTGACTCCTGTACATTTAAAAACCAAAAGGTTTCCTCTTTTTCCTCAAGCTTTGAATTGATTAAAATTATATAGTTCACTCCTGGGAGAGAACTCTCTTCTCTAGCACAGAGGTCTGGTTCAAACTCTCTGCTCAAATCCTAAAACCTTTCCTGTCCAGGATGGGAGGGGTTTATCTGCATTTTGCTGGATTATATTGAAACACGGGCTCCTCCAGTGGCTTCAAAGAGATGTTTGAGTACCCTGGGCCTCAACAAGCAAATGTGCTGGATGACCAAGTGTTCAATGTGATCACAGAGCTGTGGCTAAGAAGAAGTGTCTGAGCCATTCCAGGAACTATTTTCAGGCAGAATTTGTCAGAGAGAGTCAGAAACAACAGGCAGTGAAGGTTCAGGTACAGGGTCGAGCACTCTGGAGCCTTATCCTACAACAGCCCACCAGAGCAGCAAAAGCTGGTTCTGTAGGTCATGGCCACACACCTCCCTTCTACAGCTGCAAGCCAACCACCTCTTAATTAGATTATTTAATTGCTCAAGAGTTTGAAACTTCTAAGAAAATATATGCAGGAAAAGGCCATAAATTTATTCTAGAATGACCTACAGATTCCTACAGTGCTCAGAAGCCTGAGCACCTCCCAGGAAGAGCAGGAAGGCTCAGTGTCCTGCAGGTCACTCCAGCAGAAGAACCCTGAACTATTCCATGATTTCCAGCCAACTCCAAAGCTCAGGGTTCTGCTTCTTCTGTACAAAAGCACCATCAGTGGCACAAGAGAGACCAGGACATGAACTCTTTTGCTTTGTTTCACAGGACAGCACACTAAAGTGAGCTCACTGCCTGTTTGTATCCCACTGATCATGGAGACAGCAGCACAACAGGTCCTACAAAACCACGACAAAACCTGTCCCAACCTTTGGGATGGGAACACTGGGACAGAGAAGCACAGAGAAAATGAACTGGCCTGTTCACAATCAAACAGCATGTTGGTAAGCTATGTGTGGGCAGAGCTCTTGAGGCCCCCCCAAAGTCACTGTTATGCCTTACTTCACCCTATGAATCCACATCCCAACCCAAGGTGGCACCCCTTGAGCTGACACTGGGTGGACACGACCCTTGTACAGAGGACATCAGCTGATAGATGCACAAAAGGCTTTTTAAAGTCACAAATATTTCACTTTGGATGTGTGGAAAGCAAATATGGCCTTAGTTTCTGGTGTGTGGATAGATCATTCACCTACCCTAGCCCAGGCTTCATCAGTGGGGTATTTTGTCAATTCACTGAGTCACTGAATCATGCAGTGGTTTGGGTTGGAAGGGACCTTAAAGCTCATCTAGTTTCCCACCCTTGCCATGGGCAGGGACACCTTCCACTAGCCCAGGTGAATCCAAACCCTGTCCAACCTGGTCTTGGACACTTCCAGGGATGGGGCAGCCACAGCTTCTCTGGGCAACCTGTGCCAGGGCCTCACCACCCTCACAGGGAACATATTCTTCCCAATATCCTATCTAAATGTACCCTCTTTCAGCTTAAGGCCATTCCCCTTGTCCTGTTGCTGCTTGCCTTTGCAAACAAAGTCCCTCTCCAGCCTTCTTTGCAGGCCCCCTTGAGTAAAGAACTTGGAGGCCAGATGCCATGAGTGAACTGAGCTCAACTTAAACATGACACTAAACCTTTCCCACCAGGAAAAACTATCCATTCATGTTGGTAGAACCATCTTGATGGTGCCTGTAAAATCAGCTGCCGTAACACATGCCAGAAGATGTCTTATTCAAGTTCTGGGTCTGAAAAGGGAGGCAGAACCTAAGCAGTGAGGACACCAGGAGATGTGTACTCTCTGAAGTCCTTTGAATTGGATTCAACTGCTCCATCTGTTCCTGTTGCAATGCCATATCTTTGTGCTGGGGCAGGAACACAGGCTGCAGAAATGCTCAGAGCTGCCTCTTCATCTCACAGACAACATGGCATTGCAGGATCAGTTAAGAAACTCAGCTGGGAAGACAACCCTGTGCCTGGGTGGAGGCTTGTTACCCTGCAGCAGGTACCTGGCTGAGCAAGAATGAGAAGCATTCCAAGACTGACGGGAATATGTGGCCTTACACAGAACCAGAGAGGTTGGAAAAGACCTCCAAGATCATCAAGATCAACCCTTTACTGAACACCACCATGTCAACTAAACCATAGCACTGAGTGCCACATCCAGTTGTTTCTTGAACACTTCTAGGGATAAATCAGGGATCCCAGAGGCAATGAGATTTCCCCCTGCCCTGTGACCTGCAGTTTACTGGCTTGGTTTTCTTCAGCAGTGTCTCCCCAAAGACAGCCCTGAAGGATTAAGAGGTTTCTGCCAGGAAACTCGTAGGAACCTGCTGCAGGCAGAGTTGGTAACATGGCTCAGCTCTACCTTCCCAAAACTGAGCGTGGCACCGCTCCAACAAAGCTGAGGTTGCCTCAAGCTCCTCCTGCCTTTGATGACTAGCCTTGCTTTAGTGATGATCAAGCTCTTTCTCCCATGTTAAATTCCTGCTGCGTGCTCTTTAAATGGATAGGAGATAATAATTTAGATGTGCTTGACTGTAACTAGATCGACCATAGCTGTCGACAGTCAAACCCATTCCAAAATGAGCCTTACTCTGGTGCCAGCCATGGTTTATGGTTACCCAAAGTGGAAAACAATGACTAGTTCAAAATGGTGACAGATTAGTCTCAAAAAGACAGTGATGATCTGAACTCTGCCCAGAGCTTTGAACTTAATCCAAACTCCTCAGCTCAGGGCTTCAGTTGGTCAGGTCAGCACAGAGCTGAAACAGCTCCATTGATTTGCAGTCACTGTAGATCCAGCCCTTTGGAACAGCCAATATTCCAAGTATTTTTGTGATTTGGCTTTTTTCAGAGCCCAAACTGCCAAAGTTATCGGCTTGTTTCATAGAATCATGGAATATCCTGAGTGGGAAGGGACACACAAGGATCATCAAATCCAACCCCTGGCCCTGCACAGACACCCCAACAATCCCACCCTTTCCCGAGAGCGTTGTCCAAACACTCCTGGAGCTCTGGCAGCCTTGGGGTGCCATTGCCCCACCACCCTCTGGGGGAAGAACCTTTTCCTGAGATCCAACCTAAACCTCCCCTGACACAGCTTCATGCCATGTGTAACTCTCTGAAGCTTATCTGACCTGGTTCTCTAGAACTGGAACTAAAGATGAACTCGTTTATGGTGCTTGTTTGGATGTCACTTTTAGCTGCCACAGGATTGGACTGAGTAAAGGTGCTCGTGATTCTGCTTCAGCATCAGATTTCTTTCCACTGACATCCTCACCCTGCTCCTTGCAGGAATTGGTCAACAGTGGGGACACCTGCATGACTCAAGCCTTGGGTTCTTTCCTGCCCCCACTGCATCTTACTATTCAGGAGTGACCCAGGGCATCAAAATTAAATGTATAATGCAAAATCCTTGAGCTGCTTTAGGGGCAGAGCTGAGGGACTTACCTGCGAGCCTGTAGGATCTGCAGAGCCGAAGGATCAGAGAATAAAAGGGCAGAGAGTCAATCAGGTCAACGAGCAAGTGTATGAGGCCTTGCACAATCACCACCAGCAATCGGAGCTACAAACACAGTGCAACAGAAAACAGCAAACAGGAGATGAAACACTTGGAAATTCATGAGCTGAGCTGGGATCTGACATTGCTGTGGGCTAAGCCAAAGTCTTGTGTGCTAAGCTAAAGCCTCACAATGTGGGTTTGATGTCCAGAAGTGCTGAGCATCCAAACCCTGTGTGAGGATCCTCGGCAATCTGAGCTTTCAGGTGTAACTGGAACGAAGCTCCTATGGCTGCAGTCCTGCAAGGACGTGGGACTTATTCCACTTTTGACAGCCACAGTTGAAAAGGAAGCCCAAATTCTCCCATTTCTAGTCAACTCCAGCACTGTGTACCACTGAATGTCAACTTTTCCCTCTCCAACAGGGAGTTGAAGTAGCTTATTTCTGCCCCACACAGAATCTAAGCAAGAGCAGAGCAGTCAGGAATGAGCTCTCTGCTTCATGTTTTCTGTCCCTGATTAAAGCACCTCCTTTTGTCACACTGCAGTTATTTTTTGCTGCCAAGCTCATCTGAAAAGAGAAGGCTCAAAAAAGATGCTGAAAGCATGTGATTGTCACTGTCTGTGGAAAATTTGGCTCTGGGGAGAGACTGGTCATGTTGGGGGAAGAAAAGAAAAAGCAGTCGCAGCATCTGAGCAAAGCCTGGCTGAGGGCATTTAACACGGCAAGTTAATTCCCTGAAAAAAAAGTTCTGGATCAAACCACAGGGGCTGTCACCTCAGACATGGGATGGAAAGATAGAAAAACAGCTTCTGAGAGATAGAGGGAAACAGTTTGCCCTGCTGGCCTGGATTTGCTGGGAATTCCCCTTGGAGAAACACAAACATGCGTCCTGAATTCCACTTGAGCTGTGTGAGAATCCTTCCTAGGACACCCAACATTTATATTTTCTTTATGGATGACAATAAATGTCTAGGAAACCATTTTTTACTCTCTCAGAAGAGAGTATATGACTTGTTTCAAGGGTTAAATCTTACCAGGGTAAACACCAAATAATACAGTGCAGTTGTAGGCAGGAGGAACAGCAGGATGGTGAACAGCAAAGTGCCAATAAATAACTAGGGAAAAAGGAAACACAATCATGAGCAGAGCAATGGCAAAATAAAACACATTACAAATAAAAACCAGGAGACTGTGAGGCAGCAGAAGTTTGCAGGACTCCTTAATGTAGTTTTTTACTGCCTATGTGAATAATGATGCTACCTGGGATATTTTCAGTATTCCGCCTCTCATTGGGCCTTTTAGAAGGCTCCCTATTGTAGGAGTATGTTTGGGAAGATAAATAAAAGCTGGATCCTGACAGCACTTCTCCTTTATAGACAACACTCAAGATTTCCTATTTCAGCCCAGCTTCCTTAGGAAACAACACTTACATGATCTTACCATTTGTTCCCACCATATCCACAAAAGTTTTAGAACCATTGATCAGTTTTCAGCAGAAAACCGTGGAAAACAAAGAAGAGGAAATTTGGATGGAAATTTTGTAGAGAACTGAGAAGTACTTTTGTTCCTCCTTGTTTTAGCAGAACGAGCACCTGGTTAAAAGCTGTCAGAATTTGGCTGATAAACATTCCCTTAGGCACCAGCCACAGGAATTCTGCCTCTTGCTCAGTGGGAAACTGGGAGAGAGGAAGAAGCTGGAGTTACTGGGGTGGGGGAAGCAATATTCAGTGGATGAAGGAGAAAAAAATCCATGGAAAGCAGGTGTCATTGGCTCCACTGCCCACACAAAAAGTTATTTTTATTCTGGGTCAGCCCAGTTGGTGTAAGTCTAACTAATTCCAACTGGGAGAAATGCACATTTATGACAAATAGGGACCTGATTCTTTAAGTTTCAGTCACCACTTCCAGAACAGAGAAGCCCCAGGAGCACAGGGCACTGCCACTTCTGCAAAAAAGGATCATGGCTGTGGGATATGAAAGAAAAGAACCCACCAGCCACGTCACAGAGGTGGATCAGCATCCCAGCTTTAGGCTCACAACCAGGAATAGATCACAGCCCAACCCATTCTCCTCACAGCAGTTGTTTCTCCCCTCCTCTGTCACTCCACCGCAGTTGCTTAAACCTCCAAAAGTCATTTAAGGTCTGCTTTAAACGTCTCTTCCTCCCCAGCCAACGACACAATTCCCACTGGTCTCTAGAGCAGCAGAATGAAGCCTGAAGTGCCAACCCAATTCTCCTCAAAGCACACAGGGACTGAGCCCTGATGCAAACCTGGCACGGAGGCTTTTACTCTCCAAAGAAACAAAACCAGCCCAGCAGTGGTGCAAGAAGCTCATGGTTATCTGTTGTAAAGGCGGGAAGCACCGACCCCGGGAGTCCCCAGACATTATTGTATGATTTCAGTGATGCTGCAGCTGCCAGAGAAGGAGCAGTTCAGGCTCTGCTGGACGTTTGTGTGGCATTTCAGAATTAAAAAGAGCTTCCAGCGCTCGACCAAAAGCTACCTCTGCCTGAGTGAGAGCGAGTGGGTCCCGCTCCAGCACAACGTGAATGAAACCGGGCCTTTTAATAGAAACGCTGCCACGGCTGTTACTGTGGCAACACTGCCGGGCACCGCATCGGGAACGGCCTCCTGCCCTCCCCCATTCCCGCTCCAGGCTCCCGGACTGCCGGGAGCTGCGGCACCCACCGCGGGCCCGGGGGGATTCAGCCCTCTGAGAATGAAGGGAAGGTTTGGGAAGGTTGGGGAAGGGGAAGGGAGGGGGAGCTGCAGGGCAGCAGAAGAGCCATGGATGCAGTGTTGGGGCACGTCCTGGTTCCGGGCGCCACAAAGCCTTCTGTGGCTTCTGTCTCAGTGTTGGATGAAGCAGGACAGGGTCACACAGCCCGTGGGCAGGGTCCTGCAGGGAGCCCAGGGCTGCAGCACTACCTGGTCCAGGTCATAGGAGCAGGAGTCCACCCGCTGCCGGAGCACGTTCCACTTCTTCCCCCGGAACAGGCGCCACAGGGACGACAGCCCATAGATCTTGAGGCAGTAGAGCCTGAGCAGAGAGAACACTGTGGGCATCAGAGCTGGGAGCTCCTGAGCCCCAGCCCCAAACAGCCTCACAGCCCTGTGCCCACCCAGCCACCAATGCTGCAGAACGTGGGGTGGCAAAAGGGATCAGCTGAGAATGGCACAGACAAATGGCTCAGTCAGTGTATTTGGGCTGGCCCTGGCACAGGGCTACTGCAGCCAGCTCTGGGCCACTGGAGGGCAAAGGCCAGGCCACGTCCTGGGGCTGCAGCAATTGCCAGCACCATGGCACCACCATCCTGGCAGCAAATGGTGGTGAGGCCCTGAGGTTGCCCAGAGAAGCTGTGGCTGCCCCATCCCTGGGAGTGTCCAAGGCCAGGTTGGACGGGGCTTGGAGCAACCTGGGCTGGTGGAAGGTGTCCCTGCCCATGACAGGGGGTAGAAATGGATGGTCTTCAAGGTCCCTCCCAACCCAAACCAGTCCATGATTCTATGAAAAGAAGCAGCAAGCTCATTCCCCCCGGGCTCACCTGTGTGTCCCCAGTTCCCCTCACTTCTTCACACCCTCCCATGGCAGGGCTGGCCAAGGTCTGACCCCCCTCCTTGAGTCAATGCAATGCAATTTGGCCTCTGCAGCACAGAGACAAGAGAGAGGACTGGATCCCCTGTGCCTTCTCTAGTAACCCACAGCTCCAAACATCCTGAAGAGGGGGAAGAGATCAAGGAAATGGCTGGTGGCCCCTACTGCATCCCTTCCTCAGGATTCATGAACTTGGTGCTATGACACTTGGAGCTACTTCCCTCCCAGAAAAATGGCAATGAGGAGGGAAACTTGGCATGACAAGGGATGTGAAACAGACACCCCTCTGTGGAATAACATCAAGGAATAAAGGGCTTCTGGGATGGAGAAAAGGCACAAAGAGCCCTGGGCAGAAGTGCCAACATACAGGGATGTAAAGAAAGGGGACAGCCAACCTGTGGGGCAAAACTGAGCCTGAGAAAGCCTGAGCTACAAAAGCCAGACTGGTAAACCAGAGTAGCTAAGGCATGGAGGCTGCTCACATTTCACATCAGCTTTGTGAAAGCAGAGGTAAGGAGTCTTATCCGAGAGAGGAATCTCTAGGATTGAGGAACACCAGCTGCTTCCAGGAGCTGGCAGGATGCCCCCAGACTGCAGGCACAGCTCAGTGCACTGATCTCCGGGCAGGAGGTGCCCAGGAAGGCTCCTCCAGGTTCTGGGACACACCTGCCTGTGGCTCTGACTGAGGCCATGCACTCTCTGCACACCCTGACGTGACACCAAGCGGGTGTTGCTGTGGTGGCACCTGCCCCACCTGCCCTGGCTGCCTGCACACACTTGCCTGCTCTCCTTTCACTCTCTGGTTTGCTTCACAAGAGGATCTTGGGCTTCACCAGCACCTGAAGCAGCAAATTCTTCCAGAGCTGTGGGAACCCAAGGTGCTGTGGTGGCTGTGGGTGACTGCTGTCCCTTTCTGGCTCTCCATGGGGGCACCTGGCTCAGCAGGGCAGCTCAGTGCCAGTGCCAAGGTAACACAGAGCTCTCTGTACTCCTGACAAACACGAGGTGGGCTGGCTGGCTCCCTGCAGCTCGAGGGAAGAGCAATCAGCTGAGAAAATGCTTTTCCTACTTTCACTCTCTGCACAATTAGGAGAAGCGAGGCCACTCCTCACAGACCAGCACAGAGATTCCAGTAGTTAGAGGTGTTGGGAAGAGACTCCCCATCACTGACATGATTTTGGGTGTAAGCCCTGTGCTCACAACAGACCTGACTCATAAATCATGTCTCAATATTTCCAACCATTCCCTAAACTACTAATCTAAAGACTTACTATTTCTTCTGTTGTTTGCAGTGTAAAGCATGGGGAAGGACAATGACCCTTCTGTACCTTACAAGCCCAAAGGTCCTTTATTTATTGTATCCCACCTCCCTGTCAGGCTCAGCTGTTGTCCCATGGCCTGTGGGACTCCTTGGTGCAGCACATGCTACAGGAGGCAGGAAGAGAGCACAGTGATGGGCACTCCTTGCACAGGAACCACAACATGCCCTAGATGTGCCCCAAAGCCCCCTGCACTCCCCCAGCTCTCAGGCCACAGGGCTCTCCCGGAGGTGCAGACAATGACACCAGGATGGTGTCACAGCCATGCTGTAACCCCAAACCTGGCAACTGTGCTCCACAAGAACCTCTGCAGCAGTGAAGAGACAGGGACTCTGGAGCTTCTCCAGAGCTATGAGAGTTCCCCTCTCCTCCTCCTCCCTTCCAGTTCCCCTCCAAACCACTGGGCAGGGTGCAATTGAGGAGAGCACTATGAGGCTGAATCAAAGGGATGGGGAGAACAGCTTTCCTGTCCTCTGCCTGTCATGTAGTTCCATTTTTCCAGGTCACTACCACGATAAATAAATATTTAAACACAAGAGAACTGAAAGACAGGTTACTTGTATACTGTGGCCACCATTTCTAGCAGCATAAAAGAATTAATAAATTAATTGCTGGTTAAACTGTGAATTGAAAAGCACTCCACCAGGACTGAAGGTGTGGCCTGGGGGCTCTGTGGCCCTTGTCCCCACCCAAAGCGAGGAGGGAAGGACTCACCGGGCCCCGTAGACATAGAAGCAGTAGATGTGGAAGGTGAGGAGCGCGATGATGTCGGAGAGGATGCACAGAGCCACAGTGAGCCCCAGACAGGCTGACAGCCCCACGTACCACAGGATCATCTCGATGAAGGGTGACATCAGGTGGATGTAGCCTGGTGGATATGGCAGAGGGTCAGTGTCACCCTGGCACTCTCGAAAGTCTGATTCCCCCTACTCTAGAACACTGCTCCGGAAACCAGAGCCACGGAAACAAGGAAGTGAAGCTGGAAAGCTCCTTTAGATGTCACCTCCTTTTTAGGAGGGCCAACAAGAACTCTCTTTCAGCCCAGGTTTCTGTCCAGGTGTGGCAGCTCTGTGAGGAAGGGGAGGACACATTTCCCTTGAACAGAGCAGCCACTTGCTCCACATGTGATTCACAGAATCAGCATGGCATGGTTTGGGTCAGAAGGGACCTTAAAGCCCATCTTGTTCCCTCCCCTGCCACGGGCAGGGACACCTTCCACTAGCCCAGGTTGCTCCAAGCCCCGTCCAACCTGGTCTTGAACACTTCCAGGGATGGAACATTTGATTTTCTACACCTGTGTCTGGGTTCTCAAGTACATTTTTAACTGCACACGTCACCACTTACTGCAACCATTCCTATTTTCCTGCCCTTCCCACAAAAGCTGCCCCATATGGCTTTTATAAAACAAAACAGTGTGGAGAAACAATCTCATCACTAAAGTGGGGCAAAGTCACACAAACAAGACCATACTTGATTGGTGAACAAAGTAAAGCAGTATAATAACTATGGGGTTCATGTCCATCATGACTGTACTCCTCCACCAAGGACAGAAGGGGGGTGTTATTTCAAGGGGGAACCTGAAATAATGAAATTGCACTAAGCTGAAGTCGGGGATAGAACAGGGCTGGTGTTTGCATCCCTGCACATTCCTCATCCCTACCCCATCAGCTCCCTTCCATATGGCAAAGGCCATGTAAATGCTGTGTAAGACCTTGTAGAGGTGCCTTCCCTTGGACACCCACCACCATGACACCAAGAAAGCTCCATGGTGATCTGCACTTCTTGCAGAGCATCAATACCAGCACTTTGCTTCATGTGCAAGATTTCCTTGTGTGGGAATCCAACTTTGGCTTCAGTTCCCACAGCAGGAAGATTCAAAGACAAGCCTGTACTTGCAGAAGAGCATTTTGATTCATTACTCACCTCCAGGCAAACATTAAACACTCAGAGGAAAGAGATGAAAAGGGAGCCTGGGAAGTTAAACAACTGCACTTACTAATCCAGAGATGGATGTGGTAGAGGAAGAAGCGGCCCAGAACCTGATCCAGAGCTCGGTTCATTTTCAGTCCAGCTGGGGCTCCCATCAACCACTGGAGCAGGTCCTGGAGCTCCTCAGCGACGTGCTGCAAACACAGGGAAGTAGGGACTGGAGATAAAACAGTGCTACCAAACAGCAACTGTGCACTGTTAGTGCTGCCCCCTCAAAGGATTCTCACCACAACCTTCAAACCCATGGAAAAAAATCCAAACAGCTACTTTACAGCCGATCAGTCAAATCAGAACTGCACCTTCACTGACTCCTTACTGACTCAAACACAACAGCTGAGAGGAACCCGAACTGCTTCCATGGTCTCAGTGCTGGGAACATGAAACTGTGGCACCTCTGGTAGACTTGCACAGTGTGAAATGAGAGTTCTGGAAATAGATGGCAAATGCTGGTGCACAAATGGACTTCTGGAGACAGTCAACTGAAAAGTCAGAGCTGAGCTTGGGGAAGGCTGCCAGGATTGTAAAAGGGGGGAAGATGGCAGTGCAGTGAATTTTTACAAACAACCTTTATGTGTTTAGAGCAGGGCAGAAAACATGATTATATAAATGTATTTCATACACAAAATTTCTTGATACTCTGTGGTGTACTAGGCAAAATTAGCCCTGCTTATAGCACTGCTCTTGCCTATCACTCTTGTGTCTCTCTGCAGGCTCCATGGAGAGGTACCTATGGCATTCCTGAAACAAAGCAGCCTCTAAATCACTGATGAAAAACACTAATGGAGCTTGTCCCCAAATCACAGAATCAGAGACCATTATAGTTGGAAAAGACCTCTAAGATCATCAAGTCCAACCATTAACCTAATACGGCCAAGGCCACCACTAACCCATGTCCCCAAGTCCCACATCCACATCTTTTAAATCCCTCCAGGAATGGGGACTCCACCTCTGCCCTGGGCAGCTGTGCCAGGGCCTGACCACCCCTTCCGTGAAAAAGTTTTCCAAATATCCAATATAAACATCTCCTGGCACAGCTTGAGGCCGTTTCCTCTCCTCCTGTCCCTTGTTCCCTGGGAGCAGAGCCCGACCCCCCTCTGGCTCCCCCCTCCTGTCAGAGAGTTGCAGAGCCAGAAGGTCCCCCCTGAGCCTCCTTTTCTCCAGGCTGAGCCCCCCCAGCTCCCTCAGCTGCTCCTGCTGCTCCAGCCCCTTCCCCAGCTCCGTTCCCTTCCCTGGACACGCTCCGGCTCCTCCATGGCTTTCTTGTTATGAGGGACCAACACTGTCCGAGGACTGGAGGTGCAGCTCCCAAGGGACTCTGGTGCTGAGCTCCAGAACATGTTCCCACCTGCCCTGTGTGCTGTCACTTCAATGCAGCAGAACAAACCAAAATCCAGCTCTGGGATTGTTATTCCTTACCTCAAACTTGTGCTCCAGACCCTTCACGGGGGGGCTTTGACTCACAATTTCTGGTGATTTCATCCCAGGCTGATGTTATTTATTGATTTTCTCTCTCCACCCCACTACTCCACACTCCCCTTGCAGTGGCTCTGCTGCTTGGTGCTTCACACCTGCCCTACTCCCCGAGCTGAAACCAGAGGTGAACTCCATTTACAGGCTGTGAATTGAGGTAACTGAGAGTGGTAACCTTCAGCAAAGAGTTGGGGAACATACCTGGAAGAAGGGACCTCTGACATTGTCCCACATGAACAGATTGTGAGGAAAAGCCTTCTACCTCCAAAAATCCCATTGACAGTTAAGTCCACACAAGTGAAGGGCACTGAAAACTGCCCACATGTAGAACCACCAAACCACACTCCCTAAAGTACTGCAGCCTACTTTCCCCATCATTCATATGAATAATTTCCCTACAAGGAAATTGTTTCCAAGGAACGATTCCATTTTCTTTATTAACCAACAAGATCCTGGCAAAATGAGTTTGTAAATATTTACTTTCAGTGCAGTGGCAAACTTAATGGCTCCATCTCTAACTTCTCCAAAAGGCTTGTATTTCTGTTCCCTCCATTTTTCCTCTGTCTCACTGCAAGTCAGGACTGATTGGATCCCATGGAGCTCACCTCTGTGGCTGGGAAGCGTTTGCTGCTTTATAAATAGACCGGGTTTAATATTTAAAGTGTTGGACTGGTAACTTAGAAAAAGCATTTGGGGATTTTAATGAAATATTTAAATGCTTGAAAGCAGTCCTTCAGCAAGGCTGGTTTTCAGCAGGCAGTATTTCTGGAGGCTGCCAGTCCCAGAGGTGCTGCTAAACCCTGACAGGGGCACGTAGCCCTGGGAAGGTGCCCTATCTTGCTGTTATTTACCTGGGCAAGCCTTCCCAAAGCATAGGCCCAAGGCATAACCTTGGAGACTGTTTTCCAAACAGATATTTTAGGACTGATCGATAGCCAGGAGAATCAGAAAAGGTGACTGGGAGGCCAATTCTCCTCCTGCAGTCATGAATACTGAATGTGGGCAGTATTAATAAATCACACACAGTGGGTTGAAGTGTTTCATAACGGGGTGCAGGGACACGACCAAACTGGAGAGACTGAAGCTAACAAGGGTTAGATGAGCTCACTGTAGAAATATTCCCTTTACTGTCATGCTCTTCCTCGTTTCCATATGCAGAGGGACTGATGGTGATGTGACATGGATAAGGACACACAGGACACCAGGAAACCCACTGATGCTTCAGGGAAAGGAACGGAGCTGGGGACGGGGCTGGAGCACCAGGAGCAGCTGAGGGAGCTGGGGGGGGCTCAGCCTGGAGAAAAGGAGGCTCAGGGGGGACCTTCTCACTCTCACAACTCCCTGACAGGAGGGGGGAGGTTGGGGGTGTCGGGCTCTGCTCCCAGGGAACAAGGGACAGGAGGAGAGGAAATGGCCTCAAGCTGTGCCAGGGGAGGTTTAGGTTGGATATTGGGAAAATTTCTTCATGGAAAGCGTGGTCAGGTCCTGGCACAGCTGCCCAGGGCAGTGGTGGAGTCACCATCCCTGGAAGTGTTCAAAAAGCATGTGGATGTGGCACTTGAGGACATGCTCTAGTGCTGAACACAGTGGTGGTGCTGGTTGACTGTGGGATTTGATGACCTTGAAGCCTTAATGGCTCTGTCTGGTGCAGGTTGGAGCACACAGAGCCAAAGCTCTCGCTGCCAGACACTCCTGCCTGTGCCTGGTATTTGTGCAGGTGTTTGGGGCTCTAAGACACACTATTTTACAAATTACCATCTATAAATATTTTCCAGGAAGTGTTCTCTCTGCTTGCTTTGTTTATGCATCAGCGGAAGAAGGCTGAGTAGGAAGGTACATCCAATTATCTCCAAGCCCCAGTAAGGCTTTTGGAGGCACGATCCATGATAAATATTTAACTGTTTCAAAGAGATTACAGCTTTAGAAAAAGAGGCATCGGTGAGGATCAAAGAGATGAAGGAGGCAAAAAAGAAACAGAAGATAGTTTATAAGCCAGTGTAGTGCTTTGAGTCAGGTATTTCTGAAAGAAGGCTGCCTTCTGGAAAAGGGACAACCACTGGCAAGCCTGGTGGGATCAAGGGGAAGGAGGAAGGTAGGAGTTGTGTGGGCACCTACAGAGAGAAGATTATTCCCGTTTTCCATTCTTGGATTTAAAAGCCTGCTCCAAAATCAGTCCTTGGTACTGCACACAGCTCCTTGCCAGTGGCTCCCTGGGTGTCTGTGAATCACATCTGCCTCACTGCCTGACAAAAGCAACTTGTTATTACAGCCAGCACAGCACAGCTCCTCAAGCTGTGAGAGTGGGATGCCTTGTGCAGCATCAACAATTGCCAGCTAAGTGCTGATTTGAGAACCATTTCATCAGGGGATGAGGAATGATGGCCAGGGAACAGGGATTGAGCCTCCTGGCAGCAGCTGAGTGTGTGACCAGTGCTGAGAGTCAAAATACCCCACCTGGACCTGCCTCCTTCCAGAGATGTCTGCTAGGCAAAAAAATGAGCAGTTTATCCAGGCTCCACACAGCTCTAATTTTGTCAATATTAAAATCAATCAATCAAACCAATGAGGTTATATGTTATATAAGGTTAGTTTGTCAATAGGAAAATCAGTGAGGTTAAAATAAGGTTATGTATGATTTATAATATATTAGAGTACATAATAATCTTACTATAACAGAATCAGGGAATACTCTGAGTGGGAAGGGACCCACAAGGACCCTGCCTTGCACGGGACACCCCAACAATCCCACCCTGTCCCTGAGAGTGTTGTCCAAACACTCCTTGAGCTCTGTCAGCCTTGGTGCTGTGCCCACTGTCCTGGGGAGCCTGGTCAGTGCCCAACCACCCTCTGGGGCAAATGATATATCCAATATTCTATTTACTAACACACAGAGGTGTGAGGCCAATGCCATCAGCAGCTCTGGGGCACAGCTCAAAAGCAGAAGAGAAGGAGCTTTAGGGAAGGAACAGGAGCTCTGTAACTAAACTTGGCAAAACACAAGCACTTGAGAAAGCCCCAGTGATGGGAATAATGCATTCCAGATGGACACTCAGCAGCACAGAGGAAACCTACTGCTGAATGGCTAAGGGGAGATTTTGCTGTCATACTGGAAAAGAAGTGGAGCTGGCTTGCACAGCACATGCTGAAGTCATTGGTATATTTTGGGATCACTCAGATCTGCATTTTTAAGGCCTGCAGAATATGCATATAAATCAATGCCCAGCAAAGGCAGTAAAAGGACTCCAAATGATTTTGTGTCCACTGTCTAATATGCCTGAAAGAAGAAAGTAAGGCTGGGAAGTAAGGAGAGTTGTGAGTGGCCCGAACTGATAAGCCTGGATAAACAGGGAAGAAAGGCACTGACTGGCTATCAAGGCCCCCCACACATGGAGGAGTCAGCACTTCCAGGAAGGAAAGCAAACAGCTCCTGGTGATAGCCAGGTAACCAAGTCCACACACGTAGGAGGCCTGTGGAGATAACTGACACTGATGCACGAGCTGAGTGACAGGTGAGCTAAATTACTGAGAGAGGAACAAACAAGCAACCTCACAAGCCAGCCTGGCCAGGACAGGTGCTGGGGTTGGACATACCTTGAGCACGGAGAGTGTCCATCTGCCAAAGACACTGGGCAGATGGAATCCCTCCTGGAGCCTCCTGTGCCACCAGGAACGCAGCCAAAGCCACTTCCCTGCAGACTTGTTAAGAAATCAGATTTCTGAGAGCTGGGCACTTACAATAAGCGCATAGGGAGAGCTCTGGGGAACCTAAACTTCTCCAGCTGTAAGGAAAAGACTTAGGAATAAGGCTTAGAAAAATATTTGTAGGGTATAGCTCCTGCAGGAAATGTGGTCCTTTCTACCCACCACTGCTGGTGAACAGTGACTGCAGCAATCCTTAAAATATGCTATCCTTGAAAGTTTGACTATGGAAGATAAGAAAAATAGCAATAATCATGATGCACAGCTATGCTGGACACTCCATACACACTTTCTGAAAGCACAGCATGTCCAAGAATGATCAGAGACTGAGGGCTTGCAACAATTAAAGGGTTAGACACAGACCAAGCAGATCGTCATCAAGGAAAATGGGAGCCCTTCTCAGGAAATGCAGCGTAAGAAGGAAAGATAAACCGCTGCTGGAATTCTCTAATCAGAACCAAGAAGCTGGAGAAAGAGCAGAGAGAAGATGTTCTCCAGCTGCTAGAAAGAAACCAATGGAAAGATCCACTCAGAAATGAAAGAAGAGTGGGCAGAGAAAGGATTAGGCTGTGCAGCTGCATGGCAAGGCTCAAAATTGGCTGCACATGTATTCCCAAGACACAGAAGCTCTTAAGACAGAGCTGACCTCAGATTAGTGGTCTGGTCTCCAGCTTCTGAAGTACATTATATGTTCCTTACTGCCACTAAACAGATATATTGGAGCTCTGCACCTAAAATGAGCCACCAGAAGAGCAGGATGGTGTGAGTCAGACTTGCTCCTCATGAATTTCTGCTGATGCTGAGGGATCTTCGTGGGCAAGAGGAGTTATGTTTGACAGAATCACAAGACACAGCAAGTTTTCCTAGTTTAGCCTCCGTATCCCAAAGCTCTTAGGCAAGATTTCAGGTGTTTGTACCCTGACCAGCCAAAGCCTTTGGATTTCCCCACGAAACTCCTTTCACAAGCACAGCTGCACTGCTTATCAAGTCTGACTTTTCAGCAGTTTATCAGATTCAGCCCAAGTTACAGCTTTGTTTCCCCCCATACAATCTGAGGACACTTTCTGTTGACTCAAGAACAAAATAAAAGTACTGTGGCTCCATAACCACTCAACCTGCAGCTGCAGAGCTGTCCAAGCCATAATTGTTCCTTCAGGACCTGGAGCAGCCCTCCAGTAAACACCTAATTACCATGCACAGCACATGCAAAGCAGAGCTGTGTTCTTTTTGAGCAGCCCCAACAGGCTTGATTGAAGATTTCACTGTTCTCCAGTAGACCTAATTTGCATGACTTCAGACAGGACTCTCTGAAACCCTTGTGTGGGAGGCACTGCCTCCTTCCAACTACCCCAGGCATCGAGAGCTGCTCAGCACCCAGAGCAGGTGAAAGAGGAACAGCCTTGGCCAGACTTACGTCAGCCACGGGGATGAGAGTGTCAGCAAGGTGACCAATTCGGTTCTTCCTGTAGAGCCAGGACATCAGCAGGATCCCCAGAGCCACATCAATCAGCAGAGAGACAAAGATGTTGGCTTTCCTGCATGCAGGAGAATGAGAAACAGTGTCAGAGAAAAAGGAAGGACGGTGTTTAATGTTTCAATGACAACTGATGGCTTTGCTTACATTGCATCTCTAATGTCCCAGGGACAACAGGACAACCCAGTGAAGAGGAACAGTGTAGGGACCTTTTGACCTTCCCTGCTGTGCTGTTCCTTCTGTGTTCAGCCAGGAGAAGAGAAGACTGAGGGGAGACCTCATGGCAGTCTGCACCTTCTTCATGAGGGGCAGTGGAGGGGCAGCTCCCATCTCTGCTCTGTGACCAGTGACGGGCCCCAGGGAATGGCTGGAGCTGTGTCAGGGCAGGGTCAGGTTGGATCTCAGGAAAAGGTTCTTCCCCCAGAGGGTGGTTGGGCACTGAACAGGCTCCCCAGGGCAGTGGTCATGGCCTCAAGGCTGACAGAGCTCAAGGACAACACTCTGAGGGACAGGGTGGGATTGTTGGGGTGTCTGTGCAGGGCCAGAGGTTGGATGGATGATCCCTGTGGGGCCCTTCCAATTCAGGGTAGTCTGTGATTCTGTGATTCTAAACATGGAGCCACTCAGAGTCTGCCACACCACAAAACCTTTTTTAGTAGGGAGCAAAGACTGGATTGAAGCTACAAAGAGGAATGTTAGACTGAAAGGGAGAGACGTACTCAGGGGAGATTTACCAATTACCAGCCCTGAGGGCACCAGCACTTGGAGCATCCACGTTGAGATCAGATGGTTTCCCAACTCAAGGCAATAAATAGTGTTTCTGGGTTCATACACAAACCCAGAAGGTCTGCTGAGTTCCCCCTTCCCTGCTGGAGTTTCTGAATGAAATTTCATGACGTGAGTTATTCAGGAAATCAGATTAAACAATCACAGTTACTTTTGGCCTTCAAATCTGCTAATCTATTTTAAGTGTTCCCTGGGAGTCTATTACTGCAGGATCAGAGAAGCACACAGAACAAGACTGGCTGTGGAAGGGCCGCAGGGCATTCAATATCTGTCTCAGATCTCTGCTCTGTTCCACTCACTGTGCTGCATGTTTGCTTTTTCTCTTACACTGACTTTGTTACTGCTGTCAGAGTTTCTGCAAGAAAAGGTTCCCCAAAAGAGTGGGTGAAAGAAAGGAACATTTAAACCTTTCTGCTCTTATGGAAAGTGCCACTGAACACTGATGGCAGTTTTTGGTTAACAGCAGCATGCAGGAAAGCAATGAGTTTGTGGGAGTTGTGACAGCAAAGCACTCACACGTGGGTGCAGGACAAGCTTTTGGGGGGCAATATCCCAGTTGCCTTTCCGAGGCTTGGGAAAAAGGCAGATATCTGACAAAAGGCATAATTAGCATATAAAGTTATAAACATATATGCATACAAATGGAGTGCAGAGCAAAGATGAGCAAACGAGCACGGAGTAGAGCAAGGGGTGCAGTGATGACCCCATAGTGCTGTGTGAGCCTGGGATCCATGGTTTGGGCTCCCCAAGGAAGACAGGAATAGAGCAAAGACACACATGACTTTCCATGTACCCCATACCTCATCAGCTGAGTCTGGGTTTGAGCCTTCTTGTTGCTGCTGATGACCTGGAGGTGCTGCAGGCGATGTCCCAGCTGCTCACAAGTTGAGAGTTTGCTCCATAAGAAAGACAAAGGCCAAAACTTCAGCACCCTGCAGAAACACATGGGAATGTCCCCTTTTGCCTTTGCCATGCAGCAGGCAGGCCAGCATCCCAAATCCATGCAAAACAGGCAGTGCACAGTTAAGGCTGTGCAACCAGAGACGGCGATTAGATGTTACAGACTCTCTGAAAGGTTAACAGAATTAAGGGGCCTTGCCACACCAAGACATCTAAAGCAGACAACCCAACCTCCCATTTCCACTCTGTCAAACCACGGGCCTTGCTCTTCCAAGGAAGCCACAAGGCAATCCTGACTCCAGCCTGTGCTTTGGGATACATCACTGGGCTTGCACAATGCCCTGAGCCTCCAGCAGAGAGGAGCCAAGGCAGTTTTGTGTGCAGGGCAACAAACATGGTGTAACTGCTGCACAAATCCCAGTATTACCAATCATAGAATCACTGAATGGTTTGGGTTGGAAGGGACCTCAAAGCTCATCTCATCTCAACCCCCTGCCATGGGCAGGGACACCTTCCACTAGCCCAGGTGAATCCAAGCCCCGTCCAACCTGGCCTTGGACACTTCCAGGGATGGGGCAGCCACAGCTTCTCTGGGCAACCTGTGCCAGGGCCTCACCACCCTCACAGCCAACAATTCCTTTCCAATATCCCATCTAACCCTGCCCTCTGGCAGTGGGAAGCCATTCCCCCCTGTCCTGCCCCTCCAGGCCCTTGTCCAAAGTCCCTCTCCAGCTCTCCTGGAGCCCCTTTAGGTGCTGGAAGAGGCTCTCAGGTCTCCCTGGAGCCTTCTCTTCTCTAGGCTGAACAACCCCAACTGTCCCAGCCTTTCCTCACAGGAGAGGGGATCACCAGTCTCTGTTTTGTGTGAGCTTGGTATAACAAAGAGCAGTGCTCTCTGTGCAGTTTCTGTCCCTTTCCCCCCTCTTTTCTTTTTACTTCCAATTGATCCTTTTTTCTTTTTTTCTTTATTACTTCCAAATTCCTTTCTCAGGGTCTTCATTTCTACCTTCTCTCCACAGCCTTGCAGTGACCAGCATTATGTGGATAACACGACACTTGGCACTTAATTAGGTTTCAAAGTTAACATTCACATGAGGCTTGTAGGGGAGGAAACAGTCACACGGTTCTTTTCTTATGACTCAGAAGAAAAGTACTAAATGATGCTCAATTATTTTGGGGAGTTACTTTTATTGCCACACAACCTACAAAGCAAGGACTGATAGTGCTTTGTGTAGGTTAAAATGACACAGCACTGGGTGTAGAAGCCACAGCAACACAGAGCACTAGGTTTGCTTTGGAGGCTAAACTCTGATGTGGACATGATTTGAATCACTTTTCTCCTGTACACAGTTGTTGCTGCACTATTTTCACAGTGTTTCACTGTTTTCTGTTTAGGGTCCAGGGATCTACATTCACTTTTAGTCACTCCACCTACTCTCCTGGACTGCTTTGCCATGGTCCTGCAGTTCACGTCATTCCACACATCAACATTATTCCTTGTATCCTGCTTTGCTTTTGAAATTGTAGAGCTGCTTGGATCATTACTGAGCATGACCTGGAGATGTGTGTCCCTGCAAAGTGTGTTTGCCTTCCATGGATTTCACCAGAGGACATCAGCCCATGCCCAGCAGCAGAGTGCCCACAGGACAGTCTGGGATGGACAGACTGTTTATACATTTCACACAAATCACAAGGGTATGGCCCCTCCAAACCCCACTCAGCTCCCCATGGCTGCTATCCCCTCCTCCCCACATCCCCCTGAGCCCTTCCACCCACCCTTCGTGCAGGGTTTGTCAGCTTGAAAACCCAAGTGCTGAAGTGCCCCCTTCCCCCTCCCTCCCCATTCAGATTTCAGACACATTGGCTTTGAAGCACACGCAGTGTTCTGTGAATCATTCTTAATTTGAGGTCTCCAAGTTACTCAGCTCCTCGCTACAGCCTCCCACCTTGGAGACAAATGAAAGCACTGCTCCTCAGCTGCCTTGTCAGAGGAGGGGTTGAGGAAAGAGCTCCGTGCAGGGGCGGGAGAGGGGGGTCACTGATGCAAAGACCTGGGCTCACAGATTCACAGAGACACAAGAGCAGACGAGCTTTCTCTTCCAATTATGCCCCAGCCCAGTAGTTACAAATTCTGCTGTTGCAAAACTTGACTAGAGCAGAGAATTGCACTTGAAATGCAAAGGAGGGGGAAGGAGAAACGCTCTACCTGTGGGATTATGTCCAGATGGCTGAAGGTGAGGAATTACCAGTCAAACCCCAGCTGCCAGACCCTCTCAGCTGAGGCAGAAAGCAGCAGATCCAGGGCCCTGTGCCACACACTCACAGTGACAGTCCCACACCCTCTCCCAGCACTGAGTGTCTCTCACCATCCAGGGCTGCTCCTCAAGCAACAGACACACCAGACGGATGTGCTTGCCTGTGCTACAGCTGACTCTCTTTTCTTTTCACCCAACACCACAAGGACAACCTCTACTCCACTCACACACCTTCTTTGCAAAGGAAATACACATCCTTATTGAAATAAAAACACAAACATACTGCAAAAAGCTCAACAGAGCAGCTGCAAGATGTGCTACGGGAACTCTCATCTCTAGGAGGGCTGAGGAAGAAAGCCAGAAATATTCCCTGCGTGGTCTCCTACCCCTTTGCACATTGCCAGAAATGCTCCCACTTGTTTACCACCCACTATATAGAATGATTTTCAGAACTTCAATGGAAAACCAACCAGATTGAAAAACCCAACAAAAATCCAGTGACGTTGTGTCATTGCATTATTTAAGCAGCAGGAGATCTTTGGGGTATTTCCAAATATAAGGAATTTTAGCAATAAATTAGCACAGCCTCCATGAGTAAGTCTTGATTTTCCAATTCAGTTTTTTCCCAGGAGTGAGAGGGGATTTTTCAGATAACAGATGAAAAGCAATCTTTCCAAATCTAGATCACATGTAAATATTAAGCTCCATTAACCAGAACTCCCAGAAACTGCAGGAACAGTGCCTCCCTTTGGATGAGGGATCAGACCTCATGGTGTTTATAAACAGACTTTTTTCACAAGGAGCACACAGAACTTATTGTCCCAAGACAAAATCATCCTGATGTCCCCAAGAGTACAGAGACCTTCAGGGATAATGGGAATCCTGCCCCCAAGTCCCTCTGAAGCAGAATTGCAATGGCCACCCCTCAGCACACGGTGGTGCTGAAGAAATGGCTTAACTCAAGATAAGGGAGCACTGGGTGAGCTTGGATGGGTGTCAGCAACTCACTTCCCGAGATTTCCAGCTGCTGCCCTGCTTCTCCTGTGCAAATACACAACAGGACACATCCAAAAGGTCTGCAGCCCCAGAGGACATTGCTGATCTCTTTCTTTAGCTTTTCAAAGCTGACACCACAAAACCCAGGGAAAGAATGAAGTCCCGTGACCTGAAGGAGCAAAAACCTGGTAAATCTTATTTTATGGGACATCCTGTCCCAGCACAGGGAGAAGGGGACTGGAAGGACACCTGCCCGTAACACCCTGAACCCTCCCTGCCTTGAGGATGTTGGCACAAGGGAGGTTGTAGCACACACCACGTGCTGAGTGGAACCAAATTCCTTTAAATGACTTAGAAAGTCAAGCAGGAGGTTTGTTACAAAGCCAGGTATTAATCTCTCTGTTCTCTAAGACTGATGCTTTGTAAGATAAGTGAGTATAATGCTGATCCTACGGGTGAATAAAACAGAGCAGAGAACAAGCTGTATCTGTCTCCCAAGCCCAAGAACATGTTCAGCCCAGGTTTGTGTACAGCCAGCCTCACATTCTGCCTGCTGGCAGGTACAGCTGGCTGCTGCTGTGCCTCAAAACATCCATCCTGGGCTTAGGAAAAGCTGAAGTCAGAACTCCTGAGAAGCTGGGTAGCAGCTATCCGGGCCCAACCAGACTGAGCTTGAGCTCCCGAGTTAGACTTAGACTGTGGCCTTCTGGGGACCTGTGAGGCTTGGGTTAACCTGACTCTAAGTCTGACTGATCAAGTCAGGACCTTTTAAGACAAAGAAAAGGATCATCCTGTTTGTTGGTGGTGGTACAGCCCACGGACAGGCAGAAAAAGGACCTTCTGAGCTGACTCCCAATCTTCTGCCCAACCACAAAGTTGTGACTTAGTCACCATTAACAGCCACTAACACAGAGTCAGCATCTACAGAGCAGCCTCAGGAACCAGTGTCCTTGATTATATCAGGTTTTGGCCTGATCCTAAATCTCTTCCAATACAATAGTCCAAAACTGGACACTTTTCCCTTTAAGTACCAAAACATGTAACCCTACTGTTCAGAAAGTCTCCGCATGGGAAGAGTTTCACTGTAATTCTTTCACAACAGTATCACACCATTGGAAACTGTTAAAAGCCTCCCTTCCTCCTGCCCTTAGGCTGCACTTGAGAAGATTTATCCATGAATACAGTAGTAGCTGTTATCCAAATTTCATCAATTAAAGTGTCCCCCTGCAGCTTGGAACCAGAACTCCACTCTCCTCCCTGGCAGAGCCTCTCCAGGCAGGTTGACCAGGGCAGTGGTGGAATCACCATCCCTGGAAGTGTTCAAAAAGCATGTAGATGTGGCACGTGGGGACAAGGGTTAGTGGTGGCCTTGGCAGTACTGGGTTAATGGTTGGACTCCATGATCTTTCCAACCGAAATGATTCCATGATTCTAAACTTCTCCCCTTCAAATCTGCTCAGAATTCCTCATTAGTGCAAGCACTTGCCACACGTGGATCATCCTAGTCAGTCTCCTGGTTGTGAGAACAGGATTTCACCAAGGATTCATGCACAGCAGCAATCCCTGTGACCTGCTATAAGGTGCCAAGGCTGCAGCACCACAGACTCTTGGAGGACAATGGATTTAGAAATACTGTTTGCTGATGTTTGACAGATGTGAAGGGATTCACAGCAAACAGGGAGGAGGAAGTCCCAGCTGTGAAGCCATTAAGGAGAGGCTCACAGCATTCTGTCAGCCATGGAATAGCTGGAAATCCACTGGCCCAGCTGTGATGAAAGTGAAGTGGGGCTGCTGCAACTGCCTCCCCAGAAACCCTCCCAGCTCCATGAAGAGCCCTATCTGAGGGAGCCTTTGGCCTTGTGATTTCAGTGGGGCTCCCCAAACTCAAACAGCAGCCTGCTTCCAACAGAACCTTTTGTGTCAACCATATTTCTCACTGGGGTTGAGCAGAAATCCCATAAATGCCTAAATTACACCTCCACACAAAACAAGCTGGCTGATATCATGTCACTTACCTGCTCCTGCAGATCCCAGAGACCAGCGAGAGCAGGAACGTGAGGAGCATGCAGGCAGGCACAGAGGTCTGTTTGAGCAGCTCCACGATGATACTGGCCTCGACCCCCTCCGACTGCCAGTGGGTCAGCTTGATGGGCCCCTCGTCGTACCTGTCCGTCATGAACAGCACCCTGCTCCTGGCCACGGTGTCGAAGATGGCAGAGAGCTTGGAGGCATCCTCTGCCCTCCCATCAGCTGTGTCCAGAGGGGGGTGCAGATGGGAGAGCATAACTTTGCGTTGGTCATAGTACACCAAGATGACTTCTTCCTCCTTAGGGCTGCTGGAGTGTTTCTGAAGGGTAGAGCAGCTCCAAAACTTGCTGTCTCCCTCTTTGCTTATCTGAATCCAAGGCTCATGGGAGAATATGGTCCCAAGGTCTTCCAAGAACTCACTCAGACCCTCCTCTTTCTCCTGTTTGCTGTTGCTCCAGGAGCCCAGCACAGAAAGGCTGACTTTGGTCAGGCGCTGAACTTCCCCGAGGTACTGCTTCACCTGCACGGGGATGAAGGGGAAGTGCACCACGGCCAGGACAACTGCAGAGCTCTGCTCCGACAGCCAGCGGCCGATCAGGATGCCACTGTCTGCCGAGGAGCAGCACGACGGGAAGAACACCTTGAGTACCATGGCAGGGACCCTGGAGGGACAGGACACCTGCAACAAACACAAAAATAAAAGCTGAGAATGGTGAGTAAACGCAAGAAAATCTGAGCTGGCCAAAGTCACCAGGGAGGAGAACCAAGCAAATTTGAAAACACTGAGCCCAACCACCCGTGTAAGGACAGTGACAGCCACCAGACACACGCACACGTTCAGGGGGTTCCTGATGATCTGCAGTCTTTGAAGTGAGGAAAGGTGAGACTGGAGTCACCTTTTCTGAGTCCTGGAGAGGTCTTTCCCTGATAAGCACAGCGCATCAGACCAGACAAGATCAGGAATTCATCCAGCCTTGGATCTTAGATCCCCAACTGGATGTGCTGGAGCACTTCTAGAGTGCACCATGGTTTCTCTGGGGAGTATTTCCGGCTATTACCAACAATCAAATATTGATCCATGCCATAAAGCCAGATAATTTCAGACTCCTTTATCATCTCAGAACCCAGAGCTGTGCTCTGCAACAAACTCACTGAGCAACCTTAGTCGGATCACTCAGCTCCTCTTGCCTCACTCACCTCATCTGGAAACTGCGACAATAATTTCATCAAAAGGGACTACAGTGATTAATTGAAGTTTGTGCAGCAGTTTTAATTCACTAGACACGAGAGCCTAAAAATGGAGAACCCTCTCCACTTTATCAGTGCTCCTTATCTGCAGTGTTTTTCTCCCCATCATTAAGAACACATCTCAGTGGCTTTGGGAGACTCTTCCCAAAAGGAGCTTTGAGGCAGTTGACAGTGTCTCTTTAAATAAGGTGGAGGTTTCTAACAGAGCTGTAATTGCAGTAAGGAGGGCGCTGGCGCAGAACAGTCGCACCCGGCGCCCGTTGTCCTTTCCCGTCCTTCAGTGCTTTGTTAGGGATGTGAAAACTCTGCAGGGCCCCGAGGCTGCCTCCTCTGCAGAGACCCAGTCAGTCGGAAAGGGAACACAGAGGGTATTTATAACATGGACAGAGGATGCGCAGGGAAGGCCCTGATGGCTTTGTTTTCCTCTCCGTTAATGCAGGACAAGGGAGCCAGTAAATCTCAGCACCTGGGAATTTGCTGCCGTGTGGAGGGATGGGGAGCAGCAAAGGAGAGTGATTAACCTCTGTGGTTAAAACTCAGAGAAGGTTAATCTGGGGAGCTGCGGCTGCTCCACCCCTGGAAGTGTCCAAGGCCGGTTGGACGAGGTTGGAGCAACCTGGGATAGTGAAAGGTGTCCCTGCGCACGGCAGGGGTGGAATGAGATGGGCTTTAAGGTCCCTTCCAAACTTACCACTCTGGGATTCTATGATTCCTCCAGTCCCCCAGCCCCAGTACAGCACTTGGAAATGTAGGAGTTCTCAGCTCCTCGAGCAACAAGGTGAGGTTCCCTTGGTGCACAGCACGGTCCTCCGATGGGAAAAGCACCACAGCTGCTGCCTTTGCAAGGAGTAATGTTGTTCTTCCTTGGACTGAATTCTCCCTTTTACAGAAAAGTACCCCCAAAACTTCCCTCAAGCAGACATAGGGGTGCTCCTGAGGGATTTTTTTGGAGCGTGGTGCTGGAAGCACAGTGTTGGCAGGTGCTGAGGGCACCCAGCACCGCCCCTTGCTGCCCCATGGACCCTCCAGCCCCTGGTGAGATCTGGAGGCCACAGAGGGATAACCTTGGAGACCTGGAGTCTGTGAGGAAACAGGATCTCAAAAGAATCACAGAATCACGGAATGGTTTGGGTTGGAAGGGAATTTAAAGCCCATCCAGTTCCACCCCCTGCCATGGGCGAGGACACCTTCCACCAGACCAGGTTGCTCCAAGCCCCGTCCAACATTTCCAGGGATGGGGCAGCCACAGCTTCTCTGGGCAAGTGATAGAACCTCAACTACTATGTGTCTTCCCAAAGGGTTTCAAGCCTCCAGCAGGAGGGAAGGGAAGCAGAGAGCTGTGTGAGGGAGGGCAGAAGTGGCAGCTGTGACGCCCCAAGGCTGTCGGGGTGCAGCACACCAGGCTTGGGCAGGACAGAGACCTGCAACACAACCTAAAAATGGCATCTTTCACCAAAGCCTCATGACTATCACACCCAAATGGACTGAAAAACAAGACTTCCAAGCTTATTTTTCACTTCTCTGGAAATATAGGGAATAGCTTCTACAGAAAGAGTCAGGTATTTTTGGTGTTGTTTTTCTGGAGGACCACAGAGATGCCAAAGGACACATGTCCTATCCAGAAGTGGTGAAACAGACACAATTAATTAGATTAGTCCTTAAAATAGTTTGAAATAAAACCTGTCCCCTATATTTCGCCTTCCTTCCCTTCAGTATCCCTGGTTTGTCCAGGAATACTGGCCAAAGTAGTGCTCCTTTCACCACCTCTCATGTCTCCTTGCTTAACTCAGGCTGTCAAGGAAACATTGTCAGGTGAGATGAGGTTTTGCTTTAGATTTGCAAAAGGATTCTAATTCTTTTCCCCTAAGACCCACAGACATACTCCCAGGAAAAAGGAAATAAATTATGTAAATACAGGGGGTCTGAAAGGCAAAACAACAGATTGAATGTGTCAGGAACATACATACACACATATGCTCAGACACTACTTAAAATAATATAAATTTAGCTAGTGATAACATTCTAGTTATATCACAGTACCAAAACCTTGTAAGTGAAGTTGCCAATAGCTGAATACTCTAAAAACTGAAAGTGAGTTCCATTTTTGAAAGAAAAAAATAGAAAAATTAAAAGAATAATTACTTTAAGGGGGTTTTCAGTACTTATATCAGTAATATTGGAGAGGTAAGTTTTCAAAGTTGATTTTTTAATTGTTCTTTTACCTCAAGAGATGTCAGAGGTGTTCGAGTGTATACCTACGAGAGACTTGCAGTGTCTCTGCACAGCTGACCTTAAAGCTTTCTCCATCCATTGGACATTTGGAAGAGGAATTGTCTACAGACTCTCAATACAAACATTTACTTTTCACTGAGTTTGGTTTTTTTTTTTAGATAGCCACAGTCATCTGGGAAAACTTCTCATGAAGCAGAAACACTTATCCTTATCTTCTCTATTTTGGGAGTTTTTCCTCCTACACCTTTCCCAACATTTTAAATTTATATCATTTTATGCACCCAACTAATCTGGCTATAGCTCAGGTCAAATCATACCTAAGCACATCATCTGCCCTTTGGCTGCTGCAGAGAAGATTCTGATACAATTTTCAGGCTGTACAAAATATCTTGACAGCTGAAAACCAGCTAATCAACTATTCTTACGTTACTGTGGTTTGTATTCCCAAATCCACAACTGGCTGTGTATCCCACCTCATTCATTTCAATAGACTGAAATATAAAGTTCACCTCTTAAGTGTCATCACAGTCAATTGTTTTCACTGCTGCTAATTTTCGCAGAAAAATCCTACCAATGTGCTTAGTCCCTGTTCATAAAGTGCCTAAAATCTTCCAGATCCACCCATTCCTGCTGGAAACCCCCAGCCTTTCCCTGTGATGCCACAGAGCATCAGCACAACAATCTCAGGTGACCCAAACAAAAAATGGACACCACCTAAAATGTGTTAAGGTGACCAAAAAATTAAGACAGGACCCCAGGATGAATTAATTTCAGAACTTTTGTCAAAAAAGCCAAGGTGAACAGTGGGATGTGGCCCAGGTGTCACCACATGAGCTGTCCTGTGGCCACCAGCAGAGCCAAGGGGTGCTGACCCTGGGTCAAACCCACACCTGAGCACTCCAAGGTCCTTCCAGGGGGGTGAGGGAGGGCAGGCCAGGAGATACACAATCATAGAAACATAAAGGTTGGAAAGCCCTCCAAGACTGTCGAGTCCAACCATTCCCCCAGCAGTGCCAAGGCCACCACTAACCCACGTCCCCAAGTGCCACATCCACATGGCTTTTAAATCCCTCCAGGGATGGGGACTCCACCACTGCCCTGGGCAGCTGTGCCAGGGCTGGATAACCCTTTCCATGAAGAAATTTTCCCAATATCCAATATAAACATCTCCTGGCACAGCTTGAGGCCGTTTCCTCTCCTCCTGTCCCTTGTTCCCTGGGAGTAGAGTCCGACCCCCCCCGGCTCCCCCCTCCTGTCAGGGAGTTGCAGAGCCAGAAGGTCCCCCCTGAGCCTCCTTTTCTCCAGGCTGAGCCCCCCCAGCTCCCTCAGCTGCTCCTGCTGCTCCAGCCCCGTCCCCAGCTCCGTTCCCTTCCCTGGACACGCTCCAGCCCCTCAGAGTCTCTCCTGCCGTGAGGGGCCCAGCAGTGCCCCCCGCCCGCGGCTCCCCCGGCTCCCCCCACAGCCCCCGGCCCGGCCGGGCCCGCCCCGCTCCTACCGCCCGCCCGGCGCCGCCGCTTCCGCCCGCGTTGCCCGGAGACGCGGGAGCCGCGGGGCCCCGCAGGGAGGGCCCGGCCGCCGCCGCCGCCCGCCGCCCGCGTTCCGGGGCTCTCGGGGCCCGGCTGTGCCCGCTCCCCGGGAGAGCCGGGAGGGCTCGGCTGTCCCCGCTCCGCTCCCTGTGCCCGCTCCCCGCGCTCCTCCCGGCGCCTTTCCCGGGCCGGGGAGCGGCGGGGCCGCCTGGGACGGGCGATAAGGGCAATCAGCGTGCCCGTCCTCCCCTGGAGCGGGGCCAGGGGCTCCCATGGCCTCATGGGACCCCCCTGCCCCCGATCCCACAGCCCAGGGACTCACCTGTCCTCACCAGACCCTGTTGTCCTCCATCCTCCCGGGGCCAGAGGCTCGGCTGTCCCCATGGAACCCAGTTGTCCCCCATTCCCACATGCCAGAGGCTCACCTGTCCTCACAGGACCCCATTGTCCTCTGTTCCAAAAGTCCAGGGACTCACTTGCCCTCACGAGACCCCACTGCCCCCCATCCCACAGGGCTCTCCTGTCCTCATGGGATCCTGTTGTCCCCATCCTACAAGTGAGGGATGTCCCTTTCTAATGTGGGACCCTGATGTCCACCATCCCCAAAGGCCAGGGACTCGCCTGTCCCCACAGGACCGTGTTGTCCCATGTCCCCAGAGGCCAGAGGTTTGCCTGTCCTCATGGGACCCCCTTGTCTCCCATCCCCAAAGGCCAGGGACTCGCCTTGCCAAGCAGGACCCCATTCACCCTCATCCCCAAAGTCCAAGGACTTGCCTTTCCTCAGGAACCCTGTTGTCCCTCATCCCAAAGGTCCATCCCCATGGGACCCTATTATCCCCCACCCCCACAGGCCAGGGGCTCACCTGTCCTGACAGGACCCCTTGACTCCCACCCCCAGCACCTCAGCAGCCCCCTGGCCTGGCAGAGGCCTATGAGTGCAGATGGGTGCCCGGGAGCTTCCCTCCTGTGACCCAGTGGTGGGTTGGGGCCAGCGAGCTTGGGAAGACTCTGGGCAATGTGAGGGGGTCCCAAATGGAAAGGGAGAGTGGGTGTGGAGGTGAGGGTGAGCTAGAGAAGAGGTTTTGGGGGCTTATTTTTGTTGTTGAGTGCCACAGAATTGGAATAAGGTGGGGGAAGGTTTGGTTTTCTGGGAGCTCAGCTCCCTGGGATGGGACAGGTTCATCTCTGTACCTACAGACCACACAGACAGGCCCCTTCCCTATTGCTGGGTTTGCTCTGGGGCTGCCTTGTTCTACAGGGAGAGGGGTCTGGGAGGGCACCATCTTCAGTGCTTGTTCTAAGGCCAGGAAGGCCCTCTCCAGGGATCGTTTTGAGTGAGAGGTGGTGACTGGACTCAGGTCTCAGACATCAGCAGAGGCCAAGGAGCCGTTCAGCACCATGTCCAAACTGAGGGCTGGAGATGGGAGAGGAAAATGCCCTTCCCTGTGCCACCACACCCTGCCCACTTTCCCCTGTGCCACCACACCCTGCCCGCCTCTCCCTGGTCTCTGCTGATAAGGGCAGTGGCTCTGACCCCTCCTCCACAGGGGATAACAGGCAGCCCAGCCCAGCAGTCTCAGCCCCAGGATGGGGGGCAGTGTGAGCAGTTCCACATTCCCATATGGAATTTACTCTGTGCAGTGGTTGTTGCTTCCCTGTAGAGGTCAGGAATGCAGCACAGAAGGAGTTCCCTTCATCCTACCCTTCTCCTGAAGTCTGCTACAGACCCAGCGTGCCATTCTGTGATTCCAAAACTTTTCCTAATATCCTGGGGATGAGTTAGTACAGACCAGTTGTCTCAACCATGCAAGGCTGGACAGGGCTTGGAGCAACCTGGTCTAGTGGAAGATGTCCCTGCCCATGGCAGGAGGTGGAATGAGATGGCCTTTAAGGTCTCTCCCAAACCAAACCATTCTGTGATTCCATGATTCTCTGACAGGCCACGGCTGCCAGCTCTGGCCTTACCACTCTGGTCATACTCTGGCATCAGGAAGGTGGAACCATGGTACATCAAAACAGTGTGTGGGGAAGAAAAATATTTGTATTAGCTTTGCAAAAACACACAAGGATTTGAGGGTGTGGTGGTAAATTTGCCAAGGCACCAACTCCTGGCCAATTCTGAGTAGCCTGGTCATCCTTTAGCTATTCTGGTGCTGGTTTAGCTGCTCCAGAGTTGGTCTAGTCCTTGCTTCTGCCATCTGGAGAAGCTGAGGGCCATCAGGAGGTCAGGTCTGGGGCAGTGCTCTGCATCCGTGGAAACGTTCAAGGCCAGGAACTTGGAGCAACCTGGTCTAGTGGCAGGTGTCCCTCCCCATGTCAGAGGGGTTAGAACGAGATGAGCTTTAAGGTCCCTTCCAACCCAAAACAGTCCATGATTCTATGATATGATTCTGTGTGAAGGAGATGGAGCTCACAGCCACCAGCAGACCCACAGCTCAGCTGGGCTGCAGTGGAGCCATCCTCCCTCCCCTCCTGGGTGTTTGGTTGGGGTGACCACATGGTGCCCCAGGGTTGGTGGGATTGTAAGGGGGTCTCACACAGTACTTAAAGACTTTGACACAGTTCTCCCCCGTGTCTGCCACAAAGAGGTGCCCGAAGGGGGAGCAAGCCATGCCAGCAGGCCTCTGCAGCCCCACGGACACCAGGCAGACGGGAGCCCCGTGCTCTGGGAACAAGTGGACTGTCCGGCGCTGCTCGTCTGCCACCAGGATGCTGCCATCCCTATCCACACACACCCCAGCGGGGTTGCCAAACTGGTGTCCATATTTGCTGCTGAGGGAGCAGAGGAGCTTGTGGCTGCTCATGAAGACCTTGACATCCCCACACTCCTCGCTCACCACAAAGCCCCCGTTGGGCGCTGGGCTGACGTAGCGAGGCCCCTGCAGGTCAGGCACTGAGTGGACCTCGAGTGTCTTGAAGGCGTGGTCCAGAGCAAAGCTGTGCACTTGGCCTTGGGCATAGTCTGCTACCAAGATCTTGCCCATGGAGTCGACTCCAATGCCCCTGGGGGAACCAACCTTTCTGATCTTTACCCATTCCCTCTTGGAGAGGCTGGTGTAAGGGTTGAAGGCCCAGATGGCTTCATTCACCATGTCGGCCACAGCCACCATTCCCATGCGAGTCACAGTCACATCTTCTGGCAGGAAAGTGCCCTTCCCCCTTTGCTGGCAGGGCAGGGCCTGCAGCGTGTGGCCTGTGCTGGAGAGGACGTGGACCCAGGGAGCATTCTCAGCTGTCAGGTAGATGGAGCCATCCGGGGAACAGTGGATTCCATGGACACCCCCATAGCGGCTGCCAGTGGGGTTGGGGATCTGCCGGACCAGGTTGTCCTGGCAATAGTGGAGGAGGTTCTTGATGTTGTCCAGATCTCCACACAGACTTTTGGCCTTATCTGCCAGCTGGTGGACTTGGTGCTGTGTCACCATGCCCACGCTGGGCTGGCTGCTCAGCAGTGGGCTGGCTGTCTGGAGAGTGGCAAATGACTTCAGCTGGAGGCTGTAGATGGTTTTCAGCAGCTTCTCCTTTAGCTGGCTGTTCTCCAGGGTGTAGTCCATGACAATCTCTTGTCCCTGTTTGGGGGAAGCAGGAGGACCATGACTGTCCCTGCCTGTTGCCATCCCTGGGGATACACTAAGGTGTTTGCTGCCTACCCAGGGTCAAGGTGTAGACACTGGTCTGGATTAACTTCAGTGCCAAAGAAACCACATCACTGTAGTGCCAGCTAATTATGTGCTCGGGACATAAAGACAAAGAAAGACATTGGCATGAAAATGAAAGAGTCATCAAGCTGGATCTGCAGCTGGAGGAACAGCCAGAAAGGTCCATTGGCTTCAACGACAGCTCAGCTGGTGTCAGATGTGGCCTGAGGATTTTTGTGTAAAGGTGAGCCATGTGTGAGCACAATCTCCACCACTCTGGTTCCTCAGATTAGTGGCTTCTCTCAGGTTTTTAACACCTCTTAACCCTATTTTCTGTGAACCTCATCTGTCCAAACCATGCTCAGTCTATGATAACACTCAGGACACTGAAGATGAGTATTCCTTAACTCCCACATGGGTCAGATGTCACACGTGGCCAGCACATCTCTTTGCTAAGGGCACCCTCTCCGCATCCAAATAGATTCATAGAATCACAGAATATTCTGAACTGGAAGGGACTCACATGGATCATCAAATCCAACTCCTGGCCCTGCACAGACACACTAAGCAGTGATGGGAGCCCAGTTCTGCTGTGTGTTCCCAGGGCCTGGCTGGAGAACAGCTTGTAGCACACAGCCAGGAGCTTGCAAGGGAAATGTGGCCTCATTAAAGCTCCTGGGGAGGCAGAAGTTCACTTTGCTTTAAATGTGATTATAATTAATATTATAATGGGCACACTTGGCTGTTTTGAGTTGTTTGCAGGCCGTCACTCCACTTTTATCACCCCATGTCCCATGATTGCCTGGATCATGTGCTCTGTGCTGCCTGCAAAAGGGACATTTCCCCAAACCACAGCTGAAGGAAGCTAAGGCATACTCTGCCAAACAGTCCTTTCCATGTGCAAATCCCACAATTATCTAAACCCTATCCCCTGAATACTTGCAGAGCTACCAAATACAAGTGTGTGATGGTGGGGATGAGTGTGAATACAGACAGAATCCAATTTCTGCTAGATTTGGGGCCTGAAAACAGCTGTTTCTTCCCCAAAGTGGTTGTGCTTTGTCTCCAGCAGCAGAGACCTGTTTGGTGGAAATAAGCCCCCCACCCCCACCCAGAACTGCAAGTCAGGGTCCTCCTTCAGTGCTGGACAGAGTCCAAAATCCAAACCACTGGATTTTACAGATGGGGAAACTGAGCCACCACCAGGGAGCTGCTATGCCAGCCACCACACCCCCCTCACCAGGAGCACCCACCTCCCTTCCCAGGTGCTGGGCACCCAAAAGCTACCCTCAGACCATTGATGGTGTGTCCTGAGCCAGGCCTGAGCTGCTCATTCAGGGTCCAAGCCCAAGAAGAGGTCTCTGACCTGTCCCCCACACAACTCAGGGCAATGACCACGAGCCCAGCTCAACAGACCTTGTACCTCAGTCCTGCTGTCCAGGAGCTGCCTGTCCTTCCCTGGCAGCGCTGCCCTCCCACCGGCTCTGTCCTGCTCTGTCTCACCAGCTCTGTCCTGCTCCGTCCCACCGGCTCTGTCCTGCTGCCTCAGGAGCAGGAGTCCTCCTGCCGGGCAGGGAGCAGGACCAGGGGATCTTGTGTTGTTAGTGACGGGCGATTGCCCTTGGGTCTGGGTAAACACAAAAACTCCTTGTGCTGACAACCAGAAGCAGTGACACGAGGGCTTATCTGTGTGGGTTTTTTACTCCCTGCTGGTCTCCTGCCAGAGACAAGGTGCCTTTCCCGCAGGATCGTTCTGTGCTCCAAGGTGCCCAGCTGCAGGGATGATCTGGGGCTTCTAAGGAGAGGCAAAGGGGCTGATTTGCTGCATGTCACCCTTGGCAGCTGCTGGGGTGGGACAGGAACACCCTCACTGTTAATCAGGGCTCCTGCCTGGTCTCGTGGCTGCGTCGCTGCCTCCCCGTGTGCCCCCAGCCTGGGCACTGTGCAGATGTGTGCCTCAATCTCCCCGCTTGCAAAAAGGAGACTGGGGAATTTTACCATGTCAGGCTTTGAGGTGCAGTGATGGAGAAGTTCCAGGAAGAGGCAGGTCAGCCAGGACTCCTGGCACAGCCCCCCCTCCATCTCCATGCTGCTCAAACCAGGCTCCCCCCAGCTGGGCAAATCCATGTTTGGAGCTGATGGTCGCTTTTATCAGTTCAGCTCCAACAAAGAGGGTCAGGAGTAAAAGCAGAGTCGGCCAGGAGCAGCCTGCAAGGGGCTGCTCAGAACCTGCCCTTCCTCTCTGGCAGTGATTCCTGGCAGCGCTTCCTGTCTGTGCTCCATCCACCTTTGCCAGCAGTGAGCTCAAACCACCCACCTTAAACCTGGTCAAGGTGTGAAGAAGTTTGTGTCTATTCATTCCTCAGATGGGCCAAAGGCAAGTGAAGTTTGAATCAGACTCAGCCACCTTTGGGATGTTTGGAGGGGCTGCAAGTGCCTGGCCCTTGGGGCTCAGGAAGCAGTTTGGGGTCCAGCTGGCTACAGGAGCTGTGGGACGGGGATCTGCCTCCAAAGCCCCAGGACTGGGTGCTCCTCTTGCCATGTGTTTAGGGCCCTTCTGGTCCTGTATCAGACTCCGAAGCTCACAGTGCCTGGGAAGCTGCTTCAGACCTATTACCAGCCAAAATTACAAAAATAACTTGACACGACAAGCACCACGGCCGCTCCATCCGAGCCCCAGCAGGACGGGAGTCAGCTTCAAAAACCATCTCCCAGGGCAACAGGGTCTGACCTTTTGTTTCGCTGTTGTGAGCTCCATCACCAGGATAAACAAACACAGCCTGGCCCTGGGGCTCCCTTTCACCTTTCCAGGACTGTGGCTCTGTCACAACCTGTTCAGAAGCCATCCCTGGACCCCCGAAGACACCTGTGTCATGGCAGGCCTGGCACAGCCCATGCCCACACCAGCACCGGGAGCTACAGGGTTCAAGGACGAGGGCATGGTCAGCCCGCTGGCTCTGGAGATGGACCAAGGGAAAGAGAGTTTGGGTTCAGTTCAGGCTTTCCTGGCGCACATTCCTTGCAGGTATGAGTGATGAACTTCTCACCTTGCAACTTTTCCCACCCTGGCCCAGGGACAGCAGATCTTGGTTGAGTGTCCACAGGGAACAGACAAGCCCTGGGTCTCTGCCAGTCTCTGTGCCCAGGGATGCTTAGTGCCCACCTGGCAATGTGCATGTGTGCAGGGAGCCAGTGGGAGATCCCATGGGAACAGCCGATGTTATTGCTACCAAGTCACAGATTTGGGGGGAAAAAATATTTCCCCATCTAGAGCACAGCTCCTTGGCTGAGGAGAGGACCGGGGGGACAGAGATGGCCACAGTGTCAGTGCAGTGTTAATTGTCATGGTGCAATGAAACCCTCCTGGGGCTCAGGTCCATGCTGGACACTGGAGCACTCCAGCCCTGAGTCCCAGCAGTCCCCAGCCTGGTCAGGTCACAGAATGACACAACGAGTTGTAAGGGACGCACAAGGGTCATGGAGTACAACTCCTGGGCCTGCACAAGACCATCCCCAAGAGTCACACCCTGTGCCCCAGAGGATCATCCAAACCCTCCTGGAGCTCTGGCAGCCTTGGTGCTGTGCCCACTGCCCTGGGGAGCCTGGGCAGTGCCCAACACCCTCTGGGGGAAGAACCTTTTGCTGAGATCCAACCTGACCCTGCCCTGACACAGCTCCAAACCATTCCCTGAATGTTGTCCCTGGTCCCCCCAGAGCAGAGCTCAGTCCCTGCCCCTCCTCTGCCCCTGCCCAGGCAGCTGGAACTGCAGGGAGGTCTCCCCTCAGTCTCCTCTTCTCCAGCTGAACACACCAAGTGCCCTCAGTGTCCTCACACGGCTTCCCCTCAAGGCCCTTCCCCATCCTCGTTTCTCTCCTTTGGACACTCTGTAATGGCTCAATATCTTCCTTCCATTGTGTGCCCCCAAACTGCCCCAATGCCACAGGTGAGGCCGCCCCAGGGCAGGGCAGAGCGGGACAATCCCCTCTGTGGCCAGGCTGGTGATGCTGGGCCTGATGCCCCCAGGACATGGTTGGCCCTCCTGGCTGCCAGGGCACTGCTGACTCAGGGCCAAGTGGCCATTGCCAGGACCACCAGGTCCATGCTGGATGTCACAGCACCGCATCCCAGAGGGCCCCAGCAATCCCCAGCCTGCTCCGGACCTCTGTCAGCACAAGGAGGTTGCATCCAAGGGCTGTGACGGTTTGCAGGGACTGAAGGGGCGATGTGGGGACGAGGTGAGATGGCAGCAGCATCCAGCTGGACACAGGCTGGTCATTGCTTTGCACAGACACCAGGCGGCTCCGTCTG
>NW_020925717.1:0-3038 GCF_003984885.1 Neopelma chrysocephalum
CCCCCCCAGGGACGGGAGAAGCCTCATCCGGGCCACAAATCCTGGGAAAAGGGGGCCCAGGGACAGGTCACCGTGTCCCCTTTGCCTTCAGCCCCGGGGGGTGAGGAGGGTTCCCCCCCCAGCACCATCCCCCATGTGCCCCCCAACGTGTCCCCCTGTGGGAAGGGGCAGAGACCCCGGGTTGGGGTCCCCGAGGAGCCCCCTGGGCTTGTCCCCACATCCCCTGGGGGGGAGAGTGGACGGAGAGGGGGTGGGGGGTCCAGGAGCATCAGGAGCTGGGGGAGGGGGAGCTGGGACCCCCACACTGCCCCCACACCCCCAGCAGGGACCCCCGACTTGTCACTGTGTCCCCAACACGGGGGGTGAAGGCAGGACCCCCCCGTGTCACCTGCTGGTGCCACCAGGGCCCAACCCAGCGAGGAGACACCGGTTAAAAAAGGCAGGAAAAGACCAAAGAGGGAGCAAAAAAAAGACCAAAATGAGACAAAACAAAGAGGACCCAACAAACTGTGTCCCCTGGTGCCACCAAACCTGGCAGGGCCCAACCCAACCCAGTGAGGAAACACCAGTTAAAAACCAGAGTAAGACTAAAAAAGACCCCAAAAATGACCAAAACCAGACGAAATGGAGAAGCCAAAACCAGACAAAATGGAGAAGACCCAACAAACTCTGTCCCTGTGTCACCTCCTGGTGCCACCAAACTCAGGGAGGGGACACTGGTTGTAAAAGGCAGGAAAAGACAAAAAGAAGACCAAAAAAAAGCCCTCCAAAATGACCAAAATGAGACAAAATGGAGAGGATCCAACAAACTCTGTCCCCATGTCACCTCCTGGTGCCACCAAACCTGGCAGGGCCCAACCCAGCAAAGAAACATCAGTTAAAAAAACCAGAAAAAGACCCAAAAAAGACCCCAAAAAATGACAAAACAAGACCCCAAAAATGCCCCAAACCAGACAGAAATGGTGAGGACCCAACAAACCGTGTCCCCCTCGGCGGCACCGGGACAGTGGTGGGAGCGGGTGGGGGGGCTGGCAGAGGAGCCCTGGGGGGGTTGGTGGTCTCGTGGGGGGGTTCATGTGGGTCTCTGGGGGTCTCAGTGGGTGCCCAGGGTGATGGTGATGCCCCCCTCCCCTGGGTGGGCTCCAGCTCTGCCCCCTGCAGTGCCCCGGGTCGGGGGGACGGCGGCAGAGCCCTGGGGGCTATTGGGGGTGTCGGGCGGTCCCGCGGGGTCCTGGGCGGTCCTGGGGGTCTCTGGGGGGTCTCAGTGCGTGCCCAGGGCGATGGTGATGCCCCCCTCCTCCTGGATGGGCTCCAGCTCGGCCCCCTGCAGCGCCTGGGTGAGCAGGGTGAGCTCCTGGCACAGCGTCTCGAAGCGATATCCCACGCGGATGTCGGGCACGTTGGTCCGGCGGATGTCGTTCCCCTCCGGCCCCTCCCGCTGGTAGTTGGGGCCCAGCCAGTAACTCTTCACCTGAGGGGGCACCCACGGGGTCAGGGGGGGGCCTGGCACCATGGGGGGGGGATGGGGATGGAGGGATGGAGGATGGGAATGCGGGACTCGGGAAGGGGGACGTGGGAAAGGGCAGCACCTTGTGGGAGAAGCCGCTCATGAGGACGCTGTTCCGGGCCAGCTCACACATGTCACAGGAGCTGAGCTTCCACACCTGGGTGGCGATGCTGTACTCCTCCATCAGGGGCTCCTGCAACAGGGACCCTCAGAGACCACCCAGGGACACCCTGGGGACCCTGAGAGATCACCCAGGGACACCCCAGGGATCCCTGACACCCCACAAGAGCTGAGCTTCCACACCTGGGTGGCGATGCTGTGCTCCTCCATCAGGGGCTCCTGGAATGGGGACCCTCAGAGACCCCACAGAGACCACCCAGGGACCCTCAGAGACCACCCGGGGACACCCCATGGACACCCCTGACACCCCACAGGAGCTGAGCTTCCACACTCAGAGACCCCTCAGAGACCACCCAGGGACAACCCAGGGACCCTGAGACCACCCAGGGACACCCCAGGGACCCTCAGAGACTCCTCAGAGACCACCCAGGGACCCTCGGAGACCACCCAGGGACACCCCATGGACACCCCTCAGCTCCACCCACCCATGGACACCCCCCAGACACCCCCTCAGATCCCACCCCCAGACCCCCCTCAACTCCCTCCCACCCCCCTGGACGGGGGTCCCACCTCCTCCCCCTCTGGCCCCCCCAGCCCCACCCCGGGGGTGTCTGTGGCCGGTGCCCCCCTCCCCAAAGGCCCACCTTGGTGAAGTGGAACTGCAGGGGGTCGTCGGTGGACAGGGACACCATGAGGCCCCGGGACAGGTACTCGGGCAGGGGGTTGCGGTGGTAGCTCAGGAACAGGCTGTTGTTGCTCAGGGGGGACATGGCGATGCCGATCTGGGCCAGGTAGTACAGGTACTGCAGCACGGGGGCCTGGGGGCACACGGGGGTCAGGGGGACGCCCAAAACAGGAGAAAAAACTCCCCAGATGGTGTTAGTACAGATAAGGGAGAGAGCAGCTCTTCCAGGAAAGCCTTCAGGTGCAGGGAGCACAAAGGTTCACACCCACACACAGAACTCGCACACTTTTATATCTTTAACTAATTTCCGTATCTAGGGGGTACCTCCAACCCAAAAACCACTCTTGCCCCCGGTACCACCCTCAGAACTGCCCCACTGGAGCCTTTCCAGGGGTTCTGGGCCCTCTCTCTTGTTTTAACTCCAATATATCCCATTATTTGGGTCCAGGTGCACATCCCAGGACAGCCCTGCTGAAACCTCCTGCCCTGGAAAGAGGGTGAAACCGAAACTCAGGAACACAAACTGTGAGAAAGTAACTGCCTGACATGAAAGGAAATCAGGGAATCACAGAACCAGCCGGGTTGGGAAAGACCTCCAAGATCATCCAGTCCAACCCTGGATCCAACCCCGCCGTGGTTCCCAGCCCATGGCACTGATGCCACATCCAGTCTCACCTTCAACACCTCCAGGGACAGAGAATCCACCCCCTCCCTGGGCAGCCCATT
>NW_020925718.1:0-3512 GCF_003984885.1 Neopelma chrysocephalum
GCAAAGGACTGGAGCTGTCAGAGCCAATTAGTCCTCCAGTGAACCATTTAGCTGCTGAAATAAATCCAGTCCCGGGCACGGAATTAGCAGGATTCGAGACAGAAAAGCCTGTGTGGGTACGCAGAGCATTGAGCTCGTGCAGATTCGTGCACAGATGCAACTTCCTATGTTTTAATACTTGAGTGCTTTTTACACACAAACTGGCCACTGAAACTCCCTTGGGTCACAATGTGCAAAGGAGGGACAGCTTTATCCAGAACACATAGACCACACAATTTCTCAAAGGTGGATCAGAATCTGTGCCAGCCTGTGGTGGAACCATGAAAAGCCACCAGCAGGAGTTGCATTTCCCATACGGATATCAGGTGGGGACAAGTGCCACAGGAAAGGTAAATCCATGGTGGGGTGGGAAGGGCCAAGGTGCTGCCCTGGCAGAGAAGGGTGGATGTCCCACTGCAACATCTCCCAGCAACGCTGCTATGGGTGGAAAAACACCATTAAGGTGGGACAAAGTCTAGGAAAGCAACTGCAGAGTCCGTCTCCCTCTAAATGTGATGTCTCCATCATCCAGACACAAAGCTGTGCTTTGGACCTCCCTGCACCAGTCTTGTTTTTCCAGCTCCTTAACCGCATCAGAACAAGACCAAAAAAATTACTTCTTTTTATATTCTTGTAGTGGGTTGACCCTGGCCAGATACCAGGTACCCACTAAAGCCTCTCTGTCCCTCTCCCTCTGCAAGTGGACAGAGGAGAGAGAAAAAAAACCAGCTAAGGATTCATGAGTAGAGATAAGAGCTGGGAAAGGTCAGTGACTGATCACCTTCACAGGCAAAACAAGACTCAAAGTGGGGATAGTACTTAAATTTATTACTAACAGGATAAGAGCCAAAGAGTGAGAAATAAAACAGTCTTAAAAACACCTTCCCCCACCTTTCCTTCCATGTTCTCCCTCCTCCCCCCCAGCAGTGCAGGGGGATGGGAATGGGGGTCACAGTCAGTTGTTGTTTCTGCCACTGCTCAGGGAGAGGAGTTGGAGTCCTTCCCCTGCTCCTGTGGGGTCCCTCCAACGGGAGACAGTCCTGGATGGACCTCTCCAATGGGAGTCCATCCCTCGGGCAGCAGCTCTTCCCAACCTGCTGTCCCATGGGTCACTCCTCCATGGGGTCGGTCCCTCACAGATGAGCTGTACCAGCCTGGGTCCCCCACAGGGGCCACGAGTCCTGCCCAGGAAAAACCTGCTCCAGCCTGGGCTTCCCTCTCCATGGGCTGCAGGACCCTACCAGGACCCTGCTCCATCCTGGGCCTGCCACGGGATCACAGCCTCCTTCCTGCATCCACCTGCTCCAGCGTGGGAGCCTCCATGGGCTGCAGGGGGGTCTCTGAACCCCGATGCTCCCCCATGGGCTGCAGGGACACAGCTGCCCCACCCTGCTCTGCCCCACGGGCTGCAGGGCCTCAGCTCCGGCGCCTGGAGCACCTCCTGCCCCTCCTTCTGCGCTGACCTTGGTGTCTACATGTTGTTATTCCCATGTTCTTGCTCCACTCTTCCCTGGCTGGAATTCCTTCTTTTTCTTAAATATGTTATCCCAGAGGTGTTACTGTCACTCCTGACTGGCTTAGCCTTGGCCAGCAGCAGGAATTCCGTCCTGGAGCCAGGTGGCAATGGCTCCATGGGACAGGGGAAGCTTCTGGCAGCTTCTAACAGAAGCCACCCCTGTAGCCCCCCCAGCTACCAAAACCCAGCCACAGAAACCCACTGCACCCAGTTACTTCCACTTGCCCCAGGATGGCTCCAGTTTCCATCAGTATGATCCCAGTCACTCCCAGTCATTCCCAGTTTATGCCAGTTGCCTCCAGCATGCACCCAATCACTCCCAGTTACTCCCAGTTGCTTCCAGCATGATCCCAGTTGCTCCAAGTATGTTCCCAGTTGGCTTCCAGCACGGCCCCACTGGCTCCCAATTCCCCCCTGCATAGTTCCAGTCACTCCCAGTTTGATCCTGGTCCCTTACAGTCAGTCCCTTTATGATTCCAGTATGGTGCTGGTCACTCCCACTATGATCCCAGTCACTCCCAATAGGATCCCAGTTGCCCTCAAGGTGGTCCCAGTTGCTCCCAGTCCCCTCCCCCCCAGGATGGTTCCTTTCACTCCCAAGGACTCCCAGTCTGAGTCCAGTATGTCCCCAGACACCTCCAGTCACTCCCTGGAGGATGCCATTTGCCCTCTGCATGGTCCCAGTATGATCCCAGTATGAGTCCAATCACCCCCAGCATGATCCCAGTGACTTCCAGACACTTCCAGTACAAAGCCAGTTTGACCCCACTCATCCCCAGTATGGCTGCAGTCCCTCTCACACACTCCCAGTATTACTGCAGTCACTCCCAGTATGATCCCAGTATGACCCCAGTATGACCCCAGCAGGGGCTCAGCTGCTCCAAGTAGGATCCCAGTTGTCCCCAGCGTGGTTCCAGTTGCTCCCAGTCACTCCTACTATGGTTCCAAGTCACTCTCAGCCACTCCCAGTATATCCCAGTTGCCTCTAATGTGTTGCCAGGTGCTCCCAGTATGATCCCAGTTGCCCCAGTTCTGGTCCCTCTGGATCCAGTCGGGATCTCGGTGTATCCTGGTGTCCCCCTTGTCCCCCCACCCCGGTGTCACCCCCTTTTCTCTCCCCACAGAGCTCCTGAGCCTGCAGCGGCCGCAGCCCCTCCCCGGGACCTCGGGCCCAGCCTGGACCCCCACACCCCATCCCCGCGAGGATTTTGGGGGGATCGTGTGTCCCCCCCTCCTCTGCTGTCACTCTGCCTCCGCCCGGCTGCTCCCAGTGATCCCAGTAAAGCTTCCCAGTTCGCCCCAGTCCTGGTTATTGGGGGGCAGTGGGGGAGGGGTTTGGAGGGACCCCGAGGGGTGTAGCCGAATTTTGGGGGGGCAGAACCAGCCCCAGGATGGATCGGGAATGGGACCCCCCTTTGTTCCCCCCGTGTCAACTCGCTCTGGGAGGGTCTTGGTGGGGCACCTGCCCCTTAAAATGCACCCAGCTCACCCTAAAAGGTGCTGGGACCCCCCTAAATCTCCCCACAGGCCCCAGAGAATCCCCCAAACATACTCAGAGCCCACCCAGGACCCCACCTAACCCCTTTGTTTGGGGTGGTGGGACCCCAAACTGAGTTGGAGGAAGCTGGGGATTGGGGAAATGATGTGGAAGATGTGAGAGGAGGGAAAAATGGGGGTTGGGACCCCCAGAGTAATCTGGGGGTGGGATGGGGATTGAGGGGACTACGGAAAAGTGGAAGGAACAGGGAGAAGCATGGAAAAGGGAGGGTGGTCTGGTGGGTCAGATGGTCCTATGAGGGTCTTTGGGCACAGGGGGGCTGGGAAAGGGGGGTGGCCCCCCTGAGCTCCCAACTTCCTGTGGGGTGCTGGGGGCTGCTGGATCCAATCTCAGCCTTGGATTAGGACAACACTTTCAGTTTAGAGGAATTAGAGATGTGTGACTGAACCACTTTTGTCC
>NW_020925719.1:0-3144 GCF_003984885.1 Neopelma chrysocephalum
ACAGAGGGGAGGCTGACAGGTTGGCAGTTCTCAGGGCCCTCCTTTCTCCCCCTTTCAAAGATGGGGACAGTGGGTTTCCCTTTTTCCTTTCACCTGGGACTTCCCCTGACTGCCACGACTTTTCCAATATCAAGGAGAGTGTCTTGGCAACTCCATCAGACCCTGTTGGCCAATGGAGGGCAATCATGCTGGCCAGATGGAGAAGATGGATTTCCAAGGAAAATGCATGAAGAAAAAGGAGTCTCCTATTCCCACTCCCAAAAAGCCTGGACTTACCTTTCCAGTTTCTTGGCTAGGCATCTTCTGGTTTTAACTTCCTCCAGATACAGGTCTTTGTACATTTCCATTTCTCCTCGTGTTGCTTCTTTCCAAGAAGCACTCTCTTGTTGGCTTTTTTTGACCCTGTCCAATTCACTTTCCAGATCTCTAATCCTTTCTTCCAACTGGATTCTCATGGAATCACAGTTACTGCCTCCGATTTGACCTGATTGGGCCTGGTGGGCTGCCTGTGCCTGAAGGAGACAGTGCACCTTCAACCCCCACAAGAAAAAGAGAGCTCTGCCCAGCAGAAAATTGCACACACCCAGTTCTAAGGGCCCAGCCTTACTCAGAGAGGCGGCTGTGCCTCCTCACTCCCAGCAGCAACCAAGGCAGAACCCATGACAGCCCTCCTGCCCAACCAGATTGCCTTCTGCCACTGCCTTCAGCAAAGACAAAAGCTAACACACAGAATACAGGAGCAAAAGAAAAAGACCCAAAACCATGGCCACAAGAGAAGTTTACGTGGTGCCTGTGGACACTGGGGACAAATTCACTTACTTGCAAAACGAGGCTGACGTCTTGGAGCTGTGGACTTATTTCCTGGGCAGCTCGTTCTTCCACCTCTCTTTCACATTGTTCTGTTTGGCTGCCAGCCAGCACCAAAGCCTCCAAACGATGATGGAGTTTTGTCACCTCTTCTTGCAGCTGACATTTGCTCTTCTCCAGTTTTTCACATTTCCCAAGCAGAGTGGACAGCTCTTCTTGCAAAGCCTGGTTTGGGGCCTCTGGCTGCATGGCTGTTCCAGGCTCCATGTCCAGCTGCTGGGAAAGTTCACCACCCTGGACACAGGAAAAAAAAATAGAAAAGGAAACTCATCATGATCTAAAGGCAGTGAATTCTGGGAAAACCTCTCAAGGGGGTGGCCATGGCAACTGTATTTATCATCTACTGGAAAGGAACATAGAAAACACTTGAAAGATTCCCCAACAGAAAGAGGAAACTTTAGACCTACTTAAGAATTTGTGAGACCCTTCTGGCAGCAATACTTACGGGTCCCTTGGAGCTCAGGATGAAACTCCTCATTTAGAATCTAAGAATTCCCCCAGTGTCCAGCACAGCAAATACCCTCAGGGCTTTTGTAGCAGCTGGGGAAAGGAGCAGGCTGCTTTCTGAGCAGCCTCTACTGAGGAGAAGGCAGAAACTGAGCTCCCCTAGGCTCTCCAGGAAAACTTCCTCTTACAGCTTCCCCACAGAAATAGGCAACTGGGCTCAAGAGTCACAGAAAGGCAAATTTAGGACCAGCTTACTGAGGCAGAGGCTTGCAGGTCTCTCGGAAGGGCTTCAGCGCTATCGCTTGGCTGCTGGACAGTGGCTTCCAATCTGCTCTTTCCACTTGCAGAGCTTAAGAAGAAATACAGGTCTTATTCCCAGAAAATCCAATGCCAGACAAACTGTGCTAAGGAACAGAATCCACAGCAGAAGTGTCCTTCAAAACCCCACTGACTCTCCCCTTGTTTCCACCCAATGCCCCAAAGCCACAGACCCCTCGCTTCACTGGGTTACTCTCTTACTGTTGCGCGTCTTCTTCCAGTTGTTTTACAGTTGGATTAGTCTTGGAAGATGCCAACGGGAGGTCCTGCATTTTCTGGGAAGAAGTTCTTCCTTCTCTTCCCTTGTCATCCAAGGCAGTCCTCAAGTCACCAACACAATGCTCGGACTGAAGATGCTTTTCTTCCTCCTCCCGCAGCTGTAAAATCACGGGAAGAATGCACAGTTGTCAGGGGAGCTTTTCCAGAGAGGAGCCAGCTGCTGCTGAGGAACTCAGGGGCTGCATGTCTGTGTGCATCCCCTCTGCCCAAAGAACTGCAATCCATTCAAGTCCCTTCAAAGCTTCACTTCTCCTCCCCAATGAACACAAGCTGGATGCCTTTGTCCTCTTTTACAGCAGCCTCTCCCATCCCTCCACTGCTTTCCTACAGCTCAGTTCTGAGCACCAACACTGCCCCTCCGACCTGTTTTGTGACCTGGGACGTTTCATGTATTCCCTTGTTTGCTACTCCAGGAAAAGATGAGGGAAATAGTTCATCTCCCTAAAGGAAGGTGTCTGGCAAGTGTCAGAGGCCAAGTGCTCTGGCACATGTGCTCTGGAGCCCAGGATTGCACCAGGGGAGCATGGGGAGTTTTCTGAAGTGGGAAAGACCCGCACTGTAGTGCAGAGAGAGGCGCCCAGCAGCCCCTGAGCAGGAAGCAGGGGATGCCTGAGGAGAGGCAGCTCTGCTTCAGTGTGCTGGGGCCAGGAAGGGTGGCATCACTGACAAGCTGATGAGCACCATTTCAGCAAAGGCAGCCAGGTGAACTGCTCCCCAGACCTGCCCTGGAGTGGAGAATGGCACCAGGGCTGCGTGGGGAGTCTTCTTAAAGCAGGAAGACCTGGAGTGTAGCAGAGAGAGAGGAGCCCCAGCCCCCCTGAGCGGTAAGGGGTGAAACCCTAAGGAGAGGCAGCTCTGCCTCAGCAGGGCGGGTTGTGGGGCAGGGGGCCGGAGGGACAGAGGCAGATCAAAGCCCGATGGAACTGCTGCTTCCTTAGGTCTCTGTCATCCTGGCTCCCAGAATACTGTTTGGTCTGTTTCCATGATGGAGAGGAAGCAACAGGCACCCCCAGGTTTATCCCTGTGGGGACAGGCTTTCCATACCTCCGCGTCAGCCCTGTCCAGCTCCTCCTGCAAGCGCAGATTGTCTTCCTCCAGGTGAGCCTCATGGGTTCCAGGAACCACAAGAACAGTCCTAAAGCATCCAAAATTTCATCTGAGACATGTCTGATCCTGCCTCATTTTTCCCCTGCTTGCTCCCAAAAGAGCTCTTCCCCCCTTTCCTACAAGCTC
>NW_020925720.1:0-5565 GCF_003984885.1 Neopelma chrysocephalum
TCCTCGGCCTGTTGCCTCTCCCTGGTTCGTGTTTGTGTGCAGGGAGATTGAAATTGCAATTATTATTATTGCTATTTTGAGTTTGAGACAACAAATGGGCGTCTTAAAGGGATGGATTTAATGCAAAGTGGTGTTTTGTTGCTCTGGGGAGCCTCATCTCTCCCCTGGCACTAAACCCTGCAGTGTGAACACAGCTGAAGGATGTGCTAGAAAGGCTTTTCTCAGCTCACCAGCACCCAAAGGCACCGGTGCAGGTGAGGTTTTCAATGCTTTTCTAACGTAAGGGAGAGAGACCTTGGAGCCCCTTCTGGTGCCTAAAGGGGCTCCAGGAGAGCTGGAGAGGGACTGGGGACAAGGGATGGAGGGACAGGACAAGGGGAAATGGCTTCCCAGTGCCAGAGGGCAGGGATAGATGGGATATTGGGAGAAATTGTCCCCTGTGAGGGTGGGGAGGGGCTGTCCCGGGTTTCCCAGAGAAGCTGTGGCTGCCCCTGGAATCCCTGGAAGTGTCCAAGGCCAGGTTGGATGGAGCTTGGAGCCACCTGGGCTAGTGGAAGGTGTCCCTGCCCATGGCAGGGGGTGGCACTGGATGGGCTTTAAGGTCCCTTCCAACCCAAACCATTCCATGTCTCTATCTGCCTGTTGGATTCCCAGCTGTGTGGGTCAGGATTATCCTGCCTTCTCCCAGCACCTCCAAAGAGCAGAGAGGGTGCTGGGGCACTGTGGGCACGGCCCCAAGGCTGCCAGAGCTCCAGGAGCATTGGGACAACGCTCTGAGGGACAGGGTGGGATTGCTGGGGTGTCCTGGGCAGGGCCAGGGGTTGGACTGGATGATCCCTGTGGGTCCCTTCCAGCTCAGGATATCCCAGGATTCTATGATTCCCTGGCAGTGGGCAGCTCAGAGCCCCACAGACCCCTGGGGTGGTGTTGTCCTGACTGCAGGTGCCTGGTGGTGCCCAGGGCTGTCGGAGCAGGGAATGCACTTTAGGAAAGGGGGGCTTTTCCAGAGGCTGCTGGCACATGGCCTGTGCTCAGGTGTTGATGCCTGTGAACCCTCCAAGCAGAGCTGGGCTTGGTGTGTGCACCTTCTGTGTGTCCAAAGAACAGGTACAAGCTCCAGCACCTGCTTGTCTTTTAGTGAGAGGAGCTGTTGGGTAGTAACCAGTGAGTAAAGCAAGTAGGTTTACCTTAGATATTGGGAGGAAATATCTTCCCTGGTGTGGGGCACATCCCACCCTGTGATCTGGAGCCCCCTCTGCCAGGAGGTCCCCAAATACTCGGCAGGCCCCAATTAGCACATGAGCTTAAACAAATTGAGTCGTGTGTGCACGGAGGGGAGAGAGGTGCTGCACTCCTTGGGCGCTGACTTAAAGTTTAATTAATTTTGTTGCCAAATGAGGCATGAAATACAGTGTGAAATACATTGTGGTGCTGAATGTGTAATTGTACAGGGGACTGGGAGGATCAGGGATCACCTGAGGCGAGGCAGGCACAGAGCTCTCATGGCCCTGAGACGTGTGTGTGTGTGACAGCAGAGAGCAGATTTAGGGGACAGACCTCCCAGCAGCTCTCCCTGGGGAGTGGGGGCCAGGCCAACCTCCCCCCCTGCAGTGAAACAGCACCTGAAGGTGTCATTGCACCCAAGGGTTTGTCAGGATTTTGGTGGGGGGGGTTGCCAGAGGCTCCAACCCCTCGTGTCAGGGTCCCCAGGTCTGTCCTCTCCAGGAGCAGCCACTGTGGCCACGGTGTCTTTGCCACCCTAAAATGGATTTGCCCCACGTTTGGGATAGGATGAAGGGCAGTGGTTTTGCCCATGGATTCTGGAGGTTCTGGTTTGTCTGTCCCAGGTGGAAATAAATGAACAAACATCAGAAAGGGAAAAAAGCTGAACTGTGGGGGGAGATCTCTCGGTTCAGCTTGTGAGGATTTCTGTAGTGGCTGTTTTGATGCTCTTCTCCCTGCCCTGGTTAATGTTTCTGGAGGGAGGTTGCCTCCACCAGTGCCTTGCTCCCCCACTGAAGAAGGGAAAGAGGCAGCCTGGGACATCTGCCCCCAATTTTTTAATCTTGAATTTTTCAATTAACTCGCCAGGTAGCCCAGCTCCAAAGCCAGCAGGGAGAAAAAGCTAAAAACACTGTCCATCTGCCTGTTAACCCTGGGAAGCACATCCCCACCTCCAAAGTGACCTCAGGCAACGTCTTCCTCTAAATTTAGCTGGGGATTGCGTCAGGAGTGAGAAGGAGGTGAAGTTAATGTGGCATAAGCTTTCTCTAGCAGGGGAGTTTGCATGATTAGGCAGGGACTGAAAATAAATAAACGGGCTTCGTATCAGAGCATCTCAAGCATCTGAGGCCGGGGCTGGGAGGAGGGGCAGCCTCCAGCACCCTGGGAAGTGTGGGGAGGTGGATTTTTTTTGGACCAGGTGGGGCAAAGGATTGTTGTCTGCAAACCTTGGCTCATCCTAACCGGGAAGAACCTTCCAGGAGAGCGGGTGATGCTCCCCATGTCCCATCTGCAGGGCACTGGGCACGGCCAGCAAGCTCTGGGGTCACCTCTGGCAGCAGCACTTGCCTCTCCTGGGGACTGGTGGCAGCTCGAGGCAGAGCTGTCCCTGCCCTCCTCAGAGAGTGCTGGAGCATCTTCTGCCCATCCTTCATCCCTGGCCCCCGGGGGTGAGGAATTGGCAGGTTTTTCCCCCTCCAAAAGCCCTCCTGGGTCTCTGTTGCAGTCACGGGCGTGGTGGCATCCAGCAGTGCCCCAGGGGACAACCCTGACCTGGAAGAAGCTGAACTCCTGCAGGACGAGCCTCGGAGGGCACTTGTGTTGCCAATCCCTTTCTGCCTCATCCTGCCCAGCCCAGGGGACGAGTCTTGGCTGTGACAAGTGACAAACCCGTCCCTGTGGCGCCGAGTGCGTGACCTTTCCTGGGAGAGCAGGGATGGCCTGGGCCCCTTCTGCTTTCTGGGACATCTTTTTTTTTTTTTCCAAAGTGCCGTGGTCTCCCTTCCAAAGGCTCCTCAGTGCCCCGTTAACATTGTTATACAAAGCAGCAGTGTGCCATTTAATTAGGAAAAATACGCACTAACCTCTACCATATGTTGCTCTTCTCCTCGTATTTGCATTTGAAAGTCCAGCTGAATTTCAATGTGAAACTGGATTTTATCCAAATGATGAATGGCCTGGGAAGCTGTGGGAAGGTGGATGTGCCTCCCCATCGCATATGGTTGGTTGCTTGGGACTTTTTTTTTCCCCTTTCAGAGGAAAAAACGGGGTTCCTTAATTCCTTGTCCCGTGGTTCAAACCGTTCACACCTTTCCTCTGAACCCTGCAGTGGCCTTGTCTGACTGGGTGGGCATTCCCCAGGCTTCTGAGGGGCAGGAGCTCCAGCCCCCCTGAGGGAGAGAGATTGGATTTACTCTTAAGCAACTTGTTTTCAGTGGCAGCTCCGCTCATGGCCGTGCCTTGGGCTGGTCCCACAGCAGGGGAGGGGGGAATTCTGCCCCTCTGCCCCTCAGGTGAGAGCTGCCTCCAGCCCTGGGGAACAACAGCACAAGGACGTGGAGCTGCTGGAGAGAGTCCAGAGGAGGCCACGGAGATGCTCCAAGGGCTGGAGCCCCTCTGCTCTGGAGCCAGGCTGGGAGAGCTGGGGGGGTTCACCTGGAGAACAGAAGGCTCCAGGGAGACCTGAGAGCCCCTTGCAGGGCCTAAAGGGGCTCCAGGAGAGCTGGAGAGGGACTGGGGACAAGGGATGGAGGGACAGGACAAGGGGAATGGCTTCCCAGTGCCAGAGGGCAGGGTTAGATGGGATATTGGGAAGGAATTGTTGGCTGTGAGGGTGGTGAGGCCCTGGCACAGGTTGCCCAGAGCAGCTGTGGCTGCCCCTGGATCCCTGGAAGTGTCCAAGGGCAGGTTGGACAGGGCTTGGAGCAACCTGGGCTAGTGGAAGGTGTCCCTGCCCATGGCAGGGGGTGGGATGAGATGAGCTTTGAGGTCCCTTCCCACCAAACCATTCTGGGATTCTCTGATTCCCTTCGTTTTCCCAGCCCACCATCAGCTGGGTTGGTGCCCCTTGACTTGTTTCCTGACTCTTAGGGCTTTAGGAAAGGGCACCAACCACAGCTCCTGAGTTGGGGGCTGAAGTTTTTGGCTTGGCTTGTCTGGTTGGAGCAGTGGCAGCTCCAGGCCTCTTCCCAGCCAGGGCCAAGCATTCCCCAGCCACCATCAAACAGGAGCAGAGGCATTGCTCCTGCACAGACTGCTGCAAGTTTTAGGAGCCATGTGGTTGCTGGGTCCATACAGCAAACCCCCACATCTCTTAGGGCTGCCTGGGCTTTTTTTTTTAACTTGTTTAAGCTGAGTTCAGCTCTGGGACACACTCAGCATTACGTTGCTGAGCTGGGTGTGCTCACGCTGCTCTTACTGACCTTTTACCTCACCTACCTGGCAAAAAAAAAACCCTTAAAAATCACTTCATATCCTGATTATTTCACATCCTCTGCAAATGTGTCATCAGAGAGTGATCTGGGTGCTGGACTGGCCATGGTACTCACAGGGCTTCAGGTTTCTGACTTTTGTTCTCCTTTCTCTTCACCCCTCAGAGATCAGTTCAGTCTTTAAGACAGTTTTTTGTTGGGGTTTTTTGTTGTGTTAATGCAGCTGAACTAATATGATTACATTTCCAGATTTGGGTAACGGAATAACAAGTCAGGAAGCTCTTTTTTTTTTTTTTTTTTAAAAGGGAGAATTTATGTCACTTCCAAATTATCCAAGTCTCCAGTTGGGAATCTCTTTCCTTTTCTCAGTTAGTTGCCCTGAGAGGTTGTGGACTCTCCATCCCTGGAAGTCTCCAAGGCCAGGGTGGACAGGGCTTGGAGCATCCTGGGCTAGTGGAAGGTGTCCCTGTCCATGGCAGGAAGTGGGACTGTATTATTTTAAGGTCTCTTCCAGCCCAAACCATTCCATGATTCCATGTTCTACCCTTGGCACAAGGGCTCCTTTGTGCTGTGGGCATGGAACAGCCACAGGTTTGTCCTGGGTGCCCAAAAAGGTGGCTCTTCCCTTTTCCCTGAGAGCTGCCAGCCCAGAGGGGCCACGTGCCTCCCCCAGGGTCGTGTCAGGGGCTGAGGCCTTTGCACATCTGCCCTTCCTGGAATGGTTTCACCTCTGTCTTGAGGCGTGTTGGCTTCACTCATCCCTGTGCTCACACTCACATTCGGAGGAGGGATCTGGAAAACAGCTCAGCGAAACCATCTTGCAATGGCAACTTCCTTTCTAAAAAGAGAAGGATGTTGTGGAGTTGGTGGCTTCCCATTATTTTCCCCAATTTGAGCTTTCTTGCCATTGGTCCCTCGGCGTCTGCAGCATCAGAAGGATCTGAAGCTGCTGGAGAGTGTCCAAAGGAGGGACACAGAGCTGGGGATGGATCTGGAAGGGAAGGGTCTGAGGAGCAGCTGAGGGCACTGGGCTGGTTCAGCTGGAGCAGAGGAGACTGAGGGGAGACTCCTCGGGGGCTGCAGCTCCTCCCGAGGGGAGGCGGAGGGGCAGGCGCTGAGCTCTGCTCTGGGA
>NW_020925721.1:0-4913 GCF_003984885.1 Neopelma chrysocephalum
GCCTCCTCCTCCATCCGCCCAAGCTTTGGGAAGGACAAATCCTGATGAGGGAGAAAACAAGGGTTGAGTGCGTTGGCTTGGGGGTTCCTCCTGCCCAAGTCCATCTCTAGAACTCTCCAGGTATCTTGTGATCATAAAAACCTCCAAAACACCAAGATTCAGCCCAGAAAAACCCAAACCTCCGAGATTCAGGCAAAAAACCCCTCAGAAATAGCGAGAGGAACCCCTCCCCAACTGCAAAAACTTAAGATTCACCTAAAAAATACTCCAAAATATGAAGCTTAGCCCAAAACATCTCTCCCAGAAGTTCCCCTCTGGTCTCTCCCCTTGTGCTGGTTTAAAAGTTAACCAGCAGGGGAAATGAACTCAAAAGATAGATTATAAGTCAGAATAACAATTTATTAAAATAATACAATAAGTATGATTATACAGACAGACAATTGGTTTTAACCCACAAAACCCAAATGTATAACCCAGCACCCTGGGACATGAACAAAAGTGGTGTTCCTTGGCTCCCTGAGTCCAAAGTAAAGGGAGAAGGGAAAAAAAAACTGCTGTTGGGAGAGCTGCTGCAGTCTGGTCAGAAAGTGGTGATTGCAGTCCAGTCGAGGGTGGTGGTCTCAGTCTGATTGAGAGTGGTGAGCTGCAGTCTGGTTGAGAGCGGTGGTCTGCAGTCTTCCTCTGGATCCCACGAGAGGTGGTAAGGTTCTGAAACTCCCAGTTTATATATTCTCCAGTTCAGGCGGGAGTGCTCAGTTCCTCCCTCAGAGCGGGGAGTTCCATAAAAGGGCATGAGGATGCTCAGTTCCTCCCTCAGAGAGGGGAATTCCATAAAAGGGTATCAGAGCGGGGAATTCCATAAAAGGGTATGAGGACAGGAACATCTTCCCACCTCGCAGGCCTCTACTGACAGCAGTTTCTGGGAAATGGCATGGAAGGCTATAGAATACACAGTTTTGGGTTGCACCCATCCAGTGATGAATTGGTCCCAGCTGTTCTAACCAGGACAGCAGTGAGAATAAAAAACTAGCAAAGAGAATCAAAAGCTGAAAAAGAGTATAAAAAAACTTTATCAGTTGGCATTTCTACAATACTGTGAACAGCTTTTAATACAGTATTACCCAGTAAAAAGGGAATTAAAAGGATTCCAAAAAAGGATATAAAACATTTGCTTTCTCGGTTGCTTCCTATCAATAAACTGTGCTTACCCACACAGACAGGCCAGGGCTGCCAGGATCTGCAGCAGCTGGTCGGTGCCCGTGCTTAGCGGGCGTCCCCACGGAGCAACAGTCTCGAGTGAAGGATGAGCATCGCTCACCCCAGCAGTCCTGACACCCCATTTTAGCAGCTCTACATTACACCACGTAGGGCCAGGACACAGTATAAGGTGATGCCTGAGTGGCAGCCAAACCCCGCCTGTTCATCACCTGAGAGCAACAGTCTGCGCATGCCCTGCTGTGGGGCAAGGGGCGAGCGACCCCTGCCCACACAATCTTCCTCTCACCAGCATCTTTCTCACCCCTATGGACGACCTCTCCCATTGTGTTTCAAGGGTATTTGTGTCCATCTTGCAGCATGGAGCCAAGCCAAGAAGGAACTCAGCTGTGATCATGAGGGACATCAAGTTGACTTGCTAAAAAACACAATGGACCTTACAATTAGCTTGTGCCATGAAGTTACATTGTACAACACTCTGGCTGGTTTCACATCCTACTATATATTCTTTCTCACACCTCTATGCTCCACTGATCATCTAATTCAAAAGTATCCCCCTTACAGCATTGCAGGTCCATGTTGCTTGATTTAATGAAGATGTTGCTTGATTTACTGAAGGTATTGCTTGATTCAATGAAGACAGGCTCTTTGTTTATCTTGGGAGCATTAAAAGTTGTCCATCCTGGATTCATGTCTGGCTGGAATTCTGGAGCTGATACCTTTAACCCAATGCTGGTGTTGGGTGTTGCAAACATCCTGGCTGAGTGATTTTTTTTTTCCTTTTAGCTGCAAGCAAGCTTTTCCTCTGCCCAGTTCCATCTAATACAATGTCTGTGGTTGTTCTCCAGTAGGGAGAAGGGTGATTTCTGGATTAACAGTTCCCTGGAAATAACAAACTCTTTGTTTCCAGGTGTCCTGCAGGAAGCCAAGTTTTTTGGCCTGGTAAGGACGGCCCCAAAGCCCCAGTCCCTGATGCCCAGTGTGTGGGGCTGGCATGGTGCCTGTGCCCCACACGCTGCTCCCTTCCCTGGGGTGTGCTGGCTCTTTTCCAGGCTCCCCTGCCCCCGCAGCCCGGCTGCCATGGAGCCCCGGCCCAGCACAAGGAGCCCCCTCGGCCGCCGACGCAGCCGCAGCGGGAAGGGCACGGGGCCTTCCACACGAGCTGCCACGGCCTCCTTGGGAGAAGTGCTGGCTGGTGGCCATCCTAAACACGGGGGGTGACACCGAGAAGGAAGGTGCGGGCAAGGGCACCAATGCTGCTGGGAGCTCTTTGGCCAGGGCTGCACCCAAATCAGCAGCTGTGGCAAGTCCTGGCCCAAGGAGACCTGCCACCGCCCCGAGTCCTGGCAAGGGTGCTGCCCGTCTCCTGCCACAAAGAACTGTGCCCCCGGGGGACTTCTCTGCCAGAGGACAGCCAAAGCCAAGGGGCACTGAGGTCTGCCCTCTTGCCGGTGGCTGTTGGGAGCGGCAGCTGGAGCAATTGGTGGCAAGACTTGGCATCTGTCAGAAGGCAGAAGCTGTTGTTCCTTCCTGGCATGATTTTTGGGTGGAAGTGATTAGCAGCAGCACAAAACCACCATCAGCTGCTGAGTTTCAGAGGACAAGTAGATTGGACAGAGAGACTCTCAAGCTTCCTTGTGTTCTTTTCTCTTGTTTTCTTGCCTTCTGGAAAAAAACAATCAGCCCAGTCTCGCATGTTCAACACTCCAGTTGCTGTGTGCTCAGCTGTGGCCAGCAGCTGATGTCCAGTCCATTGGGGAAGTGCAGGGGACAGGGAGAAGTCTGGGATGAGAAGCTGCTCTGTGACTCCCATGAAGGTGCCACCCGCCTGAAGGAGCAGCCAAGAGAAGTGCTGGAAGCAGAGACGTTCTGCCAGTTTCTGCTCTCAGGTGGACACAGGGCCCACTTGTTGCCAGGGGTCGCGGAGATTGGATCCAGGAACAAGGCAGGGCCATGCACTGGTAGGAAATGGGCTCCAGCAGGACCAAAGGAGGAGCGTCCAGCAGCAAAGTGTGAGCTGGTGAACTGGGTCATCTTTTCAGCAGACACCACAGTGCTTCCTTGCCTCCATCCCTGAAGCTCCGCCCCATGAGGCCCTGCTTTGCTTCAGCTTCTGCTGCTTCTTCCTTTGTTGCCCTCAAGTGCTGGACGTAGAGTTTAGAAGCCCATGGCCGTGTTTTGAAGGTGCCTGCGTGGAGGAGAGGTTGAGCAGCTGCAGCCCGAGGCTGGTGTCCCAGCAGAGTCTCTAAGGATGGCACCAATGGCACTGGCTGGGGACAGCTGAGTGTGGAAGGCACGTCCAGCCTCAAGCAGGGCCATTGAAGTCAGTGAGGAGGACAGGCTGCAGCTGAAGCTGCCCAGGGTTGCTGTGAGGCTGGGGAGTCACTGGAAAGCTGTGGTGGCCACTTGGCCTCAAGCCTTTTGCCAAAGCGGGTGCAATTGTGCCCACAGTCTGGCCACTTTTGGCGTCCTGGCGGGTGTGGGTGCCTGGGTGAGGAGGCCCAGGCGTTGTGGGTGCTGCTGCTCCTGGGCAGCCTCTGGTGCTGTTGTGTGTGGGGCGCGGAGCCGCTTGGGCAGCAGCGAGTGCGCAGGCCTGCCCGAGGAGCCCAGCGCCCTGCCCGTGGTGGCAGCAGCTCTGCGGGCCCAGAGCTCTGGCTCAGCGGGGTGTCGGCCACAGCCCCGTGGCCTGGGCAGCCGCGGGGGCCCGGGCTGGCCACCAGCCTTGCCTGTGCCACTGCCCCTGGCCGGCAGCACCCGGCAGACGTACCCCAGCAGGGCCCCCTTGCCCTCCTTGTCCCCAGCCAGGCCAGCCTGGCCCCCTTGGGGCTGTGCCCACCCTGCTGCTGAGGCCTCCAGGGCTTCTGCCACAGGGCTGGGAGATGCCTCGGGAAAGCACCAGAGCAGCCGACTGGCAGGGAAGGAGGTGGCTGCCTGGGGGCTGCCTATGGCCTCTGCCCCCCAAGTCCTGGGGCCTTTTCCCTCCACCCTGCCCCTCGGGGACTCTGCCCAGTCTGTCCCCTCGCAGCCTTCTGCCACCCATCCCCTCCCAGATTCCCCTCAAGGCTTCCCGCTCCCTTGTCCCATCAGGGCCTCTGCAGCACCTCACCCCTTCCTGGCCTCCCAGCGCCCCCTCCCCTGCGGGTCTCCCCCAGCCCCGCCAACCTGCCTGGCAGCGGTGCAGCCCTGAAGGAGCTCCAGAGGAGCCGCTCCAGAGGCACTTGGGAGCCCGGAGCAATCCAGCCAGCAACACACAGGCAGGACACAGACGCTGCTTCCTGCCGGGGGGAGGGCTTGTGGCCATCTCCAAGGACAAGGTCCTCAGGGATCCCCACAGCTCCAGCCTCTGCCCCTCCACTCTGCTGCAAGCGTTGAGGCTCCAGCAGAGCCACCAAAGGCCAAGGGGCTTCTGCTCCCTTTTCCTGGCACGCTGCACAGCGGGGCAAGTGTTGCTGAGCACAAGAAGCCCTTTTCCCCTCTTCCCCAAGGCCCTGTGCACACTGGGCACCAAAAAAAAGTTCCTGGGCCTCTGTTTGTGATAACATGTTAGTTGTATTCCCATGCTGGGCTCAAAGGAGGTGCTTGCAGGGAAGAGGCATCTTCTCCACAGGTTCACATGGCCCCAGGAGATGGAGCTTCCCTCATCAGTTCTCCACAGAGCTGCAGCAGCACAGGCAGACACTGCCCTGCGGAAAAGGCCG
>NW_020925722.1:0-5662 GCF_003984885.1 Neopelma chrysocephalum
CAGCCTTCAGGAAGTGCCTGGAGAGGAACCCCTTTGCTGCTGGAACTGCTGTTGTGGAGCCCAGCCCTGTCCCAGCAGTGCCCAGGGCCTGTCCCTGCCTGTGCTCACAGGCCTGACACACAGCAGGACAGTGACTGAGCTGCCAGAGCACTCAGGCCTTGGGCACAGACAGGAAAGGAGAGGGTGGGAGTGCAAAGAGAGCAGCTCTGAACAGACCCAGTTCTGGTGCTCCCTGGCAGTGCTGGGACTCTTTTCCCCTCCACATCTGCAAACATGGAAATGTCCTCCAGCGTCAGGGGAGGTCTTGGAGGAAGGATCAGGGAAAAAGTATTTGTGTCCTGTCTTACACTTAGAGATTGTGATTCCTCATGTACAAACTAATACAGGGAGGATGTTTGACAAATACCTTGTTGCACAAGCTTTTATTTTGTATAAATGCACACAAAGCATGATTCTGAATTAGTACATTTTGTGGTTCAAAAAAACCGAGGTAGAGAGTGAATTATATGGGATGAAGAATAAAATTGCAGTGTTATTAACATTAACAGATGAACAAAAAAGGAAAGCCCCCCACACCTACCACTATCAAAAGCTTTAGAAGGCAGGCTGGGACCAAAATGAGTTACACAATGAGTTTTCTACAGAAGAAAAGATGTAGTTTATTGCTTCTCAAAAAACACATAGTTATCAGTTTCCTCAGGGCATCCTTGAGCTCCTGGTTCCTCAGGCTGTAGATGAAGGGGTTCAGTGCTGGAGACACCACCGAGTACAGAACTGACACCATCAGGTCCAGGAATGGGGAGGAGATGGAGGGGGGCTTCAGGTAGGCAAATGTGCCAGTGCTGACAAATAGGGAGACCACGGCCAGGTGAGGGAGGCAGGTGGAAAAGGCTTTGTGCCGTCCCTGCTGAGAGGGGATCCTCAGCACAGCCCTGAAGATCTGCACATAGGAGAAAACAATGAAAATGAAACATCCCAAAAACAGAAAAGCAGAAACCCTAATGAGCCCAAGTTCCCTGAGGTAGCCTGAGTGTGAGCAGGAGAGCTTGAGGATGTGTGGGACTTCACAGAAGAACTGGCCCAGGGCATTGCCCTGGCACAGGGGCAGGGAAAATGTATTGGCTGTGTGCAGCAGAGCATTGAGAAAGCCAGTAGCCCAGGCAGCTGCTGCCATGTGGGCACAAGCTCTGCTGCCCAGGAGGGTCCCGTAGTGCAGGGCTTTGCAGATGGCAACGTAGCGGTCGTAGCACATGATGGTGAGGAGGGAAAACTCTACTGACATGAAAAAGGCAAAGAAAAAGAGCTGTGCAGCACATCCCTTGTAGGAGATGGTTGTGATGTTATGGAGGGAATTGTGCATGGCTTTGGGGACAGTGGTGCAGATGCAGCCCAGGTCTGTGAGGGAGAGGTTGAGCAGGAAGAAGCCCATGGGGGTGTGCAGGTGGTGGTCACAGGCTACGGTGCTGAGGATGAGGCCGTTGGCCAGGAGGGCAGCCAGAGAGATGCCCAGGAAGAGCCAGAACTGCAGGAGCTGCAGCTCCCGCCTGTCTGCAAATGCCAGGAGGAGGAACTGGGTGAAGGAGCTGCTGTTGGACATTTCCTCCTTCCCCAGCGTATTTTAATCTGTTTAGGAGGAAAAGTCACTGCTGAGTTAGACCAGGCTTCTGCAGCCAAACATTACCCGTCTCAAAGCCACCCCACTCTCAGGCTCTCTCTCCTCACTCAGACCTCCCTGCAGCTTCCTCCCCTGAACTCTGGCTTTTGCTGGCTGAGGGGACCATTGGAAGCAGGAACTCTGTGATGGGCACCCAAGGACTCCTTCTTGCTCTCCTGGGAGAGGGAACTTGGGATGCAGGGTGATCTCAAATTAAATATACTTGTGATACATCAAAGAGCTTCTCAGCTTTGCTGTTTGCAGTTTGCCCAAAGGAGGAAATGAGCTGGGGGAATTCTTTGTATTTGTTCACCCAGTTGCACCTGCCACAGTTAGGAGTGGTTGAGGATGTTTGAAATCCCTGACATTTATGTTGCACTGCAGGTCAAGTCTTGCGGGTTCTGAGGGGCACAGGGACGGTCCCTTAGTGCAGAGAGAAGAGCTGCTCTGCCCATCAGTCCTGGGCTCAGCTGCCCTGTGCTGGCAGCTTGGAGCTGGAGGAACATTACATTCAACTCTTCCCCTACAGAGAAACTGCACAGAGATCCAGGAATCCATGTCCAAAGAACAGATTGACACACTCCTCACCTTTTCATCTCTCCCCTCCCAGAGTGAGACACAAAATGCTCCTTGCAGCTGCCCAGAGCATTTCCATGGATTTAGCACTGAGGAGTTTTCTCCATGGGGATCCTGTGCAGCACAGAGACACTATGGCAGAGCTGTGCCCTTCTGGAGGGCACCTGCAGCCCTGCAGGACACCCACGCAAACAGCTGAAGACCCTGAAGGTGCCTGGAGGGCACTTGGGCACTTGGCTCCCCCAGACACATCCCCACAGAAGCACTCAAAGGGTTTGTATCTGGACAGGAATCTGCCACCCCCCAAACCCCACACTGGCTCAGAAAACCCACTGGTGAGAACAAGGAGAGCCCAGGCAGCAGGGCATGGCAGTGAAACGCCACAATGGTGCTGCCAAGGGAGGAGGGACACACAGAGAGACAGCTGGAAATCAGGGCCTTGTCCTTGCCTGGGCTCTGGCTGCTGCAGAGCAATGCACAGTCCAGCCCCCGTGGGCCTGAGGGCACAGGCTCTGCTTCGGCTGGGAAAGGAGCCCAGGGAGGAGCTGCTCAGGGAAGGGGTCTGTGCCACAGGGACAGCAGGGAGGGGCCCACATCCCCCTGCCCAGCACTTGTGGCAGCAGCTGCCTGTCCCTGCCTGCCTGTCTCTGGGTGAGGAGCTGTTCCTGCCAGCAGCCCCTCCCTGTGCCCAGCTCAGCTCCCTGCCAGTGCTGCCAGAGCCATCCCCAGCCCAGTGCCCAGGGGCAGCTCTGCCTGGGCAGGGGCTGCAGAGCAGATCCCAGACAGCCTGTGGTGGCTGGGAAGGGGGAGGTGTTCTGGGGGGATGTGCTTCCTGAGAAGGGCCCCTGGAAATGGCAGGAGGTGGAGCTGAAGCTGTGAAGAGCACTGACCCTGCAGCTGAAGGGCCCTGCCCAGCCCTGCCCTGCCCTGCCCTGCCCTGAGGGGTCACTCCTTCTACCCACACCTTCTCCCTGCAGGGCCGTGGCAGCTTCTTGGCCGGGCTGAGAGCTGCCCCTGGCAGGCAGCAGAGTCCCTGCCCCAGCACACAGAGCCCTGGGGGCAGGACCCTGCTCTGCACCACAGCCCTGGGCACCCCTGGCTGCACCCCCACCTTCCCAGGCAACAGCCAGCCCTGGCACAGGGAACCTTCTTGCCCTGGGCCTCTGAGGGGGCAGCAGCAAGTCCTGCTCTGCAGCAGCTTCTCCTGCTGCACCCCAGCAAATCCAGCACAGCCATCCTGACAGCTCCTGCCACTGCTGCCATTTGGCAGCTGGGAGAGGCACTTGCAGGAACTCCCCTGCACTGCTCTGCAGCCAGAGCCTGAGCGTGGCAAAGGGCTGGCAAGGTTCCTGCCCTGAGCAGCTCTGCCCTGTCCTCCCACCCCAGGATCCCTTGAACCTCCTGCTCCCTTCTCCTCTCTGCCCTTGCTGCCTGCAGCTCCTGCCCTGCTCTGCCATATGGCCACTTCCTCTGCACTGCAGCAACTGGGAGAGTCCTGCTGAAAGATCCTGGAAGCTGTGGGATGGGCCAGCTTTAGGAGATGCCTCCAGGAAGGCAAGTTGAACTTTCCTACAGCCAGAGAATTCTTCCTTCAAATCCTGTGAAGGTTTCTCAGGTAGTGAGAGCTCAGTCACCTTCCAGCCCAGGCTGCCTCTCATCTCTCTGCCTTCTCTCCTGTGCCCTGGGTGCTGCAGGCAGTGCCCTCAGCCCTGCTGGGCTGTGCAGAGGAGCTGCTCCTGGGCAGAGCAGTCTCTTTGAAGCTCTTCTTGGTTGCCGGGAGCTCCCTGTGTGCCAGGAGCCCGGCCCAGCTCAGCAGCACAGCAACAGCCCCAGGCATTTCATGACCCCCAGGGGGGGTTTGGCGTTGTTTACATGAGACTCAGTCCCTGAGAGGAAGTTCAAACAACTTCTCAAGAAGTCAAAGTGAGATGGAAACACTAAAGTGTTTCATAGTGCTAATGAATCTCACTGAGGGACACAACTGAGAAGGTGTCCCCACATTCCAGTTAGAGCAGAGAACTGCAGACAGTGATGACAAGGATGGACAAGCAAGGGAAAGGTGGCTCTGATGATGAATAAACCTTGACTTCTTTCCTTAATCCAAAGGACCAAGCCCTGATCCCCAGCCCCTGGGAAGGCAGATCCTGTCCCTGCCTCATTCCTCAGGGCTCTTCCTGGGGCACTGGGATGTGGGATGTGCAATGCCAAGGGCAGGACCATGGGGTGGCACCTGCCAGGCTGCTGAGCAGGGACAAGGAGGCCATGAGGCCCCAGGGCTGCAAGGGCCACTTGTCTCCTCCTGGCATCAGGGGCACAGACAGCAGCCATGGCCAAAGGCCTGCAGAAGGGGGCTCTGGCAGGGCCTTTCAGCTTCTCCCCCTCCCTCTCTCCTCTCCAGCCCAGGCTGTCCTACGGTGTCCATGCCCTGCCCCTTTCCCTGCAGGCTGTCGTCATCCCCCCGGCTGCCCCACCTGGCTGGCACCTTCCTGCACTGACATCTCTGCGTCCTCCCTGGCTCTTCCTGCACACACAAAGCCTTGGGCTCATCCAGACTCCTTCTTTGTGACATATTGCACCACAACACTGAGCTTGGAGGGAAATTTCTTACTTCTTGTCACCAGTCTAGGCCACCACAGCTGCCCTTGGTGGCACTAGTTCTTTCTTAGGCTGTTTTCTGCCAGGAAGAAAAGCTCCACCAGCTCTGACACCTCCCTTCCAGACCTCTCAGGCTACTCCACTACTGTCCTCAATCTTCACGCCACTGACTCCTGAGTCCTCAGCCTCTGTATACAGGTCACGTGCTTGAGGCCCCAAATTCCTTCCTGGGAGATCTCTGGGACCTTCCAAGGTTTTGGAAGATGACAATAGAGTGCCCTTATCCCAGGAAACACAGAGTGACCCTTTTTTCCAAGGGTTGTCTTGGCAGAATGAGGCACAATATCTTTAAACTTTCTGGCACAAGGGAGCTCTGAGCTCTGGGTATGGAGGGAGCTCCAAGTGTCAACCACTGGAGTGGGAGCTACAAATCATCAGGGCTTGTGTTCTTTGGAGGGCCAGACACTGGTGAGAGTGGGGTGTGTGTGTGCACATGTAAGGACTTGAAGGGCACAATGAACTGTCTCAAAACACTGTCAAAGAAAGAAAATCCCATAAGATTCCACAAGACATAAGCACTGGTGGCAAACAGGAAGGCATTTAATTCCAAGGCCTAAATAGAGGTGTAGCTTTGGAAGAAGCACCCAGGACAGAATTGCACTGTGCAGACTGTGGGAAAGAGCAGACAGCCCCAACAGGAAGCCAGGGCTGGTAAGGCAGGTCTGGGGAACCCATCCAGACAAAGATTCCCACCTGCAGACTGAAAGCACACTGGGCAAAACTCCCACCGTGGCAAGCTGTGGGAAAGGAAGCAAGTCCTTGTACATGTGCCAGCCC
>NW_020925723.1:0-3236 GCF_003984885.1 Neopelma chrysocephalum
TCCCCAAAGCCCCTCCCCAGCTCCCCCAGGACCCTCCTGGACCCCAAAGCCCCCCAGCCCCCCCAGGCCCCTGACTTGGTCCTGCTGCCCCTTGAGCATCTCCAGCTCCTGCAGAACCAGGCATTTCATCAGCAAATTTGCAGGTGACACCAAGCTGGGGGGTGTGTTGATGTGCTGGAAGGCAGGAGGGCTCTGCAGAGGGACCTGGCTGAGGAAGAGTGTGGCAGCAGGAGCAGGGAAGTGATTGTTGGGCTGGACTGAGCGCTGGTGAGGCCACCCCTGGAGTGCTGTGTCCAGCTCTGGGCCCCTGAGTTGAGGAAGGCCATGGAGGGGCTGGAGCAGGTGCAGAGAAGAGCAGGGAGGCTGGGGAAGGGAGTGGAGCACAAGTGGTGTGAGGAGAGGCTGAGGGAGCTGGGGTTGTTGAGGCTGGAGAAGAGGAGGCTCAGGGGAGACCTCCTGACTCTCTGCAAGTCCCTGCCAGGAGGTTGTAGCCAGGTGGGGGTGGGGCTCTTGTGCCAGGAAGCAGCAGTAGGACAAGAGGGCTGGGTCTTGAGCTGTGCCAGGGGAGGTTTAGGTTGGATATTAGGAAGCAATTTTTTGCCGAGAGAGTAATCAGGCCTTGGAATGGGCTGGGCAGGGAGGGGGTGGAGTCAGTGTCCCTGGAGGTGTTGAAGGTGAGAGTGGATGTGGCCTCAGTGCCATGGTCTGGGAAGCACAGCGGGGTTGGATCAAGGGTTGCACTTGATGATCTCAGGTCTTTTCCAACCTGGCTGGTTCTGATTCCCATTCCTATGGCAGCACATGCTTAAGGCTCTATCCCCAGGGTGATAGAGATGTCTGTCCATATATATCTACAAGGTTAGTCTGTAAATGTGTGGTGTTAAAAAAGCAGGCAAAGTTCTGGGCTGGTTGTAGAAGGAGAAAGAAGCCCAGAGGCCAGTGCAAGCAGGCAGCCCTCAGCTTGCACATCATGTCCCCTCCCTGCAGGTTCCTGTCCTTGAGCCCAGGCCCTGGGGTGAGCCTGAGAAGTGGTGCCGAGGTGAGCCTGAGAATAAGTGCAAGGCAGAGTTGCTGCTAAAGAAGGAGAGCCCTGTGGTGGGGATGAGGAAAAAGCTCTGAGTGCCCATCCCCAAGAAGGTGCTGTCTCCATCCCCTGTGTGCCAGGTGAGCTGGGGCTTTGCTGCAGAGCTGTGGGCGCTGATTTGAGCGGCTCCAAGTGCTGAGATGGTGGCACCCAGGAACACAAACTGTGCCTGACAAAGGAGCCTGCAAGGAGGAGCAGAGACAGCCCTGGCAGTGTGGGGGGCCAGGTTGTCCCTGTGCCTTCCCCTGCAGGCCCTGGCTGTCCCTGCTGGGCCTCTGTCCATCCCCATCAGGTCCCTGCCTGTCCTCCCCGGGCTGAGCTCCCCCCAGGAACTGCCGTGGAGCTGAAGCTGCTGCCATCCCCCCCTGCAGCCGCTGCCCCAGCCAAGGGAGCAGCAAAGGCAGGGCCAGGAGCAGAGGCAGCAGCAGGGGAGCCCTGGGGGGGCCGGGAAGCTCTTGTGTGGGGCAGGAAAGAGGCGCTGGGCACGAGGCCGGGGCTGTGCTGAGCAGGCCCAGCCCTCACATCCCCCCAGCCAACGCCAGCTGCCCGGGGGGCTTGGGAGGGACCCCCAGCCCGTGTGCCCCACACTCAGCTGGCAAAGAGAGAGCCGAGGGACAGGGGCAGGGCCACTGCAGGGCCACGGTGAGGGCACAACCTGTGGCAGCAGAGCTGCCCAGGGCCAGGGGCAGCCGGGGGTGTTGGTAGCAGCCAGTGCTGGGGCCGAGCAGAGCACGAGGCCTCTTGCAGAGCCCTGGAGCAACCTCCCACTTGCCAACCCTGCCCTGGTGGGGTGACACTGTCCCCTCCCAGCAGGACACTGCCCCAGAAATCTTTGGGGGGGCCTTTTGTGTCTATTGCTGGTTGCTGATTCGTTCTGGGGACCTGAGGGAGCCTCTGCAATCCCATCCATGTGGCACAATCTCCTCTCCAGAGCTTGACTCACTGCAGACTTTGCAGGGAAATCTGTGCTGGCAGCTGCATCCTGAGCCTGAGGGCAGTTTGTATCCCCGAGTGCTGATCCCTCCTGGGGACCCAAGGGATCCTCTGCCATTCCATCCATGCAGCAGGAGTCACCCTGCTGCCCTTCACTCCTTGCAGAGGAACAAGTGCCATCTCTCTGTTTGGGGGAAGCCAGATGCTGCCCCTGGGCCATCAGAAGTGGTGCTGAAGCCTCTTTCAGCCCAGCCCTGGGTGCAGTTTTCTCATCCCCTCAGCGAGTGCCCGCTCTCCCAGCCGGCACTGACCAACCAGGGCGTTTGGCACACATGGTTTGGTGGTTTGGAGAAACAGCCTCAGACTGACAGGGGGCCAGAGAACCTCTAGTAACAGCCCTGGTGAGGTGCCCACACTGGCAGGGGGTCAGGGGATTGCTGCTCCACGAACCGGCTGGAGCCCTGGGTGAACCTGAGCTGAAGGGCCTGTGACCTGTGGATGAGTCCAGGATGGAGCAGAGACCCCCCTGCAGCCTGGGAGGAGCCCACACTGGAGCAGGGAATGCCCAAAGGAGGTTGAGAGCCCGTGGGAAGCACCTGCAGAGCTGAGGGAGCAAAGCCCTGGTTTCCCAGGCTGCCCCCCGCCCCAGTTTGTTGGGTTTAAGTGCAAACTGCAGCAGGGCTGTCCCTTGGCAGCAGCCAGTGCTGTGACACAGGCTCAGAGATGTGCCAGCCCAGGAGGGACTGAGGGCAGGGGGTTTGTAGGGACCATCCAGGGCCCCTCGCTGCCCACTGATGGTGAAAAGGAGACAATGCCAGGAGGAAGGAACAGGCTGGCCCAGAGGCACAGGAGGGAAGTCAGGCACACTGAGCCATAACTGGGGGAAAGGAATTGCAGCAGGGGGAGATTGGCACCACCGACTCCTTGAGCACCTCCTCAGAAGGGCCCCCAGACTGTGATGGAGGGAAGAACTGCAGCTGTGACTGATGGGCACAGGGAGGAGAGAGACAGGCAGCAAAGGGGGCTGGGAGCGTGAAGGAATAAGCTGAGAAGGTGACGGGATAAAGAACTTGTGTCGAGGTTTCTTAGTCGGAGCAATTTTGTGGCACTTCTCGGCTCGGTGGGGCCGGGGAGGCAGCAGTGGGACACCCTAACCCACTACCCCCCAAGGACCCCCAAAAACATTCAGAGCCCACCCAGGACCCCACCCAACCCCTTT
>NW_020925724.1:0-6033 GCF_003984885.1 Neopelma chrysocephalum
TACAGTCAAATACCATGACAACCATCATACATTGCTGTTCCCATGGTCAGTTACCATGGCAACTATCATACATTCCCATTGCTATGGTCGGTTACCATGGCAACCAGCATATATTTCTGTGGTTACAGTCAGTTACCATGGCAACCATCAGACATTTCCATTGCTATGGCAGTTATCATGGAACCAGCATACATTCATGTGGCTACTGTCGGTTACCATGGCAACCATCATACATTCTTATTGCTATAGTCAGCTACCATGGCAACCAACATACGTTCCTATTGCTACGGTCAGTTTCTGCGGGAACCTCTTGATTCCTCTTGGACAGAAGCAGATGCAGATGAGCCTCCCTGTTGTCCACCAACCTGGCAGCTGTGCTCTAAAGGTCTCTGTCCTAAGGGCTGTCTTGACCAAGACCCTGCACAAACCTCTGGGACTCTTTGCATCCTGTCCTGGTGCCTTTCCAGTCAATTCCAGGGTTATCAAAGACAACTTGAATGGGCTCTTTGTCTCACATCACAAGGTCACCCAAACCACTCTCTCCTCTGACCCTCACCCACAAAAGTTCACCCAATGTCTTCATCCTCTAGAGCAGCTGCACAAGTCCAAGAAGCTCCTTCCCACTGAGGACACCTCTCTCCTGCTTTTTCTCTCCTTTGTCTCCTTGGCCTTCTCTCCCAACCCATCACAGCACCAAAACCTGGGAACTGTCTCAGCAGCCCTGGGCTGTTATTGCCTGCAAGTGGAATGAAGAGAGACTTGGGGCTGCAGCTCCTCCTGCCTGTGCCCCACACGCAGGGCATTGGGGCCTGTCTGGCTGCAGCCCCTCAGCGGGGGCACCGGGGGTAAGAACAGACTTGCAGTGGGGAAAGCTGCTCTGAAAGCCCCGAGAGCTGGGCTGTGCAGAGGCTTTGCTCACAATGGCCTTGGGGGTGGACGTGCTGGGACTCAGGCCCAGGGGGAAAATCCCAGGCCTGATCCCTGAGGAGATCAGCCCATGCTGCTGAAATGCTGGGGGAGAGAAGAGCCAGCAGAGGGAGGAAACAAGTGTGGACAGCCTGGGCTGATGTGCTTTGGACTCGTGCCTGGCCCGGCCTTGGCTGGGCAGAGAAGGGACAGCCTTTGTGTCCCTGCAGGGCTGGGATTCACTCCCTGCCCCAAAGGCACCCAATGTGTCTGAGAAGCCCTGGGTGGTGCCTGTCCCACAACTGCTGGGAATGGGGACGGGCTTCCTGCACAGGCCCTGTGCTGTCCATGGCAGCTGCTGCACTTGTGCTGCAGAGCCCTGGCACCTCCCCTGGCACCACAGGCCCCTCTTTGGCTGTTCAATCCAGGATCAGCTGCCCTGAATGAGGTTCAGCAGTGAAGGGATGTCCAGGAGACAACTGCCATTGTACTCTGAGGACATGTAGAAAACACCCTGATAAAGAAGAGGAGAGAGACCTCTCTCCCTGTGCCACCTGACTCCATTTGGTCACCTGAACACTGCTAGGGGCTGCCCTGGACAGAAGGAACAGTGACAGGTTCCCCTGTCCTACATGGGGGCCCCTTCTGCCACTGAAGTTGGCCAAAGCAATGTCCCAGCAGCCTCCAAGGAGATCCCACAGCTGCTGCCCTGTCCCTAGGAACTGCTCCATTGGAGCCTGCAGTTCCCAGCAGGAATCTCGGTCACCTCTGGCCCCTCAGAAGGAACCAGGGCTTTGTGTCCCAGTAGGTCACTCCTGGCTTTGGTCTTCCTTCATTCCCATGGCAGCTGGGACAAGGAGTCACCTGCAGGGGCCTGTTTTGGGCCCACTGAAGTGGGGCAGGAGGAATCCCAGCCCATGGGGGTTGTGGAGGGAGCTGAGTGTCCTTCTGGCCCCAGCTCTGCAGAGCCACAAGGAGACACCTCTGTTGACTCAGCTGAGTCCCTTCCCTCAGTGCAGGTGAAGGAGATCCCTCCTGGGCACTGTCTGGGTTTCCTGTCTAATGATGGGACATGAAAAGGGGACTCTTGAACTTAACTCTGTGACTGTTTGGAGAAATGACAGTGCTGACAGAAGTGTCTGTGCCCAGGTGAGAGAAGGAAGATCATGATTTCCTTCAGCTGTGTGCCAGCAGGTTCCCCTGGAGCCCCAGGGACAGCTGGAGGGAGCCCAGAGGGGCAGAGCAAGGGCTGCCTGGGGCTGTTGCTGTGCTGCTCAGCTGGGCCGGGCTCCTGGCACACAGAGAACTCCTGGCAAGCAAGAAGAGCTTCAACAAGGCAGGTCTGCCCAGGAGCAGCTCCTCTGCAGAGCCCAGCAGGGCTGAGGGCACTGCCTGCAGCACCCAGGGCACAGGAGAGAAGGCAGAGAGATGAGAGGCAGCCTGGGCTGGGAGGTGACTGAGCTCTCACTACACGAGAAACCTTCCCAGGATTTGAAGGAAGAGTTCTCTGGCTGTAGGAAAGTTCAACTTGCCTTCCTGGAGGCATCTCCTACAGCTGGCCCATCCCACAGCTTCCAGGATCTTTCAGCAGGACTCTCCCAGTTGCTGCAGTGCAGGGGAAGTGGCCATATGGCAGAGCAGGGCAGGAGCTGCAGGCAGCAAGGGCAGAGAGGAGAAGGGAGCAGAAGGATCAAGGGATCCTGGGGTGGGAGGACAGGGGAGAGCTGCTCAGGGGAGGAACCTTGCCAGCCCTTTGCCACGCTCAGGCTCTGGCTGCAGAGCAGTGCAGGGGAGTTCCTGCCAGTGCCTCTCCCAGCTGCCAAATGGCAGCAGTGGCAGGAGCTGTCAGGATGGCTCTGCTGGATTTCCTGGGTGCAGCAGGAGAAGCTGCTGCAGAGCAGGACTTGCTGCTGCCCCCTCAGAGGCCCAGGGCAAGAAGGTTCCCTGTGCCAGGGCTGGCTGTGGGCTGGGAAGGTGGGGGTGCAGCCAGGGGTGCCCAGGGCTGTGGTGCAGAGCAGGGTCCTGTCCCCAGGGCTCTGTGTGCTGGGGCAGGGACTCTGCTGCCTGCCAGGGGCAGCTCTCAGCCCGGCCAAGGAGCTGCCACGGGGCTGGGGGAGAAGGGGTGGGTGGAAGGAGTGACCCCTCAGGGCTGGGCAGGGCCCTTGAGCTGCAGGGTCACCGCTCCTCACAGCTTCAGCTCCACCTCCTGCCATTTCCAGGGGCCCTTCTCAGGAAGCACATCCCCCAGAACACCTCCCCCTTCCCAGCCACCGCAGGCTGTCTGGGATCTGCTCTGCAGCCCCTGCCCAGGCAGAGCTGCCCCTGGGCACTGGGCTGGGGATGGCTCTGGCAGCACTGGCAGGGAGCTGAGCTGGGCACAGGGAGGGGCTGCTGGCAGGAACAGCTCCTCACCCAGAGACAGGTAGGCAGGGAGAGGGAGCTGCTGCCACAAGTGCTGGGCAGGGGGATGTGGGCCCCTCCCTGCTGTCCCTGTGCCACAGACCCCTTCCCTGAGCAGCTCCTCCCTGGGCTCCTTTCCCAGCCAAAGCAGAGCCTGTGCCCTCAGGCCCACGGGGGCTGGGCTGTGCATTGCCCTGCAGAAGCCAGAGTCCAAGGAAGGACAAGGCCCTGATTTCCTGCTGTCTCTCTCTGTCCCTCCTCCCTTGGCAGCACCATTGTGGCATTTCACTGCCATCCCCTGCTGCCTGGGCTCTCCTTGTTCTCGCCATTGGGTTTTCTGAGCCAGTGTGGGGTTTGAGGGGGGCAGATTCCTGTCCAGACACAAACCCTTTGGGTGCTGCTGTGGGGATGTGTCTGTGGCAGCCAAGTGCCCAAGTGCCCTCCAGGCACCTTCAGGGTATTCAGCTGTTTGCCTGGGTGTCCTGCAGGGCTGCAGGTGCCCTCCAGAAGGGCACAGCTCTGCCATAGTTTCTCTGCGTTGCACAGGATCCCCATGGAGAAAACTCCTCAGTGCTAAATGCATGGAAATGCTCTGGGCAGCCGTACTTGGGAGCTGCAATGATCCCTCTGTGTGGCAGTCTGGGAGGAGAAAGATGAGATCCTAATCAGGCATCCTGAGGAAAGGCAAGGATTCTGTCAATCTGCTCTTTGAACCATGATTCCTCTGCTCCCAGAAGTGCCTTGTTTCTTTTTTAAGGGAATTCTTAAGGGTGATCCCCCTCCAGCTCCAAGCTGCCAGCCAGGGGCAGCTGTGAACAGCAAAGATGGCCAGCTCTTGTCTCTGCACCAAGAGACCACCCCTTTGCCTCTCAGGACTCACAAGATTTCACTTGGAGCACAGTAGAAATGTCAGAGATTTCAACCATCCAAACTCCTCCTGGCAAGAGGAAATGGAACAAAATCAAGTCCCCCAAATCCCCTCCCTCTGTTCTGCCCTTGGGCAAACTGTGACCGGCAGTTCTGGAAACACTTCGATATATCACAAGTGCATTTAATTGGAGGTCACCCTGTGCTCCAAGTTGCCTCTCACTGCACAGCAAGAAGGATTCCTCGGGAGCCCATTCCAGGCTCCCTGCTCTCAGTGCCCCCTTCAGCCAGCAAACCCCAGAGCTCAAGGACAGGGATGCAGAGAGATCTTCCTGAAAAGAGGCCCTGAATGTTGAATTGCTATGAGACATGTAAGATGTTTTGCTGATTGAGTCTGGCCTAATTCAGTTCTGTCTTTTTTCTCCTCAACAGAGAACAATAACCGGAGGCATCAAATGTCCAACAACAGCTCCATGGCCCAGTTCCTCCTCCTGTCACTGGCAGACAGGCGGGAGCTGCAGCTCCTGCACTTCTGGCTCTTCCTGGGCATCTCTCTGGCTGCCCTCCTGGCCAACGGCCTCATCCTCAGTGCCATAGCCTGTGACCACCACCTGCACACCCCCAGGTACTTCTTTCTCCTCCACCTCTCCCTCACAGACCTGGGCTGCATCTGCACCACTGTCCCCAAAGCCATGCACAATTCCCTCCATAACACCAGAACCATCTCCTATATGGGATGTGCTGCACAGGTTTTTCTCTACACAGTCTTTCTTAGAGCAGAGTTTTCCCTCCTCACCATCATGTGCTACGACCGCTACGTTGCCATCTGCAAACCCCTGCACTACGGGACCCTCCTGGGCAGCAGAGCTTGTGCCCACATGGCAGCAGCTGCCTGGGCCAGTGGGTTTTTCAATGCTCTGCTGCACACACCCAGTACATTTTCCCTCCCCCTGTGCAAGGGCAATGCCCTGGACCAGTTCTTCTGTGAAATCCCACACATCCTCAAGCTCTCCTGCTCACACTCAGGCTACCTCAGGGAACTTGGGCTTATTGTGTTTAGTGCCTGTTTAATATTTGGGTGCTTTATTTTCATTGTTTTCTCCTATGTGCAGATCTTCAGGGCTGTGCTGAGGATCCCTTCTCAGCAGGGACGGCACAAAGCCTTTTCCACCTGCCTCCCTCACCTGGCCATGGTCTCCCTCTTTATTAGCACCTTAGCCTTTTCCTACCTGAAGCCCCCCTCCATCTCCTCCCCATCCCTGGATCTTATTGTGTCACTTATGTACTCAGTTGTGTCTCCAACACTGAACCCCCTCATCTACAGCCTGAGGAATCAGGAGCTCAAGGATGCCCTGAGGAAACTGATAACTGGGTGTTTTTCAGAAGCAATAAACTCTCCTTCTTCTACATGTTATGGACCTCATTAAAGGCCAATCCTGTTATGGACTTCATTAAAGGCCCACCATTTCTTCTCTATTTTTTGCTCTTGGTAGGGGTGGTTTTTTTGTGAGAATTTGTTCACACCAGAAAATCTTTATATATAAATATACATATATAAACAGATATATAATTTTCAATTCAGTGTTTGCCTTCCTAGCCTGGTGCAGAGGCTGTACAAATTGGCAAATGTACTCACTGTCTGCTTAAATACCAAATAAAGAACTCTGCATTGACTTGTTTGCCTGACATCTTTCCTCTCTGACTTCTCTGCAGCTGCAGGCTCGGTGCCTCTGTGCAGAGCTGGGCCAGAAAAGAGTCCCAGCAGAGCAGCACTGCCAGGGAGCAGCAGCCCTTCTCCTGCGGGGCCTCCTCCTCCTTCCCTTCCACACTGTCCTGCAGAGCCCTGTGTTGTTGGAGGCC
>NW_020925725.1:0-6972 GCF_003984885.1 Neopelma chrysocephalum
CACCCCGGCGCCCCCCGGGCTGGCACCGAGCTGGGAAGGGCCCAACCACAGGGCTGGATGGGGCCAGATCCTGCCCGGACACACCCATTGCTCTGGGTCTGGGGGTGCACCCAGTGCAGGGGGTGCTCAGCTCTGGGGTTCCCATCCTGTCACGGGACCATCACCCCACATCCCTCAGGGGGTTGGGATCCTGCCTCTTGGGGGATGGGGAGCTCAGCGCTTGTGGCTCATCTTGCTCCGAGCACTGGACCCCACCCAGGCTGGAACAGGGAGCCCCGAGGGTCCCATCCTGCCCCACCCGGCTCTGGTGGGACCCAACAATGTCTCACTGGGGCTCAGCAGCGCAGACTCCTCCTGCCCACCCGGTCCCAGTTGATCCACGGCCACGCCCAGTGCCGGACTGGGGGGGGCCCATCCTGCCGCGCCTCATTGTCTGGTGCGGGATGAGCTGCTCAGCACCGGGGGGACCCGTTCTGCCCCGTTAAACCGGGGCCACGCCCAGCGCAGAGCCAGGGCTCAGCACCGGGGGCAGGGGGGTGTCTGTCCTGTCCTGTCCGGTTTAACGGGAGCCACGCCCAGTGAAGGACGGAGGCTCGGTACCGAGAGAAGGGCCCGATCCTGCCCCGTCCAAACGGTGCCACGCCCAGTACGGGCTCAGCCCCGGGGACCCATCCCGCCCGGTTTAACCGGAACCAAGCCCGATGGGAGCTCAGTACTGGCTCCCAGGGGTCCCATCCTGCCCGGTTTAACGGGAGCCACGCCCGGGGCAGACTCGGGGCGAAGTCCCGGGGGGTCCCATCCTGCCCGGTTTAACGGGGAGCCACGCCCGGTGCGGTACCGGGGATCAGGGCTAGGGTCCCATCCTGCCCGGTTTAACGGGAGCCACGCCCGATGGAAGCTCAGTGCTGAGTCCCGGGGGTCCCATCCTGCTCGGTTTAACGGGAGCCACGCCCGGTGCGGGCTCAGGGCTCGGGGGAGGCAGAAAGATCTTCCAGCGCCATTTAACGGGAGCCGCACTCGGATCTGGGTCCCGGGCGACCCTTTTAACCCGGTGTAACGGGAGCCACGCCCGGTGCGGGATCAGTCCCAGAGCCGACGACTCATCCCGGGCGGGGGAGGGGAGAGAGGGGGGAGGGAAAGCCGAGACCGGGGGAATGAAGACCGAGGGGCTTGGGGACCGGGGACAACGGCGGGACGGGGACCCGGGGGATGGGAATCGGAGACAATGACGGGAGGGTGGGGATGGGGACCGGGATAAACGACGGATCCAGGGGGGATGGGACCGGCGGGGATGGGAACGGGGGACAACGGCGGGACTGAGGAAACAGGGACCGTGGGAATAGGGCCGGGGGACAAGGGCGCTACCGGGGCCCCCCCGCGCCCCCCTCACCATGGCGGCGGTCGGTCCGGGGTGGTCTCACAGCCCGACGCTGAGGCGGTCGATGTAAGAGGCGCGACGGAGCGCGGGGCTCGGTGCGGGGCTTTATAGCGGCGGCGGAGCGGGGCGGAGCGGGGCGGGCGGCGGGGCCGGGGGGGGGGGACGGCGGCGGCCATTGGGCGCCCGGGATGAGGTAATGCCCCCCCGCAGCCGCAGACAAAGGCCGGGTGGTGCGGAGGGGGGGCCCGGGGGCTGCGGCGGCCACGGCCCGGCCCCGCCGCTGCCTCTCCCGCCCGCCGCTGGCGGGGCCCGGGCTGTGTCCTTGGCCCCGTCCCTGCCGCGTTCCGGTCGCCGGTCTTGGCTGAGCCGCCGGTCACGCCCGGATCCCGATGCCCCCCGGTCCCCATCCCCCGTGTCCCGCTGTTGTTCACGGTCCCGTCCCCGCTCCCGCCCCGCTCGCGGCCCCGCGCCGGCCGTGGCTCCCGTTACAGCGGGCAGGGCCACGCCCTGGTCCCCGTGGCCGGGGATGCCAGCGAGCCCTTGTGTGGCCACTGCGCTCCCAGTTATCCTCGGCCACACCCCGATCCCTGTCTCCTACCATCCCGTTGTTCCCCATCCCTTGGCTCGCTCCGATCCCCATCCCCAGCCACGCCCCGGTCCCCATCCTCAGGGGCACTGTCCCCATCCCCGGCCGTGCCACAGTGCCCTGGTTCCCAGGCACATCCCCGCCGTGGCCCGGTGCCTGTCCCGGCCCTTTCCCGGCCGTGCCCAGCCCTCCCAGCGCTTCTTTGTCTGCTCGGGCGGTGGGAACCGGCCCCGCGGGGCCCAACCGGGGGGACAAAGCGCCGTCCCCTCGGGCAGCTGGGGACAAGAAAGGCCGGGGGGGGGTGAGACAGCGGGGGGGACGCAGGGGACAAAGCCCCCAGAGCAGTTTTGGGCCGGGGGCTCGGGCGGAGGGGCAGCTGCTCTGTGGCAGCTGGTGGTGGGGACACAGCTGGGACACGGGGACACGCGTCCCTCGGCCACCCCTCCGTCTGCTGCAGCCCCTGCACGGCCCCCCCAAGCCATCAGCCCCACAGCCCTGGGGGTTCTCCCTCCTTTTGGGGGGGTTCCACCTCTCGTTTGTCCCTCCAAAGCCCACAGAGGCAGCGGGTGAGTGCTGGGGGTCGTCCCCCCCGAGGTGGGGGGGCTGCGGGGGGCTCAGTCCCCGCAGAGGGGTGACCCCAAACCGCACACACACGTGTCCCCAGCTGCTGCAGGAGGAGCTGCCAGGACACCCCCTCCCTGCTGAGAAATCACTTTTTTTTGTGTGTGTTTCCCACATTATGCAGATTTCTGTGCAGCTCCAGGTTCCCACGTTCCCACTGCCAGCCCTGTGCCCCCACTGCCAGCCTCGCATTCCCACTGCCAGCCCCACATTCCCACTGCCAGCCCCACATTCCCACTGCCAGCCCCACATCCCTGCCAGTCCCATGTTTTTGGGGTGCTGCTGGGGCTGCAGGGCTCCAGACAAAGCAAGGCTGGGATTTGGGCATCGCCCACCAGAACAAAGGACTGGGCGGCCCCGGCTGCTCCAAGAGGAGGAAAACTGAGAGATTTGTCTTTCCCCGGGCTGGTCCCCGAGGCAAATGGGTGTTTTGGGGGACCTTTGCCCAGAAGCAGCTCATCCCCCAGCCCTGACCCCACTGTGGATCCGCTCCTGCGTGGGAAAAAACCTCCTGCTTTTGTCCCCCGGACTCTCAGCACCAATGTGGGGCCTGGCAGGGCACACCCAGGGTGTCCCAAGTGACCCCAAGGCTGGGGATTTTTGGGGGCTCACAGCAGCCCCTCACCTCGGGGACCCCTCTCCAAGCTAAAGGAGGGTCCCCACGCATCCCACCCCCCAGGCTGTGGGTGCCACACGGGGCAGTGAGTGACTCATCCCCCCCGGGTGATTTGGGGTGCAGGGTGCCGGGGTCCCACTGGTGCCCCCCAGCCCCCTCCCATCTCCCGGGGTATGGAAGGCCACACGTCCCCACACCAGGCGCTGCCAGGCAACCGGTGGGGTTGCCAGGAGACTGGTTGCTAGGAGACAGGCTGGGACCCCCCCCCCCTCACCTCCCCCTTCCCCAGCATCCATCCTGGGGCCTGCCTGGCTGTGGGGTGTGTGGGGACATGGGGCTGGGGTCCCACCCCTGCCTGGCCTGGTTGTGATGTGGGGGCACCACCCCCGGGCCCCCCAGTGCCTGATCACTCTGCTGTGCTGAGGGGGGCACGTGAGCCCCGGGGGCCCCCCAGTGCCCACCCCACTGCACCCTGACATGGGGGCCACCCCCGATACCCAGCCCAACGTGTGCTGGTGTGGAGGGGTCTGGCCCAGCTCCCAGCCCCCTCCCTCCCCCCCTCAGGTCCTTCCCATCCTCCCGTGCTCTGTTGACTGTTGGTAGCAACGCGGCGGCTCCTGGTGACGGTTGCTGTCCGTCCCCCTCCTCCCCCCCCATATCCCCCCCCCCCATCACCAACAGGCAGGGCAGGCCCTTGGTCACATCGGGGCCCCCCCCTGTCTGCACAGAGCCCCCATGGCTGCACCCCCCCAGGGTTCCCAGAGCCAGCATCTCCTCACGTTTGGGCTGATTTCCCAGCTGCTGGACTCCTGCCCGCGGCACAGCCGAGATTCCCAGCCTCCCCCAGTTCAAGCCCTTCCTGAGGGTCCCAAACTGGTGACCTCGAACCCCGTGACCAGGACACGCTGTCCTCAGGGACTGGGGGGGGTCCCAGCTCCGTCAGGGGTGTCGTGGCTCAGGGGTGACATCCCAGACACCGGCTGCTGCTATTTTTAGCCTGTTTTAGCCTGCAGAGCTCGGCTCTGTCTGTCTGTCTGTCCGTCTTCTGCCACCATCGATGTGACAGGTTCATTCAGATGGAGAGACAGGGCAGCTCGGGGGGGACTGCTCTGCTCCGGGGGGGCTGGATGAGGCCCTGGGATGGTGGGGGGGACTCCACTGCCCCCCCAGCTGGCTCAGGGTAGGACTGAGGGGATGGAGGGACAGGGAGCTGCCCCACGGAGGTGGTGACACCACCCCTGCCTGTGCCCCCTCCACGAAGGGCAGGGCGAGGGACCCCCCAACCCCGGTGCTGGGGGGCAGCGGGTGACCCCACCCCCCTGGGAGGGAGCAGGGGGGTGTCACCGGTGTCCCCGCAGCCTGGATGCCCCGTGCCCCCCGCCTGCAGCCCCTCCCGCTCCCTCCGGGCGCTGCGGGAGCCACAAAAAAAGGGGAGGCTCAGGCGCGGGGTGGGGGGTCACTGGGGGGAGCAGGAGGAGGCAGGACAGGGCGCAAAGGGGGGCTGCTGTTGGGGGCGAGGGGCTGCGGGCGCGCTGCCCGTGGGGAGGGGGCTGCGGCACCGCCCGCGTGCGGGGCGGCTCCGCATTGCGGCAAAACCGGGAATAAAGGAGCGGGGCGGAGGCGGGGGGAGTGGGGGAAGTGGGAAAGACCCCGCTGCCGGGGGGATGGGGGGTCCTGCTCTGCCCGGTCCCCAAAAAGCACGGCCAGAAGGGCCACGGACCGACGCGGTGGGGGCTCGGGGGGCTCCGGTGGCATCGGTGGCTCAAGGAGTGGGTGTCGCGGGGACAGCGGCCACCCCGGCCCTGGGCGGGTGCCAGCACCGAGGATGTCCTTGTGCGGGGAGTCGGGGGGCACCCTGGGGGCATCCAGGGAGGGTAGACACCCTGGGGGTGCCCAGGGAGTGAGGAGACACTGGGGGTGCCCAGGGATGGGGGGACACCGAGGTGCTCAGGGTGTGGGGGGACACCGAGGTGCCCGGGGACTGGGCAGGTCTGTGATTCTCTCGGAGCCGCCCCCGTGTCCCCACGCTGTCCCCAAACCCTTCTCTGGCCTTGGAAACGGGACCGGAACCCGCCCCATCCCATCCCATCCCAGGGTGGGACAGGGCACTGCCCCTCGGGGGTGGGCGCGGGGTGCTCCCCTCCCCGCCCCGTCCGTCCTGCCCCACAGGAACTGCCCCGCGTGGGTTCCCCCGGGGAGCAGCCCCGGGGCTGGCAGGGAACAGGGCGGCGGCGGGGGGCAGGAGCCGGCGCGGCGGGAACCCGCGGGGCTTCCCACGGGAACGGGTCCGGGATGGAGACAGGGACGCGGACAGGGACCACCGGACCCCCGTGGCCCCCAGTCCGGGCAGGACCCGGGCGCTCTCTGGGCAGATGCGGCGCCTGCGGCCGCGGCCGGGGGGTGCAGGGACCTCTCCTACCACTGGCTGACCCCCCGACCCTATATCCCAAAGACTCCCCCCAAAACCCCCCTAAAGCCCCCCCCACCCCCCCATCCCCGCCTTTTCCCCACCCATCGCCACGCCCACTCAAACACAACCACGCCCCTTCCCAGTCCAGCCCCGCCCCCCGCCCCCCACATTCCACTCCGCTGACGTCACCGCCCACCCAAATTCGAACCTGCCAACCAGAACCGAGGCGGGGCGGAGGGGGCGCGACCAGGACGCGGGGGGGCGGGGCAAAGTACTTATTGCCCCGCCCCCTTGTCCCCGCCCCCCTTGTCCCCGCCCCTCGGGGTATAACTCGGGGGGTCCTCCCAGGGACCCCCGTCTTCCTCCTCGACGGCTGCGTAACGGTTCGGGCAGTGAGCGGCCATGGTGAGTGGGGGGGACGCGGGACCCCCGGGACTGAGGGGCGGGGACGGGCCGGGCCGGATCGGACCCCCCCGTGTCCGGGGCAGCACGTGGAGGGGGGGGTAGGGGCTCCTCGCGTGTTCAGGACGCCCCGCGGGGCCGCCGAGCACTTGTAGGACCCGAGGTGGGGGATCGCGGTGCTCCGTGTGCCCCTCCGGAGCCGTGGACCCCCCCCTCAAGGCCGGGGGTCGCTGCTTTGGGTGCCCCAACCCCCGGGCTGTGCCGATCCCCCCCCGTCGGGCTCCCTGCCAGCCGCCGCTCTGTCCCGCGTGTCCCGGACTCCCACGCGGATCCCGGACACATCCTCAACTCCCCCTCGGGAGAGGAGCCTGCCCCGACGGGACGTGGGGGTGCTGGGCACCCCCTGCCGCCGTCTCCCGGCTCTCCTCGCCGGCAGCGCGCGTGGGAGGGAGTCACGGGGGGGGAAGCGGCCCCCCCTCGCCACGGCCCGGGCACAGCCAGGAGCGGCCGCTCCGGGAAAACTTTTCCCAGTTGCTGGAGTTTGCTCCTGTCCCGAGCGGAGCCGGTTGCAGGGTCGGTGGAACGGGGACAGCCCAGGGTTGTGCAAGGGCCGACCCCCATTCCCTGGGGTCCAGGGGTACCCCCGAACCGGGGATGGAGCTAAAAATGTGTCCCTGTCCCCGTGTGAGCCGTGGGCAGAGGGGACTGGGAATGGTGGGCGCCGGGAATAACCCTGGAGAACCCCAACTCCTGGCTCTGGGGTGGGGTGTAGGTGAACGGCACCAACTGGTGCAGGGTCCCAGCTGCCTGGGGGGGGCAGGGTGGGACCCCCGGAGCTGAGCACCCCCTGCGCTGGGTGCACCCCCAGACCCAGAGCAATGGATGTGTCTGGGCAGGATCTGGCCCCATCCAGCCCCGGGGTTGGGCCCTTCCCAGCTCGGTGCCAGCCCGGGGGGCGC
>NW_020925726.1:0-4788 GCF_003984885.1 Neopelma chrysocephalum
GTCTCCTGCAGCTGCTCCACCGACGCCGTGTCCTCCATGCCCGAGCGGTCTGCGGGAGCAGGGTGTCAGGGGCAGAGCAGGGACACACCGGTTCCACCCCCAAAACCCTCTGATCCCACCCCGGCATCACCCCAATCCCACCCTTATCCCTGAACCCCCTGATCCACATCCCACCCAACCCCTCAATCCCCGCTGAATCCCACTCTGAACCCCCTATCCCAGCCACAATTGCCCCAGACCTCTTGCTCCCACGTCTGCTCCGCATGATTTTGTCCCTGAACCCCCTGATTGTCTTTCACCTTCATGACCTTGATCCCACCCCCCCAAACTCACAAATCCCCCTCGAAACCCCTGATCCTTCACCGAAATCCTCCAATCCTACCCCTGAACACTCCCCAAACCCCATGATCCCAACCCCAAGCTCTCCGATCTCCTCCCAAACTCCCCTGATCCCCCCCCCCAAACCCCCCAACCCCCCCCCAAAAACCCCTGTGCCCACCTGCCGAGACGAGGACGACGGCGGTGAAGAGCCCCAGCTCCTCGTCGCTGAGCTCGAGGGCGCTGAGCTTCTCGCTGAAGTCGAACATGGCCCCGAGCAGGTCCCCCATGCCCATGGCCCAGAGCTCCTCCAGCCCGTACCGCGTGCGGCTCATGAACGTCACCGTCTGCTCCTTCACGTCGAACAGCGACGCGAACCGAACCATCAGCACCTGCGGGGTGGGCAGCGCGTGAGGCACCGGGACGGGGCACCGCGGCAGGACGGGGGCACCGGGGGCACCGGGGGCACCGGGCTCCATGCCACGGCTCCCAAATGTGGGGCACTGCAGTGCCGTGGGGCTCCGTGCCAGCCCACGGGGCATCGTGCCACGCCAGGGGCTCTGTGCTCCGTGCCACAGTTCCCAAATGTGCGGTGCCGTGACGTGGGGCACCACGCCATCCCATGGGCACCACGCAATGCTTCATGCCAGTTCCCATATACATTACATTGCCATGGGACACTAGGCAATGCCACGGGGGCTTCATGCCAGTCCCTGACTCCCAAATGTGGGGCACCGTGCCGTGGGCATCACGCTCCATACCACGGCTCCCACGTGTCGGGCACTGCAGTGCCATGGGCACCGTGGGACACCAGGCAGTGCCACGCTCCAGTCCATGGCTCCCAAATGTGGGGCACCGTGCCATGCCATGGGCACCGTGCCACGTCATGGAGCATCATGCAGGGCCGAGTTCTGCGCCACGGCTCCTATATGTGGAGCACTGCAATGCCATGGGGGTCCTGCCATGATCTGGGTCACTGTGCCCATGCTTTGGGGCTCCATGCCAGTCCATGGAGCATCGTGCAATGCCAGAGGGATCGTGTCAAGCTTCGGGGCACCACGCAGTGCCGTAGGGCACCATGCCCTGCATCAAGCCCTTGCCATCCCAGGACATACCTCAAAGGTGCCAGCCTTGAGCAGGGTGACCTGGTCATGCTGGGAGAGCGCCTGGAAGCCGGGAATGTGCTTGGCGAACTCGACGACCTCGCGGACGGCGGGGGTGAAGCTGAGGGAGAAATCCTCCCAGATCTCCTGCACGGAGCGCCCGCTGCGCCCGGGGACGTGGCTGTTCATGGGACACGCCTGCAGGAGGTGGGGGGGGTCAGCGGCCACCCGGGGGTCCCCCAGCCCCACCACCACAGCGGGGAGCGGGGGGGGGGGCACCCGCAAGGGGATTAGTGCAATAAGCAGCTAAAAATACCCCGCGGGGAGCAGGAGCCCCCGGGCGCTCACCGGCAGGACGTCCTTGGGGCCGCGGGGCCAGGGGCACCCCCGCGGGGCCGGGGGCTCGGGGTAGGCGGGGGGGCAGAGCCGGGGCTCGGGGGGGCCGGGGGCCCAGGCGGGGGGCGCGTCCCAGCGCAGGAGGCCGCCGTCGCGGGGGGGGGGGGGTCCCAGCTTGTCGTGGGCGTAGATGAAGATCTCCTTGTGGGCCTTGGCCACCTGCGCGATGACGTCCTCGGTGGCCCCCCCGGGGCTGGGCGAGCGGGGCGGCGTCAGCTGCTGGGGGAACTGGGAGAAGCAGGCGGGGGGGGCGAGCGGCGGGGGGCCGGGGGGCGGCGCGCGGCCCCCGCCCACGGTGGGACCCTCGCCAGGGCCCGGCATCGGCGGCGGGGCGCTGGCCATGCCGCCCATGGCGCTCTGCATCTCCGCCAGCATCCGCTGCTTCTCCCGCTTGGGGATGCGCCCGAAGCGCACAGCTGTGGGGGGACACCGGCGTTAGGGGGGACACCGGTGTTAGAGGGGACACCGGCGGCAGAGGGCACGGCGACACCCCCCCCACACCCAGACCTGTGCCATGGGGGGCCAGGGGCTGCCAGGAGCGGGGCTGCATCCCCAACCCTGTCCTGGAGGTGATGCACAGCCCTGGGCACCGTGGGACCCACCCCAGGAGGGGGCAGGGAGCCCTGGGCATGGGGTTTCTATCCTGGGAGGGGATGGAGTGCCCTGAGCATGGGGGGGACCCATTCCAGGAGAGGACATGCCACCCCAGCCACGGTGGGAACCCATCCCAGGAAAGGGGGGGGACACATCCCACGGGACAGGCAGAGCACCCAGCACAGCCGGGGGGACCCGACTCTGGAGGGGATGTACAGCTCTGGGCACAGGGGGTGGCATCCCAGGAGGGGACACACAGCCTGGGCACAGGGAATCCCACCCCCAGAGGAGCCCCCCGGCTTGGGGAGGGTTGCGGGGGTCCCTCTGAGCTCACCATCACGGGACATGCCGACCAGCAGGCACTTCTTGAAGCGGCACTGCTGGCAGCGGTTGCGGTTGATGCGGACGATGGAGCAGTTCTCATTTTTGAGGCACTTCTTGTACTGAATATTCTGCTGGATGCTGCGGCGGAAGAAGCCCTGCGGGGTGGGAGGGAGGGTCACTGGGGGTCCCCCCAGCGTGACAGGGGGTCCGTGCCCCATCCCCGGCCCCATCCCAGTACCTTGCAGCCCTCGCAGGCGTGGACACCGTAGTGGAAGCCGGAGGCGACGTCCCCGCACACTTTGCAGAGCAGCACCATCCCGTTGAGCTCTGCAGGGGGACCGGGGTCAGCGGGGTCCCCGGGTGCCCTCGGTGGGGTGGGGGGCCCGCCCGCCGCCCCCCCGTGAGCCCCACTCACTGGTGACGGTGCTGCCGGCTTTGCTGGGTGAACTGCGGCGCCGCTCGTCCGCGGGGACCGGCTGCACCCCGGGGAAGTTCACCGAGGAGCCGTACGACGACGAGGAGGAGGAGGTGGAGGAAGAGGAGGAGGAAGAAGGGGAGCCGTCCTCATGGGGGGCCAGCGAGCCCCCGCCGTAGGCGCGGGAATCCTGGAGGGAGCCGGTGGGCGACGGGGGGAAGTACGTGGGGAAGGGCTGGGATCCCGATTGGGAGCTGCTGTTGGAGCTGTCGCTGCAGAGGGAGACGGGGCTGGTCCGGGTGGGAGAGGCGCCGTTGGAGCCCACGTAGCTGATCACCCCACCTGCGGAGAGCGGGGGTCACTCATGCACTGAGCTGCGCCGGGCTCAGCCTCTCCCAGTTCATGGAGGGGGGAACCCTGGGAGGTGGGTGGGATCCCCAGGGAAGCACTCAAATCCACGGGAAACCCACGGGGCCACACATGTACCGAGCTGTGCCGGGCTCAGCCTCCTCCCCCACAAAACGGGGGACTCCCCCATGAGGGGGACTGCAGCCCCAGGTGGGGTGGGATCCACAGGGAAGGATCACGAATGCGTCCTGGATCCACGGGCATCCCCGTGGACCACTCATGTACCGAGCTGCACCAAGCTCAGCCTCCCCCAGCCCAGGGAGGGAAAACCCCCTGGAGGAGGATGGAAGCCCCAGGCGGCGGGGGGGTCCCCAGGGAAGCACCCCGGATGCATCCCGGATCCAAGGGCATCCCGCAGCGCCGCACGTGCACCGCCCACCCTGAGTCAGGCACCGCACCCACGGGGCGCCACGGGTGCCGGGCCCACGTGGGCCGGGGACGGCCGGGTTTATCCGGGTGCGTGCCGGCCGGGGACACAGGCAGGGCACCCCGGAATTGCCTGCAGGAGGAATGTGGGTTGGGAACCCTTGGGAGAGGCGAAATCAGGAGGTCACAGGAGTTACTCCCGCCGTCCTTGGCTCCGTGCCCACAGCACAGCCCGGCTCCCACCCCACAGCTCCCGGTACAGCCCCATGGCACAGCCCCCTGTGGCACTGGGGTGCTCCCAGTGCAGCCTCCTGTGGCACTGGGGTGCTCCCAGTGCAGCAGCCCCACGGCACCTGGGATTATCCCAGCACAACCCTCTTATTTGGGGAGATACATCCCCACTGCAGGGCTGCGGAGCTGCGTGGGGGACCCCCAAAAAAGTGGGGAGCAGTACAGGGTGTGTGTGGGGGTGCGTGTGCGTGGCCCCTGGCTGAAGTCACAGTCATCGTCACCCCACTCACGGGGCAGGGACAGCAGCACCGGGACACGACTCCGGGCTGGGACACGTGGATGGCGATGTCGGGGACACACGGGATCACCGGGGCCATGTGTCTCCCGCCGCACACGGTGCCGCCGGCACAGATGCCACGCGCCGGAGCCAGCTTGTCACCACTTCCCCTTCACTGAACCACCTCCAAACGCGGTCACTGAATCGGGGACAGTGGGTCCCAACCCCACGACAGCTGATCCGAGGGACCCCCAGCTGCTGATCCACCAAAATAATGGGGGGATCCCCTGCACCCCGAAGACCCGGGACCCCCCCCAAGGGGGTCCCGGGGCTTCGGGGTGCACAGGATCTCCCCC
>NW_020925727.1:0-2091 GCF_003984885.1 Neopelma chrysocephalum
GGGGGGGTCCGTGGGCTGCGGGGAAGGGGGGAGCTCAGGGCCCACCAAAAACGCCCATCCAGGGCTCCCAAAGCTCAGGGCAACCCAAAAACGCCCAGCCAGGGCTCCCAAAGCTCAGGGCCCACCAAAAACGCCCAGCCAGGGCTCCCAAAGCTCCCACGGGCCCCCAAAATCAACTGAGGGCGTTCTCTGATTGGCTGAGCTCGGGGAGGGCTCCGTTCCGGACGGGTCTGCCCGGCAGCTGATGACGCTCCAGCAGCGCTCGCTCCCATTGGCTGCTGCTGACCCTGCCCGGGCCTTGGGGGGTCCAAGGTGGGTTTTGGGGGTTCCTTGATTCATGGGGATGGGATTTGGAGTGTCCTGGATAGGTGGGAATGAGGGTCTGGGATGCCGGGTGTGCCCAACAATCCTCTGTTCATGAGATTTGTGGAGTCTGAGAGTGCTCAAATCTCCCTGTTCCCACGGGTTTTAGGGTCTGGGAGTGCCCAAACCCCTCTGTTTTCACAATTTGGGGGACCTGGGAGTACCTAAACTTCTCTTTTCCAGGATTTTTTTGGGTCTGGGAGAGCACAAACCCCCCCTGTTCATGGGGGTTTAGGAGGCTGATATTTGTCCAAACGCACTTTTGGAGTATTTTGAGGGTCTGAGAGTGCCGAAGCCCCCTGTTGCCAGGATTTTGATGGAGGCTGGGAGCGTCCAAACCCTCTTTTCCGATATTTTGGGCTCTGGGAGTGCCCAAACGCCTTGTCCCTCGGATTTTTAGGGTCTAGGAGAGCCCACACCCTGGTGTTCCAAATTTTTTAGGGTCTGAATGTTCCCAACCCCCCTGTTCCCCCTGTTTTTCAGACGCCGATGGTGCCCAAACCCCTCTTTTCCCAAAATTTGAAGAGGTGAGAGCCGAGGGCCTCCTCTGATTGGCTGAGTGTGGTCATGGTTCAGTTCGGGGAGCGTCTTCCCGGCAACTGATGACGCGCCGACAGCGCTCGCTCCCATTGGCTGAGGTGTTTTCGGGGTGCGGCGCCCCCCGTCCCGGCTCCCTCAGTTCGCCGCCGATTTTGTGGGAGCGACATCGACTCTTCCCGGTGTCCCGGTGTCCAGAGGAGCCATGGGTGGAGCACGGAATGTCCCCCTCCTGCTGCCGCTGCTGCTGCAGGGGCTGACCCTGCCCGCGGTTTGGGGGGTCCAAGGTTGGTTTTGGGGGGTCCCGGATTCCCGGGGTTGGGGTTTGGGGTGACCTGGATACGTGGGGATGCGGTGGTGGGGGGCAGAGGGTGAGCAATCCTCGTTTTCCCGGGATTTTGAGCATCTGGGTGTGACCACACCCCCCTGTTCGTACGGTTTTGGGCGTCTGGGAGCACCTAAACTTCCCTTTTCCAGGAGTTTTTGGGGCTGGGAGAGCCCAAACCCCCCTGTTCCCGGGGTTTTGGGAGGATGGCATTGCCCAACCCCCCTGTTCCCAGGATTTTTAGTGTCTGGGAGTATCCAAACCCCTCTTTTCCAAGATTTTGGGTAGCTGGGAGTGCCCAAACCTCTCTTTTCCCACAGTTTCGGGGCTCTGGGAGTACACAAACCCCTCTTTTCCAAGATTTTGGGGTCTTGGAGTGCCCAACCCCCCTTTTTCCAAGATTTTGGGTAGCTGGGAGTGCCCAAACCCCTCTTTTCCCACAACTTTGGGGGTCTGAAAGTGCCCAAACGCCCTTGTTCCCAGGATTTTGGGGATCTGGAAGTGCCCAAACCCCTCTTTTCCAAGGTGTTGGGGATCTGGAAGTGCCCAAACCATCTTTTTCCATGATTTTTGGGGGTCTGAGAGTGCCCAAACCCCCCTGTTCCCAGGAATTTTAGTGTCTGGGAGTGCCCAAACCCCCCATTTTCCAAGATTTTGGGGGGTCTGGTCGTGCCCAAACCATCCTTTTCCATGATTTTTCGTGTCTGGGTGTACCCAAACCCCCTTTTCCCAAGACTTTTCGCTCCTGGAGACACCCAATCCCGGGATTTTCGGGTGCCGGGGCCTCCCCAGCCGCCTCCTTCCCCTCGATTTTTGGGCAGAAATCCCCCCCTTTTCCTGGGATTTTCGCCCTCTGAGGCCCCGGA
>NW_020925728.1:0-3718 GCF_003984885.1 Neopelma chrysocephalum
GGGGGGGGGTCCAGGTCACTCTGTGTGGTAGGATCTACGTTAGGGGTTCGTGGGGTGTAGTGGGGCAGGCAGGACCCACCCTGGGGTGCCGTGGGGGTGGCTGGGGGATGCCGTAGGTCAGGCTGTGGGTCAGGCACACCAAGGCTCTCTGGGGTGCCATGGGGTGCTGTAGGTCAGGCTGTGGGTCAGGCTGTGGGTCAGGCACACTAAGGCTCTCTAGGGTGCCATGGGGTGCCATGGGTCAGGCTGTGGGTCAGGCTGTGGGTCAGGCTATGGGTCAGGCACACTATGGCTCTCTGGGGTCAGGCTGTGGGTGCCAGGGCTCGGCCCGGGGGGTTGCCCCTCACCAGCGGCAGCGGGATGACTCTCTCCATCTGCCCCACGCGGTCGCGCAGGGCGCGGATCTGCTCGTCCTTGGCGCTGTTCTGCCGCTTCACCTCGCGCAGGATCCCCGCCAGCCTGTCCAGGTGCAGCCGCAGCCCCTCCACCTCGCTCACCCGCTCGCAGGTGCCGCCGCCGCCGCCGCCGCCCCTCTCCTCGTCCTCGCCGCCGCCCACGGCGTCCCACACGTCCCTGGCCACGGCGCGCCAGCCGTCGCGCTCGGTGGGCTCTCGCTTGCCGTGGCGCCGGCACAGCTCCCGCAGCCGGGCCAGGCTCAGCGCCTCCAGCTCGCGCCGTGCCGGCCGCGGCTCCCGCAGGGCCACCTCGAGGCTCAGCTCCCGCACCGCCTGCGCCTTCAGGTCGGCCATGGTCACCCACGAGGGCTGAGGCGAGGACGAGGACGAGGACGAGGACGGGGCCGAGGCGGGGGCCGAGGAGCCCCCGCGGCGCCGCTGCGGGATCTGGTAGACGCGCAGGGGCTCCCGGCGCTTTCCCGGCGCCGGCAGCGGGAGCCCGGCCCGGCGCAGCACCGAGCGCACGGCGGGCGCCGGCAGCGCCGCGCGCAGCGACGAGATCAGGCGCCAGCCGGCCTCGTAGCAGTGGGGGTCCGCCGTGGGGGGCTGCGGGGGGGACACGGGGGGGAGCGGGTGGGTGCGTGGAGGGACGGCGTGGGGGGCGTGGGGGCCGCTCGGGGCAGAGCTCGGGCAGCCGGGGGACACCCCAAGGGACACCCAGGGAGCAGCTGTAGTGCTCAGGGGACACCCCAAGGGACACCCAGGGGGCAGCTGTGGTGCTCAGGGGACACCCCGAGGGACGCCCAGGGAGCAGCTGTGGTGCTCAGGGGACACCCCAAGTGACCCCCAGGGGACCCTGAGGGGAGGCAAGGGACAGTGGTGACACTTGGGGGACACCCAACTACACCCCGAGGACCTGGGGGACACCCGTGACACCCAGGAGCTACCCAAGGGACACCTGTGGGACACCCAGGAACACTCAAGGGACACCAAAGCGACACAGGCGACCCCCGGACGTACCCCCAGAACTCCCAAATCAGCCCCAGCTTCCCCCCCCTCACCTGCGGCTGCTCCACCGTCTCCTTCTCTGGCTGGGGTTGGTTCTCCAGCTCCTGGAGTCTGGGGCGGGGGGAACACACGGGGTGAGACCCCCGGCCCGTGCCCGGGGGGGATTCCCATGTACCCCCTCGGGGTGCCCCCACCTCTGGAGGCGCATGTCGATGCCCTGCTGCTCCAGCAGCTCCCGCTGCGCCAGGTTCCAGTCCAGGGGGGGCCCGGGGGGAGCCCCCCGTTCCCGCTCCCGCCGCGCCTGCTCCGGGTGCGTGAAGCGGAACACGTGGTTCTTCCCCAAAATCAGGCGGTAGCCTAGGAACGGGGTGCGGGGGGGAAAACAGGATTTAGGGGAAATCTGGGGACGTACGGATTTGGGAGGGTCACGGGGAGTTTTGGAGGGATTCGGGGGCGTCAATGAACTGGGGGAAAAATTTGGGGGACACATAGAGATCTGGGGTGGATTTTTGGGGGACACGGAGGGATTTTGGGGGAACACAGAGAGATTTGGGGGAACACAGAGGGATTTGGGGCGGGGCCCTACCCGACTTGAGCACCACCGGCTCCGTCACCTGCTTCCCGTTGACGTAGGTCTCGGCCCCCTCACACGGCTCCAGCGTCACCACAACTTCGGGGAGGGACAACGAGGGGAGGGTGGGTCACCCCCCTGCTAAGCCGGGGCGGGGGGGACCCCAAATCCCACCCCCAAGCCCCCCAACCCTCCCCCGTCCCACCGGCACAGGGGGAGCGGTACCTGGGGGGGCCACGGTGACCTGCTCCAGTGCCAGCGTTTGGGGGGGGGGGAGAAAGAGAGATTAAGGGGGCGGAGGGGGGGGGGGGGCAAGGGGGGGCACCCCAAAATCTGGCACCACCCCCTCCGCATCCCGTACCTTCCCCCGAGGGGTCGGGGCAGCTGCGGAACAGGCAGTGCTGCTCCCGGATGAACGGCCCCGACAGCTTGATGTCCACGTCCACCTGGCCCACCCTGGGGAGGCACGGGGCAAATTGGGGGGCCTGAGGCATTTGGGGGGGGCCCTGAGAGGTTCAGGAGGGCCCTGAGTGTTTTGGGGGGGCTCCAGCCCCCCCCGCTCACCTGGTCACACCATCCTTGATGTGGTAGAGGAGGCACTCGGACATCAGCGGGTCCTCGTTGAGGTTCACCAAGTGGGGGGTCTTTTGGGGGGGGGGGGGAGAAAAGAAACACCAACCCAGAGTCAGGGTGAGTGGGGTCCCCCCTGGTGGGGGAGAGGCTGTGGGGTTTTTTGGGGGGCCCCCCCAGCCCCCCCTGACTTGCCTTTTTAGGGGAGAAGACGCCCACGGTGCCGCCGTCCTCCCGCAGAGCCACCCCCATCTCAGCCAGCAGCGCCTCCCTGGGGGGCACGGGGGGTTTAGGGGGGCCCGAGGGGATCTGGGGGGCCCCAAGGGTGTTTGGGGGGCAGTGGGGTGGGTGTTGGGCTGGGGGGGCCATGGGGGGGACTCGAGGGTACATAAAGAGCATTTTGGAAGCCTGTGCAGGGATCAGGTTTTAGGGGGCCATGGGGGGGGCTGGGGGTGCTGCAGGGCATTTGGGGGGTGGCAGGAGGAGGTTCAGAGGGGCCGTGGGGGGTTTGAGGAGGGTTTTGGGGCCCCCTCTCACCGCTCCAGCCTCAGGGCCTCCGTGCGCCGCAGCTTCTCCTCCCACGTCTCGTTCAGCTCCGCGATGATCTTCTCCGTCTCCTGGCAGAGGGAACGATTTCGGGGGGTCCCCCCCGAGTTAGGGGAGGGGGACGTGGATCTCCCGGGTCCCTCTGGGGCAGGAGAGGGGCTGGGGGGTGTTTTGGGGTCACCTGCAGCCGCTCCATGGCCTCGGCGGCGCCCAGGGGGGGCTCCGGCTCTGGGCCCCCGTTGAGAGTGGGGTCAGTCCCGGTGGGGGGGGCTGGGGGGGCGGTGTCCTGCAGACCTGGGGGGTCGGCGGGGGTGGCTGTTACCTCCTGCACCCCTACTCCAAACCCCAAATGCCCCCCCTGCACCACAGCTCTGCCCCCCAAGGCCTCCTACACTGTCCCCTAAACCCCCTCTGCCCCCAAACCCCCTCAGCTCTGCCCCCAAATCTCTTCACTTCCCCCTTCCCTACCCCCCCAAAACCCTTCTACACCCAAGCCCCTCAAAGCTGCCCCCCAAATCTCCCCTCTCTACCCTTCCAAAGTCCTCTGCTCCCCAAGTTCCCCTAAATCTGAGCCGAACCCCCCTTAAATCTCTCCCTTAAACCCCCTTAACTCCATCCTCAGCCCCCC
>NW_020925729.1:0-8595 GCF_003984885.1 Neopelma chrysocephalum
CTCTCCACGCCTTATATCGTTCCCAGTCCGACATTTGGTTCTCCACAGGTAAGAATATGAGAAGAGCTCTGTGGTGAGAGACAGGCCCAGGGGTATCCATTTGTGAGAGCAGCCAAAAATAGACCTTCAGAGAAAGAGGATCAGAAATGAGATGAGTATTTTCTGTTCAACTTTTCCTGCTGTGGCAAAGAAAATCAAGGCTGGCTGACAGAGTTCCCTCTTTCTAGTGTTTTAGGCTGTTGGGCAGAAGGAAAGAGCATGTCTTGGTTTTGAGGAAAACTTCAGCTGCAGAAAGGGGTAGCAGCTCTTTATCGTGGCTGAAGGTCAGAGAATCCTGTGCTGGTTTGGGTTGGAAGGGACCTTCAAGTTCATGTGGGGAACACAGGGCTTTGGTGGGTGGGAGGGGGTGAAGCACAGCAGACTTAGACTTGCTATTGCAACCTTTGCAGCTTGCAAGACAGGAGAAGCATCAAAATCTCGCCTCTGCTCATAGCTTGGCAATTGGACTCCAGGTTGGTCCCATGGATTCAGATGCCTGTTTTAAAAGGCATCCAGGATTTGGAGTTGCACACAAGCTGATATCCATCCTTAGGCATCTGTCCACCCAGCTCCATTTGGATTCCAGCATCTCTGGAAAGAGGAGTGTTCCTGAATGGTTTCCATGGCTGAGAAACAGGCACCAGTGCCATCTTATGGAAAACCAAGTGCTCTGATCTCTGTGTGGCACTCCATTTCCCTCCACCATTTTGACATGGGAATTTTGTTTTTGTGAGGGTAAAAGGTAAAAGCATGGGATCAAAGAGGGGTGAAGAAGAAGTTTGGAGAAATTAAAGCTTTTTCTTGTACCCAGGAACAGGAATAATGTTAATAATATATTGTATTTTTTTCTCTTATATTCTCTGTGTGTATGAAACTATCTATTTTAGTCCAAGTATTGGTCTGTCTGAAATTAAAATAATAAGTAGTATTATAGAGAGTGGAAGCTAAACATGAAACTAAATAATAGATGGATGCTGAAAATCTATCAGAGTTAGACTCAAAATGACTCCAATATCTTCTTTAGCATTTTAACCTGAAGAACAACAGCCTGGTGATATTTCAGGTGAAAATGGGGGTCGGGATAACAATCAGAATGGGATGGTCAGATAGTCCTGCTGTTTGGTACCATCCCAGACCAGGAGCCTCCAGCCACCTCCCAGGAGCATGGATGAATGAATGAGCCTTGAATGATGGCCAGAAGTAAGTTTGGACGTGGTGGGCTGTGTGCTGGGGAAGTCTGCATCTCCTGAAAAATCTCTTTGGGACAGTGTAAGGTGACCCCTTGGAGAGATGAAGCCTTTAGTGGGCAAATACAAGGATCAATGGAAAAATGATCAGCGCAAAGTGAGAGAGGAAAAGGGAGGTTTGTCCAGAGCCAGAACCAGATCCCAGCCTTGTCCTGGACCAACCCTGACTCCCACCGCACCTAAAGGAGTGTTTAGTTTTTCAATAACATTCTTCCCATGAGTCAAAGATAGGGAAGAGAAGGCAAAAGCAAAATATCAAGAAGAGGCCTCATGCAGCAGCAGGTGGAGGCAACAGTCGCAGCAGGAGCCACTGGAAGCCTCAGCAGACCCAAACTCCAACAGCAGCTCAGTCATTACATCTATTTCCATCCCAACTTACCCTTCCCAAAACAAGGCCCTCCCCTGGCAGCAGCCACCCAAGGGTCTTCAGCTTAACAAGCCCTTCTGGGCATCCTGAAGAAACCTCTAAAGATCTTGAAACCCTCTTAGGAAGCTTATGGCAGAGCTACTTCATCCTGCTAACAAGGCCCTGGGGACAAGGTCACAGACACTAAGGAGAAGGAAACTTTCCTCCTTGTGAAAGGAAAGGAGAACTTGTAGAGCACTTTAGTTTGTGACAACATCTCCACAGCCTGAAGTTGCTAACTTCTCCCTTTGGGTGAGGGAAAGGGCCATCAGCAGCTTATTTCTCTTGGAGAACTTGTTGGCACCTGCCTGACTCAGCAGTGGGGTGGTGGGTGGTGTGAGCCCCTCAGTGTGACCTGGAACCAGTCAAGGAACACCAAGGACAACACAGGGATCCACATCCTGAGCTGGTGCTGGGGAACCACACCTGAGGAGAGGCTGAGCAATAGGACATCTGATGGAATTCAGATGATCTCCATCTAAAGAAATGTCCAAAAGGAAATCAAAAGCCCCAAGTTCTGTCCTTGGGCACTGTTTCGTGTTCTGTGCTGAGCTAAGCCAAGGGAAAAAGGACCTCTGGTTTCTAATAGAATCTAGAGAAGAAAACTTACATTAAGGAAAGACTCAGAAGATGAATTTAAACAGCTCATTTAATGTGTGCTTTATGTCTACAGAGAATTGTACTCAGGGAAGGATATGAAGTTATACGGTAACTATCTTGGGGTCTAGAGGAGGCCAACAAATGAGTTAGTGCAGCATTCAACCAAAATATTGAGAGATATATATATATATAACATAAGTTTGTTGAGAATTAGTAAAACTTTATATTTTATGTTGGCTTTGAAAGTATTTTTCATTTAGTATTGCACATTAAAATTCATGCTCACCAAACACTCAGGAAATACGGTTTTCAGTCAAATTGCCTACCAAAAATGGAAAAGAAAGCAAAGAGTTCTGGTTAACCAAAAAGAGTGATGGTTTCAAGATGATGCCAGAAGATCTAAAATATCCAAAAGCTGATGGTTTTAAGTGGCTGCAAATATTTCCATGGGAAATGCAACCAGTGCACGCAGGTTGTGCTGCCATTGAGAGACCTGGAAAGGCCGGAGAAATGGGTCAGGAGGGACGTCCTGGGGTTGAAGAAAGTGCTGCAGCCTGGGAGGAATAACCCCAGGCAGCAGGAAAGGCTGGAGTGTGACCTGCTGGGACAGCGGGCTGCCCACGAGCAAGTGTGTGTGTGAAAGAAGGTCAAGATCCTCCTGGGCAGCTCTAGGAAAAGCATTGCCTGCAGGTCAGAGCCCACAGCTGGGGTTAGATGGGACTTGGAGCAAGCTGGTCTAGTGGAAGGTGCCCCTGCCCAAGACACGGGGTTGAAACAAGATCATCTTTAAGGTCTCTGCCAACCCAAACCACTCTGTGATTCTATGATGCTACAACTCAATTGAAACATAGAAAAAGCTTTATTTCCATAAAGGCAATCAAGAGTGAAACCCCAGAAAGGTTGTGGGGTGCCCATGGTTAAAGCTATTCAGAGTGGACACACTCCTTGGCAGCCTGTCTGGTTGCCCTGGCTTTGAGCAGGACGAGGTCATCTCCAGAAGTCCCACCAAATTTCCACCATCCTGTGATTGTGTGTGAAGATGCAGAGTGTCCCCCTCCCTGGCTCTTGGGCACCTTTTCCCTTGTTTTCCCCAGTGGCATCATGACTATCACATGGCAGGGACAGGGTAAGGGTTGAGGTAAAGTGGACAAGAAGTTTGTAGCTGAGACAAGAGTGATGCAACTTTACTAGTGGACACAGTTTGAGAGCAGACTAATTAATTTTCCAGCTGTAAGAAGGTACCAAATGCTCTTGGAGGCAACAGTCTCAAAGACCTCCCAGACTCCCAGAATCAAAGAATATGCTGCGTTGGAAGGGAAGGATCATGGAGTCCAACTGCTGGCCCTGCACGGGACCATTCCCAAGTCACACCATGAGCAGGAGAGTATTGTCCAAACACTCCTTGAGCTCTGTCAGCCTTGGTGCTGTGCCCACTGCCCTGGGGAGCCTGTTCAGTGCCCAGCCACCCTCTGAGTGAAGAACCTTTTTCAAACATCCAACTTAAACCTCCCCTGACACAACTTCAGGCCATTGCCTTGGGTTCTGTCCCTGGTCACCACAAGAGATCAGTAGCCACCCCTCCTCTTCCCCTACCAGGACGTTGTAACTGCAATGAGGACTCCCCTCAGTCTCCTCTACATGAGACATTCTCCTTACAGAGAAACGACCCAGGGAAACAATCTAAGGTTGTCTTTCAGCAGTCCATTGTCCTCCTGATGAAGCTGCTGAGGGCGTTGTTCACCTCCCGGTTCCTCAGGCTGTAAACCACGGGGTTCACCAAGGGCACTACGATGGTGTAGAAGACAGATGCCACTTTCTTGCTCCTCAGCGCGTGGGCCGAGCTGGGCTGCATGTAATTAAAGGCGAGGGCCACGTAGCAGATGCCGAGGGCTGCCAGGTGGGCGGCGCAGGTGGAACAGGCCTTGCGCCGTCCCGCGACAGGGCCCATCCTGCCCACGGCCAGCGCGGCGCAGGCGTAGGAGCCGAGGATGAGCAGGCTGGTGGCAACGATGTTGAACCCCGCCAGGACAAAGAGCAGAGCCTGGTTGGGGCGTGTGTCCATGGTGGCGACGAGGAAGAGCGGTGGCCCGTCGCAGTAGAAGTGGTCGATGAGCAGCGGGCCGCAGAAGGACAGCCGGAGCGCCGCGCCAGTGTGGGCGGCGGCGCTCAGCAGCCCCACGAGGAAACAAGCGGCCACCAGCCTTGTGCAGAGCACGGGGGACATGATGAGCTGGTAGAGGAGGGGCTTGGAGACGGCCACGTAGCGGTCGTAGGCCATGGCTGCCAGCAGGTAAACCTCGGCCGTGCAGAATGCGGCGTAGAAGTAGAGCTGCGCGAGGCATCCGGCAAAGGAAATGGCTTTGGTGTCTGCTGGGAGGTCCAGCAGCATCCTGGGGCTGATGGTGGAGGAGTAGCAAACGTCCAGGAAGGCCAAGGCAGTGAGGAAAAAGTACATGGGGGTGTGGAGGCGGGGGCTGACCCTGATGAGGGCGATCAGGCCCAGGTTCCCCACTAATGTCAGCGTGTAGGTGCCCAGGAAGAGCCCGAAGAGGAGGAATTTCAGTTGTGGGTGTTGGGTGAGTCCTGCCAGGGTGAACTGGGGCACCTCCGTGCAGTTCCCATCAGCCATCCTTCCATTCCTGCAGAGACACCTGCAGGGGGAAACAATTCCTGATGCAATCTCCACTTTGGAAATATCAATGTAAAAAAGCTGGCACTGGCACGGAATTGAAATGGAAAAGAAAAAAATGGACGAACTGCTGACTTTTTTCTTGCTATGACAGAAATGCTTCTTCCATCTCTGGAAGAGGCATCAGCAGATCTTACAAGTTTTTTTTCCTTAAGTCCTTACATAAAGTAGTTTGTCCCAACCTCCCGTTTGACCCAATTCCCTTCCAGTTTCCAGCCCCATATCTGTGCAAGGACATTTTGGGACAGATTAAATGCTTCACAAATATCCTGCTCACGATTGCAACCCTGTAACCTTACTCAAACTGATGAATTTTCCTGTATTTCAAACTCTTACTTCATTTCAAATACCCTAAGGCTACGGTTAATACAAGGTCTCACCACCAAATGAAAGTATTTAAAAACCCAGAGCCTCTTGTAATTAAGTAATAGAGAATGTATTCATTTCTTCAGATGTCTCTTCTCCTGCAGCTCCTGAGGTGAAATACACTCCAGGAATGTGTCTGCAGCCTGCCTTTTGTCAGTAAATGTTCTCTTTTTGGGATCTGTGTTACTGGGAGAACAGTGATCAGGTATTGCCACTGGATTAGATATTTCCAACACTTGTAATTGAAACCTTCCCTCAGTTCCTCATCCTGTTGATATCCATTTGATTCCTCTACAGTCTTCACCCAGACTTGACACTGCAGACTCTTGTGCCATTGAATCTGCCTGAATTCCTGTGTAAAAGTGTCTCCAACAAGTATTGTCCTTTTTCTCCTCTTCATCTTTGCTGCATTTTTTATCACTGAATTCTGAATCAAATCCTTAATTTTCCTGCCTTACCTCAGAGTTTCCTCCGTTTTTCAGAGTCCTCCTCCATCCCAGGGAAACTACAGGCATGTAACATCATCAGGCAGGGGGTGGTGAAAGGTTTTGTGCATGCACAAGTTGATTTAATTGTTAACTGAGACTGAGTAAAGGCGGTCAAGACTTTACCTCCAGCACTGTAGCAGCAATTCACCCACTCTCTCCCCTTCCAGAGATCTCCATGCTATATTCAGAGCCAATTATTATGCCACAGGCAAAAAACATGCTGCACAGGTCTTTATGAAGCCAGAATGGAGTCCATGCTCATGGGATAAGTGATCACAACCTCTCCAGTGCACCTGGAAAAGAGAGTGAGATTCCTGCAAGGGCATGCCCAAGGGATTTCTCTGGGAAGTTTTCTGTTTGGGAAATTTGTCAAAGCATCAGCAATAATATGTGTGTAGGATGATTGATTCTGCTTCCAAATAGAACTTTGGAAGAAATCAAACAGCCCAAGACCATGCATTTTGTGGAAGGATTTGATTTGGAAGAACTTTTTGTCCCTGTGTTTCTGGGGAATAAACTGCAGCAACTGTTTATTAATGGTCCCACGGTTTATTACTGGAAACCCTGGGTTTGTTTTTGCAGTGGCCACTTAGGTTAAATATTAACCCTTGGGAGACAAATCTAACAGGATATATATTTAATATATATATCTTCTGACCATAGAAGACCTGTAAAACTTCCTTTTGCAACCAAAGAAACCCTCTGTGTTTCTCCTCTTCAGTCCAAAGGGAATGGAGGATTCCAGCAAACAACATAGACCCAACAAGGAGAGAGAGAGAGGAGTGAGATTTCATGGCTAATCCATAAAACCTAATTGAATAGATTTGGGATTTCATGTTCAAAGGGATCAAGGATTTTTATCTCCAATTTCCACCTCAGACAAGGTGGAGAGCTCTCTGTTTCTGTCATCTGCTCATGGAAGCACAAACCCTGTAGAATTGATCAGGATAGAGGCATCTTGTCACCAAGGTGTTCCTTGGAGACCTTGAAGTCATGAAGCACTAGAAGAGCTCAAGAGTGGGTGTCTTTCAGGCAGCACTGAACTGCAAGCCTGAATTGCCTGAAGTGGGTGGAGGGATGGTTGTGTTGGAAAGGAATTGTTGTCCTTGAGCTAAGCAGGGTGAAAGTTCCGGGTGCCAACATAGAATGCAGTCTCCAGGTGTCATGGGTTTACTTGTTCTAAAAAACCCGAGAGGAATTTTTCTTTCCCCTGCTGCACGTGAGGGAGGGATGTTGAATGGGGAGGGCAGCTTTCTGCCTTTCTACCTCCAGCAAGGAGCTGGCTGGCAGAACTACCTTCCAGGCTGACAGCCCTCTGTGGGGCTGAGGGGATGGGGTGGGGAGTTTTTCTCCCCTCCTCTCCTTGGAAAGTGGTGCTTTTGTGGGCTTCACACCTTTTGGATGCTTGACTTGGAAATGTAAGTGGTCTTGGCTGGACTTCATGCATTTCTTAAGGTGGTGAAATCTATTTAATAATAGCAATACCAAGAAATAAGAATAATACAGACAATGGACGGAAAGAGTAGTCTAGAAAATGCAGGATGTCTCACCCTGGAGAAAAGTTCCTTGGTCATTCGAGTTGACTTTTGAACCCATTGCCAAGATGAGTGAGAGCTGAGAATGGATGGAGCTGAAATGATTTCCCCTCTTTCAGTATTAAGAAGGTGAGTTTGTTACCACAAAGCCGTGAGTGTTGTGCAAACACCAAGTCACTTTTGTTCCTTAGCAGCAGGCACAAGCCACAGCCCGAGGTCCATCTCAAGCTGTAAGAGTTTATGGCCCCTTCCCAGAGCCTTGTAGCCGTCACTCAGAGGTTGGACTTGATGATCTTGGAGGTCTTTTCCAAAGTTAAAGACTCTCATAGGCACACATTGATATCCACAGTGATCAGAGGAGACTGCACAGCACTCCCATGTTTCTGCTCATCCATTTCCAACCATTTCCTCCCTTCCCATCTCCCAGAAGGGACGTGCAGGAGCCATATGGTCAGGAAGAGGCAGCAGCCCTATAAGCTGCTTTAGGACAGAGGGATGTATATCTAAGTGTGCCTCCAGTACCAGTTGTCAGCACTGAGGCTGTAAAATGTGCATGCAACACCTGTGTGCTCTGACCTAAACTTCCTGTGTGCTCAGGGGAGAAAAACCTTCCCAACAGAGGTCTTCTCCTGCTGTGCCAATGACCTAAAGCTGTGCCATCCAGTTGGCCCTCTGGAGGTGCACAGTTCTCCCCACTAACTGCACAGGGAGCCCAGAAAGGGAGTTTTGAGCCCCAAGGAGGACTTTTGAGCCCTGAAAAATGAGCCTGGCTTGCAGCATCAAATTTTTGGAAGGTCAGTGAGAAGCTGCAGTTCCTATCCAACTGCTGGAGCTGCAGAGGACAGCCGAGACTGGGCAAGGTGTTGTTGTGCTGTGAAAGCAGTTGTCAGCTGGGTGATCCCTGTCCTTAGGGCACGTCTCAGCTCTTTGTTCCTCAGGCTGTAGATGATGGGGTTGAGCAGGGGGGTGAGGATTCCATAGAGCATGGAAACGATCCTGTCCTGCTGAGGGGAGTAGGTGGAGGAAGGGCGCACGTAGGTGCAGATGGTGGTGCCATAGAAAAGGCAAACCACGACCAGGTGAGAAGCACAGGTGGAGAAGGCTTTGTGCCTGCTGTGTGAGGAGTTCATGGCCAGGATGGCCAGGAGGATGTAGAGATAAGAGATGAGAGTGAGCACAAAGGCGCCGCTCCCCAGCACCCCAGCGACTGCCAGAATCACCAGTT
>NW_020925730.1:0-3138 GCF_003984885.1 Neopelma chrysocephalum
GCACATGTTGTGTCCAATTCTCAGCCCCCACTTAGGGACAAAGTCAGGCTACATTGGGTGTTTAGCTTTGCATGTGCTTCACTCTTTTGTGCTTCCAACACACACACCCCCCAGTCTGGGCAGAGTCTGGCCCCCAAAGAACACAAGACCTGACTATTTGTGGCCCCCGTTGCAGTGGCTGGACCTTGAGCCACAATCTGTGCCAGGAGCAGAGAGGTCCCTCCCCACAGAAACTTCTTGGCAATGGAGTTCTTAAGAAAACGGGACAGGCTGTGGGGATCACTTGCAGGGCACAGCCAGGGACGTGTCTTGACCAGCCTCCTGTTTAACATCACCACCTTTGCAGCCTGTTTTCTCTCTCTTTTCTCATACTTGTTCCTCCAGAAACCACTGGGATCCTGCCCTTGCTTTGGTTCTTTCCTAGACATCCCAGGACAAGTCTTACCCAGTCCCCAAATCCCCTTTCTGGCTGCCCATCATGAGTCTCAGAGCCCAAGACCGAATCCCCCATCCTTAGCTGCAAGGTCACCCTGAGAGGTTCTGTCACTGACACCCACTTGGTTAAAGTTTCCTACAGATACCTTGGAACTTCCTTGGAATTAATTTGTTACCTTTTGGGCTTAGAAGGGTTTCTCCAAAAACATGGCAATTCATGTCCTCAAAATGGAAATTCTTTGGAGAAGGAGTGTGGGACTTTAGACTCAAAAGAATCACAGAATGGCTTGGAAGGGAGCTAAAAGCTCATCTGGTCCAAGTCCCTGGATGTGTTTAATAACATCTTTTACTAATTGAGGTTACTCACACTCCCTGACCTTGGACAAATGCTGGGATGGGACATCCATTTCTCTGGAAACCTCTTCCAGTTCTTATTGCCCTTATTATTAAATCTTTCCTCCTATTATCCAATAAAAAACTTTTTCAGTTCAAAGCCACTTGCCCCATGTTCCACCACTACAGGCCTTGGTAAAAAGTATTCCTGTGATTTCCTTAGACTATGAGCACAACATTTTTATCTGCAAAAACATTAGTGAGTGCCCAGAGATCTCCCAAGATGGGCTTGAAAGGTCTCAAGCACATGACCATTCTAGAGGGGCTAAGGAGCTGTGGCCTCAATGGTGTGGAGACTAAGGACAGCACAGGACAACCCTCAGAGGGCTTGAAGGGAGGATTTAGAGATGGTGGATCCTTTTGTCAGAGCAGAAAAGAGCACAAGAAAGAAAGAATTAATGCCAAGTGCAGCTGGGGAGGTCCCGAGTGGACCTGAGGAAAAAGGAATTTCACTCCATGGAAAATGCTGTGCTGCAACACGTCACCCAGGAGGAGTCTGGATGAGCCCAAGGCTCTGGGTGTGCAGGAAGAGCCAGGGAGGACGCAGAGATGTCAGTGCAGGAAGGTGCCAGCCAGGTGGGGCAGCCGGGGGGATGACGACAGCCTGCAGGGAAAGGGGCAGGGCATGGACACCGTAGGACAGCCTGGGCTGGAGAGGAGAGAGGGATGGGGAGAAGCTGAAAGGCCCTGCCAGAGCCACCTCCTGCAGGCCTTTGGCCATGGCTGCTGTCTGTGCCCCTGATGCCAGGAGGAGACAAGTGGCCCTTGCAGCCCTGGGGCCTCATGGCCTCCTTGTCCCTGCTCAGCAGCCTGGCAGGTGCCACCCCATGGTCCTGCCCTTGGCATTGCACATCCCACATCCCAGTGCCCCAGGAAGAGCCCTGAGGAATGAGGCAGGGACAGGATCTGCCTTCCCAGGGGCTGGGGGTCAGGGCTTGGCCCCTTGGATTAAGGAATCAAGTCAATGTTTATTCAGTCTTAGAGCCACCTTTCCCTTGCTTGTCCATCCTTGTCATCACTGTCTGCAGATTTCTGTTCCAACTGGAACCTGGGGACACGTTCTCAGTTGTGTCCCTCAGTGAGACTCATTAGCACTGCAAGAAACTTTAGTGTTTCAATCTCACTTTGACTTCTTGAAAAGTTGTTTGAACTTCCTCTCAGGGACTGAGTCTCGTGGAAACAATGCCAAACCCCCTCGAGGGTCATGAAATGCCTGGGGCTGTTGCTGTGCTGCTGAGCTGGGCTGGGCTCCTGGCACACAGGGAGCTCCTGGCAAGCAAGAAGAGCTTCAAAGAGACAGCTCTGCTGGTGAGCAGCTCCTCTGCACAGCCCAGCAGGACTGAGGGCACTGCCTGCAGCACCCAGGGCACAAAAGCAAGGCAGACAGAGGTTACACACAGCCTGGGCTGGGAGGGAAGTCGAGAGGAAGATCCACTGCAGGAGGAATCTTTCCAGGCTTCCACATGGTAAGTCAGCATGAAGGGCAATGTGTCTGCAGTTGGTGCAAAGATCTCCTAAGGCTGGCACATCCCACTCCCTGCTGCACCATCCCAGGCACAGCCCAGCAGGGTTCCCTTCTCCCAGGGATGGCTGCAGGGTTGTGAAGCCAGGCTGTGCCACCCAGGCTGCCCCAAGCTGTCCTGCAGAGCAGGGTCCTGCAGCCCAGGGCTGTGCCGGGGCAGGAGCTCTGCCACTGCCAGGGGCAGCTCTCAGCCGGGCTGGGGAGCTCCCTCAGGGCTGGGCAGAGGCTGGGGGTGGAAAGAGCAAAGCCTGGCAGGGCAGGGCACGTTTCTTCTGCTATTGAGGGAGAGTTTCATGGGTCAGGGCTGCTCACAGAACCAGAGTACCCCAGGATATTTTCCAGGGGATCCTTCAAGGGGAAGGTCCAAGGAGGGATTTCTCTCAAGCTCTCAAGCCACACGCCTGGTGATTTGAGTTGCAGAGGGAACTGTGAGGAGCTGCCCAGGGCTGAGAACAACTTGCTGGCACTGTTGGTGTCTGGGAGGTGGCACAGCTGGCTCAGGGTGACGCTGCCCTGAGTGCCCAGTGGGCTCTGCCCTGGCCTCTCCCAGCTGGACCCTCCCGGTGCATTTCCTTGGTTCTCAGCTTGCCCGTGGTCCTGAGGTTGTTCCCTCCTTCTCTCAGTCAGGTTCACTGGGGAGGGGAGTTCAAGCTACACAGTCCAACACTGATCCTGGGATTCCCCTATGGCAAGTGTGTCCCTGGGAATGAGACATTCCAATTGTCCTCTGCCCTGTGGGGCTGTGGGCAGTGAAGTCTGTGGGCCTGGGTCAGGAGCTCTTTTTCCCT
>NW_020925731.1:0-28038 GCF_003984885.1 Neopelma chrysocephalum
AGTTCACCAGCTCACACTTTGCTGCTGGACGTTCCTCCTTTGGTCCTGCTGGAGCCCATTCCCTACCAGTGCATGGCCCTGCCTTGTTCCTGGATCCAATCTCCGCGACCCCTGGCATCAAGTGGGCCCTGTGTCCACCTGAGAGCAGAAACTGGCAGAACGTCTCTGCTTCCAGCACTTCTCTTGGCTGCTCCTTCAGGCAGGTGGCACCTTCATGGGAGACACAGAACAGCTTCTCATCCCAGACTTCTCCCTGTCCCCTGCACTTCCCCAATGGACTGGACATCAGCTGCTGGCCACAGGTGAGCACACAGCAACTGGAGTGTTGAACATGCCAGACTGGGCTGATTGTTTTTTCCAGAAGGCAAGAAAACAAGAGAAAAGAACACAAGGAAGCTTGAGAGTCTCTCTGTCCAATCTACTTGTCCTCTGAAACTCAGCAGCTGATGGTGGTTTTGTGCTGCTGCTAATCACTTCCACCCAAAAATCATGCCAGGAAGGAACAACAGCTTCTGCCTTCTGACAGATGCCAAGTCTTGCCACCAATTGCTCCAGCTGCCGCTCCCAACAGCCACCGGCAAGAGGGCAGACCTCAGTGCCCCTTGGCTTTGGCTGCCCTCTGGCAGAGAAGTCCCCCGGGGGCACAGCTCTTTGGGGCAGGAGACGGGCAGCACCCTTGCCAGGACTCGGGGCAGTGGCAGGTCTCCTTCGGCCAGGACTTGCCAGAGGCTGTCCCTCAAGAATCCTGGGAGGAGGCAGGGAATGCTGAGGAGAGGAAGCCCTGCCCAGATGTCCCATTGGGAAGACACTGTTCTAGGGGGAATTCACTGGGTCTACCAACTGTTACTGACTGGCTTAATGACTCAGCCATGGTGTGTCCCTGTCACTCAGATCCCTTCTTGGCCACACCTGACGTTGTGATTCGTGTGACTGACAATACCCTTAACATCCCTGTAAGTAATCCTTGTTATTTTAGTTGTATCACAGATCAAAATGTATCTACCCTTGATTTATCATTAATAATTCCCATGGGCAGAAGGGCTGAACTGTGGCTCTCAGGGAACCTAAGCAGAAGCTGGGAGGATGATGCAGGATACAGTGAATTAAGGAAACTCTTAAATCCAGAAATCCTCAGTGGATGGCTGATTGCTTGGATCATCTCTGCAGCAATCCCGGCAGCTACCGCAGCCACAGCTCCTGCTGCACTGGCCATTCAGTGCAGGCCGTGCCTGCAGTGCCAGTGTATGGGCACTGTGGCAGCACCAGGAGCAGGTGTTTCAGAATCTGTCTGCTTTCAATATTCCAAGTCCTCTGGAAGCGCATGGGACAAGCCTGAAGACAAGAAGCCCCGGTCCGGCCCTCTTGGCCGTGAACTCTGCGTGTCCAAACAAAACAGGGGCAGAGGTGGGACCAAGCGGAGTCACTCTGTACCTGCCCTGAGTTCATGGGAATCCAAAGGGAGGATGGACCTTGGCTGAGTGCTTGGAGAGAGAGAAGGTTGTTTCTCCAAGTGGAAATGCACTTGAACCAGCCTGCATGACCAGCCTGTGGTTTTCTCTGGTGGCTGAACACAGCCAGCACATGAGGCGAGGGGAATGTGTGGGATCAGGGCACTGCTTTGGGGCTATGCTGGGAATTCTGGTGGACTGAAAGACAAACAGTGGGTGCTGCTCATGAGAGAAGAGGAATAAAAGGGGACATGGAAAAGTGTCAGTGGACAAGTCCCGCAGTGGAACTCTGTGTGTGCAGCCTCATTTCTTCTTCAGTGCCCACAGGAGAGGGAGAAAAAAGTGGGGGTTGGGACCCCTAAACTGTTCAGAGGGAAATTGGGGATTGAGGGGAAAATGGGAAAGTGGAAGGAACAGGGAGAAGGGTGGAAAAGGGGGTGGTCTGGCAGGTCTGATGATCCCATGGGGACATGGGCACAGGGGAGTCGGGAAAGAGGGGGGACCCTGAGCTCCCAACTTCCTGTGGGGTGCTGGGGGCTGCTTGATCCAATCTCAGCCTTGGATCATGCCAACACTTTCAGTTTAGAGGAATTACAGAGGTGTGACTGAACCACTTTTGTCCCCCAGGCTTTAATGATGGCAAATCAGATCTAATGATAGAAAGGAATTATTTAGGGTTAAAAAAGATCAGACAAAAGATCTTCATCAGAATTATTTATTGCACAATAGAAACACTAAAACTACCAGTAAAACTACAGAATAAGATAGGACAGTGCTCTGCACTAATGCAATTGTGGAAGCAATGCTACTCAAGCTGGCACAAAAGCAATAATTCTTAATTAGAGATGGATGGAACTCCCCCAGACCAATGCTGGTGGGGAGATCTCTGCTCTCAATCTCCAGCAGTGACCTTGGGGGGGTCCCCAGCCGAAGCAGGAACCTCCACACACTCTACCAAGAAGGGTTCTGTTGGTGAAAGGGGACTGGCCCTTTGTGGCCGAAAAGGATGGACTGACAGTCACTGGACTCCAGGGGTTGCCTCACCATCAGGGGGTTCATTTGGGGTGGAAGCAGTGGCCAAAGCTCTTCCAGCAGTCGGGGCACTTGTAGGTTTCTCTTACTGGTGGGTCCGTTGGTGTCTGGTCAAGGCACCGCTCTGGGTGAAGCTTCTCCCACACTCCCCACACTTGTAGGGCCTCTCCCCAGTGTGGATGCGCTGGTGGGTGACGAGGGCGGAGTTCTGCTTGAAGCCCTTCCCGCAGTCGGTGCAGCGGAAGGGCCTCTCATCCGTGTGCGTCTGCTCATGCGTGAGGAGATTGGAGCTGGTCTGAAACCTCTTCCCACATTCCAAGCACTTGTAGGGCCGTTCCCCAGTGTGAATGAGCTGGTGGGCACAGAGGTGGGAGCTGTTCCTGAAGCTCTTCCCACACTCCCCACACTTGTAGGGCCTCTCCCCGGTGTGGACACGCTGGTGGGTGACGAGGTTGGATTTCCGGTTGAAGCTCTTCCCACAGTCGGTGCAGTGGAAGGGCCTCTCATCCGTGTGTGTCTGCTCATGCCTGAGGAGATGTGAGCTTTGCTGAAACCTCTTCCCACATTCCAAGCACCTATAGGGTCATTCCCCACTGTGGATGTGTTGGTGTTTGCGGAGTGTGGAGCTGTCACTGAAGCTCTTCCCACATTCCCCACATGTGTAGGGCAATTCACCAGTGTGCATGCGCTGGTGCTGGATCAGGGTGGAGCTCCAGCTGAAGCTCTTCCCACATTCCCCACACATGTTGGGACGTTCCCCGGTGTGGATGCGCTGGTGTTGGATCAGGGTGGAGCTCTTCCTGAAGCTCTTCCCACATTCCAAGCACTTGAAGGGCTTCTCCCTGCTGGGACGCTGCTCAGGGACCATCAGGTCACAGCCCTGCCTCAAGCTCTGGCCACCTTCCCAGCACAGGCTGGGTCTTTCCTCCTCAGAGCACCCTGGGCTGGCTTTGGAGCCCCTCCTGCGGGGGGATCTCTGGTCCTTTTCCTCCCCGCTGCCCTCCTGCACCGTGGAGCCCTTCAAAACGGCCTCTCCCACCAGGGCCTGCCGGGGGGATTTGTCCTCCGGGCTCTCTGTCCTCAGCTCGGGGCCTGGGGCAGGAAGCAAGAAGGACAGGGAGGGGATTTGCCTCCGGCCCACAGGGAAGGCCAAGGACATCCCCCCAACTCCGGCCCCGGCAGGACGGCGGCGGCAGCGGGGTTGTCCTGCAGCCGGGGGCCATGCTCGGCTGCCAGAGCCAGCACAACACCCGCCCAAAGGGCCACTGACTTCCTCCTCACCTGCCTGGGGGGCCCAAGGCATCTTCCTCTTCCTCGCAGCCTCCTCCTCCATCCGCCCAAGCTTTGGGAAGGACAAACCTGATGGGGGGAAAACAAGGGCTGAGTGCATTGGCTTGGGGGTTCCTCGTGCCCAAGTTCATCTCTAGAACTCACCGGGCATCCTGTGTCCATAAAAACCTCCAAAACACCAAGATTCTGCCCAGAAAAACCAAAATCACTGAGATTCAGGCAAAAAAACCCCTCAGAAATAGCGAGATGAACCTCCGCCCCTCAAAAGTCAAAAAGTTGAGATTTAGCAAAAACATACTCCAAAATATGAAGATTCAGCATTAAAAAATCTCTCCCAGAAGTTCCCCATCTCTAGTCTCTCCGCTCTGGGGTTCCGAGGCTTTCCCCTGTCAGGGATGCTGGGGGTCTCAGTTAGGGATGCTGGGAGTGTTGGGGGTCCCAAAAGTCCCTTCTCCTCTGACTCTCACCTTCGAGCTGCTGCGTTCTCAGACATTCCACATCTCCGCGTTCTCTACCTTCTTGTCCTGGGGATCCCAGGGGTCCCCAATGTCCAGGCTTCCCCTGCTTGGAAAGGGGGAAGGCGTCCCAAATATTCTGGGGGGAACATGGGGGGTCAGGACATACTCGGGCTGCCAGCACAGATTTCCCTGCAAAGACTGCAGGGAGTCAAGCTCTGGAGAGGAGATTGTGCCCCAGGGATGGGATTGCAGAGGCTCCCTCAGGTCCCCAGAACCAATCAGCAACCAGGAATAGACACAAAAGGCCCCGCCAAGATTTTGGGGGGAATGTCCTGTAGGGAGGGGACAGTGTCACCCCACCAGGGCAGGGCTGGCAAGTGGGAGGCTGCTCCAGGGCTCTGCAAGAGGCCTCGTGCTCTGCTCGGCCCCAGCACTGGCTGCTACCAACACCCCCGGCTGCCCTCGGGCCTGGGCAGCTCTGCTGCCACAGGCTGTGCCCTCACCGTGGCCCTGCAATGGCCCTGCCTGTCCCTCAACCGTGGCCCTGCCTGTGGCCCTGTCCCTTGGCTCTCTCCCTGCCAGCTGAGTGTGGGGCACACGGGCTGGGGGTCCCTCCCGCGCCCCCCGGGCAGCCGGCGTTGGCTGGGGGGATGTGAGGGCTGGGCCTGCTCAGCACAGCCCCGGCCTCGTGCCCAGCGCCTCTTTCCTGCCCCACACAAGAGCTTCCTGGCCCCCTCAGGGCTCCCCTGCTGCTGCCTCTGCTCCTGGCCCTGCCTTTGCTGCTCCCTTGGCTGGGGCAGTGGCTGCAGGGGGGGGATGGCAGCAGCTTCAGCTCCATGGCAGTTCCTGGGGGGAGCTCAGCCCGGGGGGGACGGGCAGGGACCTGATGGGGATGGACAGGGGCCCAGTGTCAGAGACTGAAACGGTTAATGATTTATGCATTCTAGGAGACTTTTGCAGGCTTTTGACTTTCACATTGTGCCTCTTGATAGGCAACTGGGCCCATCCCCCCCTCCAGTGCAGAAGATGTCAAGCCCCGAAAAGGCAGGAAGAGCTGAGTTTACCACGCCCTTCCGTGAACTCTGTGCTGAAACTTTGGGAGTTTTGTGGCTATGCCCCTCAACTCTGCCACAAGGCAGGAAAAATGTTGGCGGTTCATGGCATGGCCGGGGACACCACCCAATGAAAACAGCTCCCCACCTTGGGGGAGGGGCAAAAAAGCACGCTGAGGATATAGATATTGACTGGTGACTTTGGGGAGTATTTCTTTTCCTTCTCCCCCCACTGCCGGCGAATCAAGACCATTGCTTTCAGGATTGCCAGATCGCATCGCTGGATCCAGTGGGCGGTGACTATATAAGTTTTTACCACTCTCATCTTTTCTTTTTCTTTGCTCTCCCTTACTCTTACCCTGTCTTTCTCTCCCCTATGCATTTTTCTCCCTCCCCAAAAGGTTCGCCTTGTTATATGACAACACCCAAAATGCTACAAAACTGTTAAAATGAACCCTATCTATATATGTCTAAAATAAACCTTACCAATATATGTTTTCAGACACCAATTATTTAGTGTCGCTTCACTTTAATCCACCCCAAGGGAATTATTGATAAAAACCTGAGTTACCTCCCCTCCCCTTTTCCTGGGGTGGGTCGTAACACCCAGCAAGGACAGCCAGGGCCTGCAGGGGAAGGCACAGGGACAACCTGTCCCTCCACAGTGCCAGGGCTCTCCTCCTTCTTGCAGGCTCCGTGGCCAGGCAGAGTTTGTGTTCCTCAGCAGCACCTCTGCCTTGCACTTATTCTCAGGCTCACCTCAGGGACAGTTTTGGGCTCACCTCCGTGCCACTTCTCAGCCTCACCTCAGGGCCTGGGCTCAAGGACAGGAACCTGCAGGGAGGGGACATGATGTGCAAGCTGAGGGCTGCCTGCTTGCACTGGCCTCTGGGCTTCTTTCTCCTTCTACAACCAGCCCAGAACTCAGCCTGCTTTGCTAACACCACACATTTACAGACTAATCTTGCAGATATATAAGGACAGACATTTCTATCACCCTGTGGATAGGGTCCTTCTGCAGAGCCCTCCTGCCTTCCAGCACAGCAACACACCCCCAGCTTGGTGTCACCTGCACATTTGCTGATGAAATCCCTGGTTCTGCAGCAGCTGGAGATGCTCAAGGGGTAGCAGGACCAAGTCAGGGGCCTGGGGGGCTTTGGGGTCCAGGAGAGTCCTGGGGGTCATGGGGAGGGGCTTTGGGGATTGGGGAGACGAACCAGGACAGACCAGCACAGGCCAGTACCTCCTCCCTGTTCCCTGGATCTCTCCTGGAGCTGGGTCACCTTGTCCTGGGACACCTGAGCCCCCCCCAGTCCCCTCCCAGTACAGCCCAGTGCCCCCAGTACAGCCCACTGTGTTCCTGTCCCAGGGTGCCGGGTGATCCCTCTTTGGGGGGGGTTGGAAGGGATTTGAGGGGGGGTTGGGGGAGATTTGGGGCGATCTCGGGGGGGGGGTTGCATGGGGATTTGGGAGGCTTGGGTGGGCTTTGGGTGAATTTGGGGGAGTTAAAAGGGTCTTGGGGGCATTAGGGGGTCAAAAGTATCTGGGGGGAAGGGGATTAAATGAAAAAAAGGGGAGTTGGGGGACATTTAGGGGGGTTAATGGGGCCTAGAGGGGGACAGGAGGGGCTTCCCTATGAGCAGGTGAGTCCTGAGACCCCCCTCGTGTCCCCAAGACCCTCTTGGTGTCCCCAGTTCCCCCCTTGACACTCCCAATTCCACTGTCCCTAAACACCTCCCTACTGTCCCCACTCTCCCCAAATCCCATCCCTGATGTCCCCAACCCTCCATCTCACCCCAGGAGACCCCCTGGACACTCTGACCGAAAACACCCCCCCACACACTCACAGAAAGGCCAAAGGGCATCTGGGGACACGTTGGGGAAAGTTGGGGGACTTTGTGGGGCACTGGGTGATTACTGAGGGATACTGGGACACACTGGGGGGAACCAGGGGGCACTGGGAGGGACTGGGGAGTTACTGAGGGATTACCAGGACACACCTGGCGACATTGGCAGGTTACTGGGCCAGACTGGGGGTTACTGGGTGCTCACTGCAGGATCACTGGGCCATACTGGGGGGCAGTGGGAGGTCACTGGGACACACTGGCTGGTCACTGAGGGGGTTACTGGGCCATACTGAGGGTCGCTGGGATATACAGGGGGCACTGAGATCCCCTTACCCAGATGTGGTACATCTCCCCCCCGGATTTTTGGGGGCACCCACAGGATCCCTCACCTGAGGGGCTGGGGGAACCTCCTGAACACCACTGCTGGGCTTTAGGGGTTCCCCGAGCCCCCCTCCCTGTGGGGTCTCTGTGTGCTGAGTTTTGGGGGTCTCTGGGGTTCAGGGGGGAATTGGGATCCCCTTTCCCTGGGGTCGGTCCGCTGACACAGAAACCCCATAAAATCCCCTCAAACCCCCTGAAATCCCCTCAGAAATCCACCTCTGGACCCATCCAAACCTCTTTAAGGACCCCACAAATCCCCTCAGAGACCTCATCTCCCCACCCCAGGACCCCCTAAACCCTCACAGAGACCTGCAAAACCCACCTGGGACCCCCCAGAGCCTTTCAGGGACCTCAAAAACCTTCTCAGGGACCTTCAAAAGCGTCTGGGACTTCTGAAATCCCCCTAGAAACCCACAAAACTCCTTCAAAGACACCCCCCCGAACCCCCCAGGACCTCCCAATTCCCTCGGAGACTCCAAAACTCCCTCAGGGATTCCCAAACCCCTTCAGGGACCTTCAACCTCCTCCCTAAGTCCCCTCACGACACCAAACCCCCTCACAGACCCCCCAAAACCTCCTCAGGGACCCCGAAAAGCCCTTAAGGGACCCCAAAACCACAGAACAGCAGAAGAGCTTTCTGTAAAGGAAGGGAGCAAAGAATCTGAGAAGGAGAAGACCAAGGAAAATCTGAAGCAAAGCAATCAAATCATCCTGGCCCTTGCAGTTTTTCCTTCACCTTTTCCTCACTTTTCCTTTTTTAGGGTTCTTTTTTTGGTTGGGTGGTTTTGATTTTTTTTTTCCGAGGGACTTTCTCAGAAACCGATCCAACATCCGGGTTCCTGGGAGGCCCCCGGGCCCCGCAGCCCCCGAGAGGGTTCCAAGGCCCTGCGCTCTGACCCTGGGGAACCCCCGAACCCCCGCGCTAAACCCTCCCGAGCCCTCCAGCCTTTCCACCCACAGCCGCGCTCCCCGCAGCCCCCGAGGGGATCCCCAGAGCCCCGCTGTCGCCGCCCCCCGCCAGGTCTCACAAAGGGAGGCCCCGCCGCCATCACGGATTCTCGGCAGGCAACAGGGCACTCTGCGCGCGCGCCACCTTTACTGACCCACCCGCAGCCAATCAGCACGCGGCTACTTTAACTCCTACAATGCAGCGCGCAGAGCGGAGGGCGGGTAGGGGCTGTGTTCGCGCGCTGATTGGCTGCGGGGCGGGTCAGTACAGGCGGTGCGCGCGCAGAGCGAGCGCCATGTTGGCTGCCGGAAATCCGTGCTGGCGGCGGGGCGGTGAGAGCGGGGCTCTGGGGATCCCCTCGGGGGCTGCGGGGAGCGCGGCTGTGGGTTGGAGGGCTCGGGAGGGTTTAGCGGAGGAGTTCGGGGTTTCCTGACGAAGTTTTAGGGGTCCCTGCGGGGGTTCGGTGTCCTGATGAAATCACGGGGAAAGTTAAAGGTCCCTGAAGGCGTTTGGGAGTCTCTGAGGGCGGTTTGGTTTCTGAGGAGATTTCGGGGTGTCCCAGGTGGGCTTTGGGGGTCTGTGAGGAGGTTTGGGGTTACTGGGGGGCTTTGCGGGGACCTTTTAGGCGGTTTTGGGGTCTCTAGGGGGTTTAAGGGGTCCCAGACGGTTTTGAGGGTCCCTGAGGGGGATTGGGGGGCCCTTGAATGAGCTTGGGGGGTCCCCGGTGGGTTTTGTAGGTCACTGAGAGGGTTTAGGGGGTCCTGGGGAGCGATGAGGTCTCTGATGGGATTTGAGGGGACCTTGAGGAGGTTTTGACGTGTCGAGGGGTGGATTTCAGGGGTTTTGAGGGGATTTTGGGGGTCCCCCTAAAGCCCAGTAGTGGGTTCCTGGGGGTCCCCCAGCCCCCACGGGAGGGGTCCTAGTGATGCCCCCCAAAATCCGGGGAGAGAGATGTACCACATCTGGGTAAGGGGATCTGAGTGCCCCCAGTATGTCCCAGTGACCTCCCAGTGGCCCTCAGTATGGCCCAGTACCCCCTCCGTAACCATCCAGTGTGTCCCAGTGACCTCCCACTGCCCCCCAGTATGGCCCAGTGATCCTCCAGTGAGCACCCAGTAACCCCCAGTATGGCCCAGTAACCTCCCGGTGTCCCCCCGTGTGTCCTGGTAATCCCCCAGTAACTCCCCAGTTCTCAGCCAGTGCCCCCCAGTGTGCCCCAGTTCACCTCCAGGCCCTCCCAGTGTCCCTCAGTAACTCCCCAGTCCGTCCCAGTGCCCCCTGGTTCCCCCAGTGTGTCCCAGTATCCCCCAGTAATCCCCCAGTGCCCCTCAAAGCCCCCCAACTGTCCCCAAGGTGTCCCCAGATGCCCCTTGGCCTTTCTGTGAGTGGTGTTGGGGGGGGGGGGCTTTTTGTGGTCAGAGGGTCCAGAGGGGGCTCCTGGACTGAGATGGAGGATTGGGGACATCAGGGATGGTGTTTGGGGACAGTGGGGATAGTGGCGAGGGTCTTCGGGACACCAGGGGGGTCTCAGGACTCACCTGCTCTTGGTGCAGCCCCTTCTCTCCCCCCCAGGCCCCTTTAATCCCCCCTCCAAATGTCCCCTAACCTTGATTTTCCCTTTAATCTCCTCCCCCTCCAGATCCCTTTGATGTCCCAATGCCCCCAAAACCTGTTTTAACTCCCCCAAATGCACCCAACCTCCCCCAAACCCCCTTGCAACCCCCCCAGATCCCTTCAAATCTCCCCCAGCCCCCCCTCAAATATCTTCCAACCCCCCCCAAGAGGGATCACCCGGCACCCTGGGACAGGAACACAGTGGGCTGTACTGGGGGCACTAGGCTGTACTGGGAGGGCACTGGGGGGGGCTCAGGTGTCTCACAACAAGGTGGCCCAGCTCCAGGAGAGATCTGGGGAGCAGTGAGGAGGTACTGGTCTGTGCTGGTCTGTACCCCCAATCCCCAAAGCCCCTCCCCATGACCCCCAGGACCCTCCTGGACCCCAAAGCCCCCCAGGCACCCCCAGCGCCCTGACTTGGTCCTGCTGCCCCTTCAGCATCTGCAGCTCCTGCAGAACCAGGCATTTCTTTGCTCCCCACAGGGTGGTTCCCACCCCCAGAATGGAATCTGGAGGCAGCAGGATGTGCACAGTGCTCCCATTTCCTACAGTGCAAAGGGGCTGCAGGGAATGATTCCCCTGCCCTTGCAAATCTGCCAAAACCTGCAGGGCGCAGAAGTGGGAGCTTCAGGAATTTGCTGGCCTTGGGAGTGGAGCTAACAGGGTATTGAGAGGAACATATCCCTCAAATACAATCTCTCTGCATACACAATATCTATCTGCACACACTGATAAAGCAATAATCAGATATATTCTGTATCATATCTATGGCACATATTCTATAGAATCCATCCTTAGCTATTGTATAATACATCTGTAGGATATTCCAAATAATAAGCAATAATAAGGCAAGTGTTCTCCCTAGGGACACACACTTCAGAAGGGAACTTGCACTTGACCCCCCGCCTTCACCTTTGAGCCCCCCGGTGCCACAGAGGGGGACAGAGCTCCTGTGGAACATTCTATTCCATTGTCACAGAGCAAGGAATGAACCCAAACTATTGCCTGGGTTTGTTCCCTGGGGGTCTCTGCAGCAGCAAGCCCAGCACCACACTGACTGCTCTGGGCTGTGCAGGCATTTGTGCTTCTGCCTGTCTCACACACACACACAAAAGTCTGGTGTAGTGCTGCCCTCAGGAAACCCCCCCAACCTTGAGTCCCCATCGTGTAGTCGTGAAAGAAGTTGCCAGTGAATTTGCCAGAAAGCATAAAAAATAGAAGAGCACACAGTTATACACAAATACAGGTAATTACTGTTCTGACCACACATTCCAGATTAATTTGGTGCAGTGATAATAAAAATCACAAATCCACATAACGCTGTGCAAGAGAACCCAGATTGACCAAGTGAAGTCCTACATTAACAGAGATAAATTCGAGAAGGTCAGCAGTGCACTGTTTTACTCCTGCTAACACTTGTGGACAGTCTGACACTGACTTCATGTACAGGATGGACGTCCCTGTGCCCCTGGGGCTGCCAGTGCCATGGTGGGCAGCAGGAACCACAGAGGATGGTGCCAGTGAGGCGAAGAGCCACAGCCACAGATTGGCTTCTGTGTCTGGGCCAGCAGAATGGATTCTGTCATTCCATTGGCACAGCCCGTTGCAGCTCAACAATTTCAGTGTCTGACTGCCCAGGATTCTCTCACACTGAACTTCACAGACCAGCCTTTGGCACTGGTAGGCAAAAAGTTGCCTTTAATCCTTGCAAACATGGAAACCGCACATCCCAGGATATTGGCACAGCACAGCAGAGGAGTCCAGTTGTCAGAAATGATGGCAGGGGAGAAGAAGTGGAATGAGGAAGGATTTGCAAACCAAAGCACAGGGGTAATGATGCAGGCCTGAAGTCCAGTGATTTCATATTTATTCTCTACACCGAAACTAGGAAGAAAAAAATTGAGTTTTAAGGGACACTACATTAATACAGCTTTTGATTAATATATAACAATTAAATCAGGTGCTCATGAAATGACCTCACTCTCCTCATCCTACCATCCTACCAATTACACATCTTATTTTTGGTTTAATCTTCATAATTTGGTGTATATTTTGGCTGAACCTTAACTTTTTTCAGTTTTGGGGGGAGGGTTCATCTCTCTTTTTTTGAGGTTTTTTTTGCCTGAATCTCGTGGGTTTGGGTTTCTCTGGGCTGAATCTTGGTGTTTTGGAGGTTTTTATGGCCACAGGATGCCCGGTGAGTTCTAGAGATGGACTTGGGCAGGAGGAACCTCCAAGCCAACGTGCTCAGCCCTTGTTTTTCTCCCCCATCAGGATTTGTCCTTCCCAAAGCTTGGGCAGATGGAGGAGGAGTCTGCGAGGAAGAGGAAGATGCCGCGGGCCCCCCAGGCAGGTGAGGAGGAAGTCAGTGGCCCTTTGGGCGGGTGTTGTGCTGGCTCTGGCAGCCGAGCATGGCCCCCGGCTGCAGGACAACCCCGCTGCCGCCGCCGTCCTGCCAGGGCCGGAGTTGGGGGGATGTCCTTGGCCTTCCCTGTGGGCCGGAGGCAAATCCCCTCCCTGTCCTTCTTGCTTCCTGCCCCAGGCCCCGAGCTGAGGATGGAGAGCCCGGAGGACAAATCCCCCCGTGAGACCCTGGTGGGGGAAGCCGTTTTGAAGGGCTCCACGGTGCAGGAAGGCAGCGGGGAGGAAAAGGGCCAGAGATCCCCCCACAGGAGGGGCTTCAAAGCCAGCCCAGGGTGCTCTGAGGAGGAAAGACCCAGCCTGTGCCAGGAAGGCCGCCGGAGCTTGAACCAGAGCTCTGACCTGGTGGTCCCTGAGCAGCCTCCCAGCAGGGAGAAGCCCTTCGAGTGCTTGGAATGTGGGAAGAGCTTCAGGAAGAGCTTCAACCTTCTCACCCACCAGCATATCCACACTGGGGAACGGCCCTACCCGTGTGGGGAATGTGGGAAGAGCTTCAGGCAGAGCTCCAACCTCCGCGCCCACCAGCGCATCCACACTAGGGAATGGCCCTACCCGTGTAGGGAATGTGGGAAGAGCTTCAGGGACAGCTCCCACCTGATCCAACACCAGCATATCCACACCGGGGAACGGCCCTACACCTGTAGAGAATGTGGGAAGAGCTTCAGCCAGAGTTCCACCCTCCTCCAACACCATGGTGTGCACACTGGGGAACGGCCCTTCACATGTGGGGAATGTGGGAAGAGCTTCAGTTACAGCTCCAGCCTCCACATCCACCGACGCATCCACACTGGGGAACGGCCCTACAAGTGCTTGGAATGTGGGAAGAGGTTTCTGACCAGCTCAGATCTCCTCAGGCATGAGCAGACGCACATGGATGAGAGGCCCTTCCGCTGCACTGACTGCGGGAAGGGCTTCAACCGGAACTCCCACCTCATCACCCACCGTCGCATCCACACCGGGGAGAGGCCCTACAAGTGTGGGGAGTGTGGAAAGAGCTTCACTGACAGGTCTACCTTGACCAGACACCAACGGACCCACCAGTAAGGGAAGCCCTCGAGTGCCTCAACTGCGGGAAGAGCTTCGGCCGCTGCTCCAACTCCATCAGCCATTGGAGGACTCCCACTGGATGATCCACAGGGACCCATATTGGGCACAGACCTGATGACCCACAGTCCAGGTGATCCATGCTGGGCACAGACCTGGTGACCCACGGTCCAGGTGATCCATCCTGGGCAGTGGATTGGGTCTGGATGGCCATGTTTTGGTAGCAGGGGGGCTCCAGGGGTGGGTTCTGTGAGCAGCTGCCAGAAGCTTCCCCCGTGTCCAGCCCCTGTCCTGGCCCCCCTGATAGCGAGGGTGACCCAGGGCCTATTTAATCCAGGCCTTGGGCAGATTAGGGTGAAAGGACAGTGAATAATCAGTGTTTATAGATATATATATGTAGTGTTTAGTTTAGAACAGTTTGGTTGGCATGTAAAGCAGGTTTGGAGCCATTTTGGTTCCTGTCTATAGTGATATGAAAGCATAAAAATAACATTTAAGAAAATGTAGAAGGTAAAAGAAAGAAAATATCAGAGTAGAAAGATGCAGAGCCCCCTCCCCCCCGAGGATAGTTTATCTATATACATATATATATATATGTATATGTTGGGTTTAGTCTAGAACAATTTTTTTTCCATGTAAAGTAGGTTTGGAGCAGTTTTGGCTCCTGTCTATAGTGATACAAAACCATAAAAATAACACTTCCCCTCTCTGGCTCCAAGCCCAGCCTGTCCCCTCCAGGGGTGGGTGTTCCCCCCTCTGCCCCAGGCAGTTCTGTTGCCCTTGGGCAGCAAAGCCCCCACTGCTTCTGCAGCTGGAGAGTGTTGGAGCCATGGACCATTAACATTCCAGTCTCTCCCAGCTCTGCATCTGAAAAGTCAAGAGGGATCAATCTGTCACCTCAAAGTGGATCAATCCCATTGAAAATGGCTCGATCCCATTCCAAAACTCCTCTGTTTCTTATTTTCCCTATGTAATTCTGGAGCAGCCGGTGCCACCCCTCAGCTCTCTGCAGGCTGAGGCTTGGCCTTGCCCTTTTGCCTTTGCTGGATTTCTTCATCAGATATTTCTCTCTCCCTGAAAAGAAAAATATGGAAGGATTTCGATAATCTGGGCATCTTTAGACCATCTGGACAAATTACAGTTTGCAGTTTTGGAACAGCTCAGCCAGAACGTTTTCCATGTTTGATCATTGGTTCCCATCTCTCCCAGGAGGGAGGACACTGAACTCTTCCACAGAAACAGAAAACTAGTTTTCTGCACCAGCCTCGGGGAAAGTTGAATGGTAGAGTGGACTGTTCCAAACCACCTTGAAAGCAATGGGCAGTGGGACCTTCAAACCTTGGGATGTGCATTTAGCAAAAGCCACCTAGTTAGTTAATCCTGTAAGCTCAAGAGAGAAAACTCCAGGCCAATTCAGTGTCTAAGATCAGCTAAAAAGAGCAGGTCCTTTAACCAGGCCCACAGGCCCAGGGGAACACACACGATGCATGCCCTCCCAGCCAATGGTTCTACAGTTTTAGAAGATGGTCCCTCCAATGCCAGAACTCTCCACCCCCTGGTTCTGCCCAGTTCTGCCCCCCAACACGCCCCTTGGGGAATTGGATTTGGGGTCTTTGGGACCCCTTCTTCCTCATCTTTATCTTCTTCAGAGCACGTACAGTCCTTGGAGCGCCTCCAAAGTTCTGGGCTTGAAGGTTGCTTGGTCTCTTGTGGGATCTTGTTGTCCAGGCCTAGGGTGTGATGTTGTTCAATAGAGGTGTTTTTCTACAGTTCTACCTTGAAAAGAAGTCTAAACATGCTAAAGGCATTTAGAAAGTTTGATATCAAATGGGGTCATAGGGTTGGGTCTGTGTAAAGTACTGTGCTAAAGGGTAGCATATAATACAGCTACATTAACATCTACATTTACCACACAATTACTTTTAAAATCTAAAAAAAAAAAAATCCAGAAAGCTTTAAGGCATCACACAAACCTAGTTAAGTAACTCTACCAGTTGAATTGGTAGAGTTACCCAAAAAGAACCTCTATGTACCATTGAGGGGGATAAAATCCCTGTGGTCTATAGGAGGAAGTGTAGGAAGGTGCCAGCCAGGTGGGGCAGCCGGGGGGATGACGACAGCCTGCAGGGAAAGGGGCAGGGCATGGACACCGTAGGACAGCCTGGGCTGGAGAGGAGAGAGGGATGGGGAGAAGCTGAAAGGCCCTGCCAGAGCCCCCTTCTGCAGGCCTTTGGCCATGGCTGCTGTCTGTGCCCCTGATGCCAGGAGGAGACAAGTGGCCCTTGCAGCCCTGGGGCCTCATGGCCTCCTTGTCCCTGCTCAGCAGCCTGGCAGGTGCCACCCCATGGTCCTGCCCTTGGCATTGCACATCCCACATCCCAGTGCCCCAGCAAGAGCCCTGAGGAATGAGGCAGGGACAGGATCTGCCTTCCCAGAGGCTGAGGGTCAGGGCTTGGCCTGTTGGATTAAGGAAACAAGTCAATGTTTTTTCAGCATCAGAGCCACCTTTCCCTTGCTTGTCCATCCTTGTCATCACTGTCTGCAGTTTTCTGCTCTAACTGGAACCTGGGGACACGTTCTCAGTTGTGTCCCACAGTGAGACTCATTAGCACTGCAAGAAACTTTAGTGTTTCAATCTCACTTTGACTTCTTGAAAAAGTTGTTTGAACTTCCTCTCAGGGACTGAGTCTCATGTAAACAATGACAACCCCCCCCCCCCGAGGGTCATGAAATGCCTTTTTCTGTTGTTGTGCTGCTGAGCTGGGCCGGGCTCCTGGCGCACAGGGAGCTCCTGGCAAGCAAGAAGAGCTTTAAAGAGACAGCTCTGCTGGTGAGCAGCTCCTCTGCACAGCCCAGCAGGGCTGAGGGCACTGCCTGCAGCACCCAGGGCAGGGGAGTGAGGCAGAGAGAAGTTAAAGGCTGTCAGACGTAGAAAGATGCTGCGAGCTCACTGGGGGAGAATTTTTATAGACCTTGGCACAGGAAGTCTGTTCATGCAGGGCAATGGGACTGCAGCTTTTGGAGGCATCTGGTAAAGCACTGCCCACCAACTACCGATTCCCTAAGTGCAACTCTGAGAGTATCTGTAGTGTAGAGGAGGAGGACATGCTCGGAGCTTCAGCTCCCTCCCAGAATATTTCCAAGACAATAATTTTTATAAAGTTAAAGAAATTTCCTGAGATTGTGCTTCCAGTTTCCTACTCTTGAGGAATGGGAGGAATAAATCATTAAGAAAGTATTAGTTTTGACAAGTCCCTGAGACATGTGAACTGCGAGTGCTCAGTAGGTCTGTCTGAGCTTCCTAATGTGCTTTCAGCCACTGCTCTGCCGGTGGGCAGCACCAGCATCACCTCTGCTAGGCCCATCAGGACTAGTCTGAGCTGTCCTTTTTGCACCTGCAAATGGAATATGACCCCTACCAGTGCAGCCTGTGGTGCTGGGGAAGGAGCTGAGTCCCCTTAAATCAAATGCCATCATAAGGACATTTGGCTGTCTCCCTGAGGTTTCCTTCCAAACTGTGAATTCCCCACCAGGTTGGAAACCTGTCTCTAAACATCTCCTTGTTATGTGAAACCCCTGTACAGAAGCAGAGTGATGCTATGACAGTGAAAATGCTGTTCACTAGGGACCCAGCACTGGAGCTGAAGGAAGATCTCCTAGGAAATCAAAAGGCAGTCTGTGTGTGACATGGGGAGTGTCTGTAGAATACAGATTTGACTTTGTTTAGATAAGTCCACGCTAACTGGCCTCTTACTGTCTTCTTCTCCTGTGTTGGAAACAAATACCCAGAGGCAGTAAATGTCTAACAGGAGCTCCATGCCCCAGTTCCTCCTCCTGGCATTTGCAGACAGGCGGGAGCTGCAGCTCCTGCACTTCTGGCTCTTCCTGGGCATCTCTCTGGCTGCCCTCCTGGCCAACAGCCTCATCCTCAGCGCCGTAGCCTGTGACCACCACCTGCACACCCCTATGGGCTTCTTCCTGCTCAACCTCTCCCTCACAGACCTGGGCTGCATCTGCACCACTGTCCCCAAAGCCATGCACAATTCCCTCTGGGAGACCACAACCATCTCCTACATGGGATGTGTTACACAGGCCTTCCGCTTGTCGTCTTTCTTGAAGCAGAGTTTTCCCTCCTCACCATCATGTGCTACGACCGCTACGTTGCCATCTGCAAACCCCTGCACTACGGGACCCTCCTGGGCAGCAGAGCTTGTGCCCACATGGCAGCAGCTGCCTGGGCCACTGGCTTTCTCTATTCTCTGCTGCACACAGCCAATACATTTTCCCTGCCCCTGTGCCAGGGCAATGCCCTGGGCCAGTTCTTCTGTGAACTCCCACACATCCTCAAGCTCTCCTGCTCACACTCAGGCTACCTCAGGGAAATAGGGCTTACTATGGTTATTGCCTGTTTAATGTTTGGTTGTTTTGTTTTCATTGTTATCTCCTATGTGCAGATCTTCAGGGCTGTGCTGAGGATCCCCTCTGAGCAGGGATGGCACAAAGCCTTTTCCACCTGCCTCCCTCACCTGGCTGTGGTCTCTCTGTTTATCAGCACCTCATTCTTTGCCTACTTGAAGACCCCCTCCATCTCCTCCCCATCCCTGGATCTTATTGTGTCACTTATGTACTCGGTGGTTCCTCCAGCACTGAACCCCTTCATCTACAGCCTCAGGAACCAGGAGCTCAAGGATGCCCTGAGGAAACTGATAACTGGGTTTTTTTCAGAAGCAATAAACTCTCCTTCTTCTGCATGTTATGTACCCCATTAAAGGCCAATCCTGTTATGGACTTCACTAAAGACCCATCATATCTTCTCTATCTTTTACTCCTGGTAGGGTTGTTATTTTTGTGAGAATTTGTTCACACCAAAAAATCTTTATATCTGTAAATATATATATAAAAATATATACATATATTTATATATATAGAAACACCATTTTCAATTCAGTGTTTGCCTTCCTAGCCTTGCCCACAGGCTGTACAAATTGGCAATTATACTCACTATCTGCTTAAGTACCAAATAAAGAACTCTGCATTGACCTGTTTGCCTGACACCTTTCCTCTCTGACTTCTCTGCAGCTGAAGGGTCGGGGCCTCTGTGCAGAGCTGGGCCAGAAAAGAGTCCCAGCAGAGCAGCACTGCCAGGGAGCAGCAGCCCTTCTCCTGCGGGGCCTCCTCTCCCTTCCCTTCCACACTGTCCTGCAGAGCCCTGTGTTGTTGGAGGCCTCAGTGCTCTGGCAGTCGGTCCCAGTCCTGCTGCAGGACTGTCCAGGGACTGCAGGCAGGGACAGCCACGGGCACTGCTGGCACAGAGCTGACCTCTGCAGCAGCACTGCCATCCTGCAGGGCCATCTCCTCAGGCCAGGGCCTCCAAGCTTCCATCTGCTTTCCACTTTGCTCTCCAGGATGTGCCCAACACAATGCCCTGCAGAGGAAAACAGCAGAGAACAGCAGAAGGGTGGGAGTGCTCAGGGTGGGGGCACCCAGCAGTGCCCTGGCACGGCCAGCGCCGCTCCCAGCACTGGCCTCTCACCCCAGGCCATTGGGCTTGTTCTTCCCTCCAAGGAGGGACATCCAATGACCTGCTCAGGAGTCCATGTTTGCACTGCATGGACAAGACATGCCCATGTGTCACGGCTTGGGGCTGGGGGGGTGGAAGGCTTAGACAAAGTTGATGGCAGAAGCCGTCTCGTTGAGCTACGAGGTGCACAAAGGACCCCCTTGCTTTCTAAATTCCTTCTCAGAGAGGAGCCTGGCTGTGGCTGGATCCAATCTCAGGCTCAGAGTTTGGTTCCAATTGAAGGAATTATAGAGGTGTGATTCAATCACTTTGTCCTGCAGGTTTTTTGATGGCAAATCAGAAATATTTCTATAAAATGAACTATTTATTATAACAAATGAACAGACAATTGATCAGACAAGTGAACAGATGAAGGACCTCAATCAGAATTATTTCCTGCACAGTATAAAAGCAAGAACCTTCCAGCAGTGTAGTGTAAGATAGGACAGTGCAGTCTATCAAAGTCATTCTATTAAAGCAATTGGATCAAAGCCAGCAAAAAGAAACAATCCTGAAGCAGAGATTGAGGTAACTCATCCCACAACCACAGGGGGTAGTTCTCTCTCTTTCACTTAACCCCTGGGCAGTGACCATGAAGAGCTGTCCCTGCTTCATGGCAGAAGCTCCACACACTTCAAGGAAGTCTGTGGAAGAATCTGCCACCTGACAGTTGGACGGGGCTTTTATAGTTATAAAGGGTTTGACTGCCAGACATATTTGCAGGCCAGGGAGCAGCTTATCTGTCCAATCCTGCTTCAGAAAGCAGTATGTGTGTTTAAAGTTCCATGAAGCATTTTGGGTTTAGCATAATTCAACATTAAAAACAGCACCTTGACACCAGCAGTAACTCACCACAGAGAGCTTGCATTGTTTGCATTCTCTGACCATTGTTTAGGTATTACCAGAGCAGAGCATCCTGCCAGAAACGGTCCCTAAATTCCCTGAGGTTTCAAAACCTCTCAGGGTTCCTTTGGTTCCATGAGGCCCTGCAGTGTCACAATGGCTCCATGATTTCACAATGTTCCAAAATATCCCAGGGTTCCCTTGGATCCAAGAGACTCCCCAGTGTCCCACCGGCCCCTGGATTCCAGCAGGCCCTGCAGTGTCCCAGTGGCCACTCGGTTCCATGAGCTCCTGTTGTGGTTTAGCTCAATTTCCCCATCCCATCCTGTGCTCAGATGCCGTGAGAACTGCAGAGAACCGAGCTGAGAACACGCCGGGCCCTGGTCCTCTTTGGTGCCCGGGGCTGCCCCGACAGGGAGTCCCCGGCCGCTGCCCCCGGAGCCGCCGCGCCGTCCCCTGAGCGCCGCTGAGGCGGCAGCGCTGGAGCGGGGCCGTGTCTGCCCGGAGCCGCCGCTGCCACGAGGCTGCCGCCGCTGCCGCTTTTGGCCTGCGCTGCCCCGCAGCCGCCCGGCACCGGCTTCCCGACACTGCCGGCGCCTGGAAGCGGAGCCAGCGCTCCTGCAGCGCCTCGGAGTCGCTGCTCCGCCGCCACAGCGGCTGCCGCCGGCGTCTGTGCCCGGAGCCGCCGCTGCCACGGGGCTGCCGCACTCACCGCCGGGGTTGCCGCTCGCGCAGCCGCCGCTCTGCCCCGGCTGCACCGGGACCCGGCACCGCCTCGGGCCTGCGCTGCCGCCTCAGCGGCCACAGGGCACAGAGGGATGGAGGGACCTTTGCTCTGCACCTGCTGGGGCCTTGCTTTGTTCTGCTTGGTTCCTGGCTTTAGGAAAGTTGCTGTTCATTTTCATGTTCCACTGGAACACCTGGTGAATTCCAAAGGTTTCCTAATCCAGGGGGAGGGGTTTCTATGGCATCGGAGGTCCCGTCCCTCAGGACACATTGTCAATAAACCATCCAGCTGACTGGGATGGGTTGCCTTGTGATAAGTCGATGCTTTGGGGAATGCTCTATTCTGGTTGAATGTTGCCCTATAACTTCCTGCCAAGCTCACTTATTTTCTAAAGTTTGCCAGTAAAAGTGTGTTATTTTACCTCCTGAGAAAACATGTGAAGTGTCTTCTCCCTTGTGGTTTCTCTCAAGGTATTAAAAGAACTGAAGGCCTTTTTCAAATATCTGGAGGGTAGAAATTTTTGGTGCCTTTTCTATTTTTCAAAGTAAAACCCCTTCCATGAGCTTGTAGCTCAAGCCTGGGGTCTTACAGTCCAGACTGTACCAGGGGTGTGGGGAAGTGTCCCTGGACTGGACCAGGTGCTTCTGGATGACACAGGTAGGAACAATCCAGAGTGTAACAGCTGGGGAACACAGGATAATCAGTCATCCCATGAAAGCCTTGGAACATTCCCTGCCTGAATCGTGACCCAAATGGAACAGTTTGCATACAATTCCCAAATATTTTGGGAACTCCAGTCATTCCTGACACCAGGATGGAAATTCAGCAGATAACTAAAGCCAGTCACCTTGGGAGCCCACAACCAGCGGGGCTGAGGGAGGCCCTGGCAGCTCCCCAGCACCTCCCTCTCAGTGGGACACCTCTGGCAGCCTCTCCCAGCTCGGGAACCCTCCAGTTTGCAACACTCCAAAGACCCTCGCTGATGCCCAGGACAATTCTGATCCCCCTCATCAAACACTCCTCCAGCTGTGACCCTTGTCTGTTGGCAAACACAAAGGTATTTGGGGGAGTGTTTCCCTGACAACATGAAGAATTTTGGAGAGGGATCTTTCCTCAGCCAGCTATTGATGTTTACACACATCTCTGCCTGGGTGTGGGTGTGAATTGACTGTGGTGGGAATGTTGTTCTTGTGAATCTCTAATTCAGCAACTGTGGAAATTGTTGCAAATGCTGTTGAATCACTTTACAACTGTTCAATTTGTGAGTGATTAAGTGCTAATAATCTCTTTTGCCCCCTTGTCTTTGGATCCAAATCCTTTGCACCCTGACCCTCTTGCATCCCAAGGCTCTGTGTAAATAATTCCCTTTCATCAAAAAATATATATTTTTCGTGACTTCCACTTTAAAATCTTCCTGCTTAGCTAAACTACAAAAGAACTCAAATTAGCTGTTCAAGTCTTGAAGACTTGAAGACAATTAAAGGAATGAAAATAATTTGTTTTTCAATGTTTTAATGGATCCCACAGTGTGTTTGGAGTTGCATCAGCTGACAGTCCAAGATTGGCCATGTCAGAACTGGTGAGGTTGGGGGATGAGGAGCAAGGGTCAGTGTGGATCTCCTGAGGAGACACTCAGCATCAAGATCACTTAGACAACACCTCTATCACCTCTTCTCTGAACTTAAAAATATTGATCATTGAATTAAAAATAAAAGTACAAACTTTGAAGACTTGTTTTGACATTGCCTTGAAGACAATTAAAGGAAGACAAAGAGGTCATGAGGGATTTCTGCATTTTAATGAGCCCCACGGTGTGTTTGCAGCCCAGCCCATGATCCCGAGGTACTGAGAGAAGATTGAAGAAGCTGCTGAAGAAGTCAGAAGCCAAACTGCAAGTCCCTTGAAGCATTGCTGGGCCCCACTGAGGGCAGGCACTGACAAAGCCTCCCCAGGGACTCCTTGGAGCAGCTCCTTGGAGGCCAGGAGTGCAGGCAGACAAAGGCTCTGGGCAGGCCCCTGCAATGCTGAGCAAAGCCTGCCTTGGTTTTGTGGAGCACAAAGGCCAAGGCCTGAGCCCCAGGCCCTGGCCCAGCAGATCCTGTCCCTCCCGGCTGGCTCAGGGCTGTTTGGGGGCAGTGGGATGGGAGGGGGAGGAACAACCAAGGCCCAAAACTGGGCAACCCCTGCCAGGCTGCTGAGGGAGGGCCGAGGCAGAAACCAAGTACAGAACCTGCAAGGCAAGTGTCTTGTGGTGGCCTGAGTGGCAGAGGCAGCTGCCAGAGGCAAGGGGACAAAGGCCTGGGTGCCTTTGGGCCTTGCAGCCCTGCCAGAGCCCTTGGCCATCTCTCCTGCAGGCTGTCCTGCCCTGGCCCTGCTGCTGCTCTGGCCTTGCAGGCTGCACACACCCCTCCTGCTTTCCCACCCCCCTCCCAGCAGCATTTCTAGACCCTCCCTGATATCTCTGCACCAGCTCTGGCTGTTGCCATGTGCACTTGGCCTTCTTACCTTGGATCCTGAGCCCCTGTGCCACAGGACATCCCTCCCAGAGCCCAGGCCCTTCTCCTGGGGGTCACTGCAGAGCTGAGCAGATCCAGGTCACCTCCCATTCCTCTGCCAACCCCCTGGGCCTGCTCGGGGCCCTGCAGGTCCTTGCCCTGCTCCCAAGGGCTGTGGGGGTGCTTAATGGTCAGGGCTTGGGGTTTAGAGCTCAAGGTTGGGATTAGGCAGAATTTTGGGAGGTTTGTTGTTCTGCTGGCAGTGTCTGGTTCATGGTTTGGGGAAGAGGGTTTTGGGCTGGGTTAGGATTAAAGCTTGGCTTTTCATACTGGAAATACAGGTTTGGGATTGGGGTGGGCATTAGATGAAAAAAAGGGTCTGGAATAATGGGTTTGGGATTTTTGTTTGAGATCAGGGTGAGGTTGGGATTAGAGCAGTGGATTCCTTTCCATGGGAGGGGCAGCACTTTTACGTAGTGTTGCGGTTTGAGGTTATAAAGATGGTAAAGGTCCATCAGGAATGTTTTCACACTCAGTGTTTCACCACCCTCAGCATTACCTGAAAATCTTTGTACCATATCAAAATCTTTCATCTCTGTTGACCATCTCCTTTCCCTCATGTAAATATCCTATCCATATTTTCCCAGTTCTCCTGACCTCTCCAAGTCTTTCATCTGGATGGGCTCAGCTCTGTGATGACCCTGAGGACCCCTGAGCATCTACCTGTCCTCCTTGGCCAGTCAGTTCCTGGGAACAGCCCTGGCAGCGCAGCCCCCAAGGGCACACGATGTGCTGCTGTGCTGGAGAGGACCCTCCTCAGCCTGGGCAGCAGGGCTGGAGGGGGGGGGATTCCCTGCCCCTCCCCAGCTGGGCCCTTCCTGCTCACCAGCTCCTGCTCCAAAGGGCTCCCACACACCCTGGGGCACTTGTCCCACTTGGGCACTGGAGCTGCCCCAGGGCATCTCTGGGTAGTGGCCAGCCCTGGGACTGCTCTGGGAAGTCATGGCCTGAAGCCACGAGTGTGGATTTTGGGAGAGAGTGGAAACCTCTGCAGAACAGAAGTCTTGGTAATTGCTCAAGGCTTCCTGTCCAACATTTAAAGGGCTATTTTTTTTTTTATTTTTATAAATTTTTATAATTGTTTCATAGGGTTTTTTTCACTGAAAAGCAAACCCATATTCTATGACCTGATTCACTCACCGTATGAACAGCTTTGTACAGCTACTTATCAAAATAAATTTCCTACCAATGATTCAAATGAAGAAATATTGCTCAGAGGAGCTGCTGAATTTTTTGAACACATTTCATGTCTCTAATTTTGCTTCTTTTGTTCTTCATCTCCCTATTTTTGCTGTCTAAGGTCTCTCCAAGGTATGTGTCCCTGGCAGTGTTGTCATAACAGTGAGCTGTGCCTTGTGTCATGGGGAAGGGGACAAATGTTCTCGAGAATAGCACCAGTCCTGGTCCCAGAACCCCTCTGAGTGCACAGGTGAGATGGTGCCCAGGCTGCTTTGCTGGTGTGGAATGAAAGGGCCAGGCCAGAAAGGCAGAGGAGGGTGATGGAGGAGACAGGGCCATTTGCAGTGGATGTGTGTGAGGCTGGGGAGATGAATGTCCCTGGACCAGTGAAGGCTGTTCCTGGAGTCACCCCCAGAAGTGTCAGGGCTCTGACAGGGCTCCAGAGCTGAGCTGGGCTCCTGCCCTGCTCACACCCCCAGGGCTGTGCAGAGACAGGAGTCCTTCCCTTGCACACACACCCCCAGTTCCTGGCAGCAGGGGCAGTGTCTGCCTGGCTCCTGCTGCCACTGCCAGGGGCTGGAGGCCCCTCAGCCCTGCAGAGCCCCCACCCTGCACACTCACACACTTCAGCTCAACATTGGGGTTTTCCCCTCCCCGGCACTGCCCAGTCCAGCCCCTCCCTGGTCCCCCCATCTCCCTGCCCCTGCCCCAGCCCAGCAGAGCAGCACAGTCAGGTCTGGCCCTGCAGCAGGACATGGAGGCCATGGAGCTCAGGGACAAGCCCTCTGTGTCTGCAGTGCTCAGCACATCATCAGCTCAGGCAGCTCCTGCAGCCCCAGGGCCAGGGCAGCCTCTTTCCATGGCCCCTCTGCTCACACAGGGTGTCCTGCTCTTCTCCTGGCACATCCCATCTCCCCACAGAGCCTTTCCCCAGGGGAACACGTCTGTGCTGGCCTGAGCAGCCCTTCCTGCACCCCCTGCCCGTGCTCCCCACAGCCCCCGAGCTGGGGGGGCTGCTCTGCAGAGTGCGGGGGCTGTGGGGCCTGGGGCCATGGGGGAATCTCTGGCTGTGCAGGCTCTGATGGCAACTTCAGAGCAACCCTGAGGAGACTGGAAAAGGGTCCCAGAGTTACATGTAAGGCACAGGTGTTGTGATTTCTGATACTGCCTGGTCTCTTCTCCTCCAAGAGGAATAGATTTGGAGTTTCAGTGCCTCCTCCTGAACTGTGATATTAATTTTTATGACCAATTTCCCACCCAGATAACACATATTTGAAGATGGAAAGAACAGGATCCTTCACTTTCAGGGATCCCATGACTTGCTGTGCTTTCTTAAAACTCCTCTGAGAAATGCTCTGTAATGACCTGGAGCTGTGAGCAGCCCTCACAACCTGCAGCCTACTATAAACAGGTGAAGAGCCCTTCCCTGCCCTACCAGGGGTTTCTCCTTGCCCACAGCCCTTGTGCCCCAGCCCTGGGAGCAGCTCCCCGGGCCGGCTGAGAGCTGCCCCTGGCAGGCAGCAGAGTCCCTGCCCAGCACAGCGCCCTGGGCTGCAGGACCCTGCTCTGCCCCACAGCCCTGGGCACCCCTGGATGCACCCCCGGCTTCACAGCTCTGCCAAAGTGCCCCAAAACAGCCCCCTGCTCACCCATCCCATCAGCTGGGGCTGGGTCAGCTTTAGGAGATGCCTCCAGGAGCTGCCCCTGCACTGCCCTGCAGCCACAGACTCACCGTGTGCAGCCCTGCCAAGATTCCTCCTGCAGGGAGCTCTCAGCCATCGTGCCAGTGCTGAGCCCCTGGAAGCTCTGTGTGTGCCCTGCTGGTGTCCCTGAGCTGCCCTGGCAGTGCCCTCAGCCCTGCTGGGCTGTGCAGAGGAGCTGCTCACCAGCAGAGCTGTCTCTTTGAAGCTCTTCTTGCTTGCCAGGAGCTCCCTGTGTGCCAGGAGCCCGGCCCAGCTCAGCAGCAAATCAACAGCCCCGGGCATTTTATGACCCCCAAGGGGGTTTGGCGTTGTTTACATGAGACTCAGTCCCTGAGAGGAAGTTCAAACAACTTTTCAAGAAGTCAAAGTGAGATTGAAACACTCAAGTTTCTTGTAGTGCTAATGAGTCTCACTGAAGGACACAACTGAGAACGTGTCCCCAGGTTCCAGTTAGAGCAGAAAACTGCAGACAGTGATGACAAGGATGGACAAGGAAGGGAAAGGTGGCTCTGATGCTGAATAAACAGTGACTTGTTTCCTTAATCCAGAGGACCAAGGCCTGACCTCCAGCCCCTGGGAAGGGACATCCTGTCCCTGCCTCATTCCTCAGGGCTCTTGCTGGGGCACTGGGATGTGGGATGTGCAATGCCAAGGGCAGGACCATGGGGTGGCACCTGCCAGGTTGCTGAGCAGGGTCAAGGAGGCCATGAGGCCCCAGGGCTGCAAGGGCCACTTGTCTCCTCCTGGAATCAGGGCCACAGACAGCAGCCATGGCCAAAGGGCTGCAGAAGGTGGCTCTGGCAGGGCCTTTCAGCTTCTCCCCCTCCCTCTCTCCTCTCCAGCCCAGGCTGTCCTACGGTGTCCATGCCCTGCCCCTTTCCCTGCAGGCTGTCGTCATCCCCCCGGCTGCCCCACCTGGCTGGCACCTTCCTGCACTGACATCTCTGCGTCCTCCCTGGCTCTTCCTGGACACACAAAGCCTTGGGCTCATCCAGACTCCTCCTGGGTGATGTGTTGCAGCACAGCACTGCCTTTGGAGTGAAGTTCTTTCTCCTTGTGCCAGCCTGGACCTCCCCAGCTGCACTTGGCATTAATTCTTTCTTTCTCGTGCTCTTTTCTGCTATGACAAACGCATCCACCCTCTCTGAAGCGACTCTTCAAGCACTCTCAGGGTTCTTCTCTGCTGTCCTCTGTCTGCACACCACTGAACCCATGACTCCTTTGCCCCTGTAGAGTGATCATATGTTTGAGACCTCCAAAGCCCTTCCTGGGACATCTCTGAGCACTCTCCAAGGTGTCTGCAGATGAAAACATGGTCTAAGATAGTCACAGGGATACGTTTTACCAAGGCCTGTAGTTGCAGAACATGGGGCAATGGCTTTGAACTGCAATAGGGGAGCTTTATTATTGGATAAAATGAAGAAATACTTACTAATGGGGCTGGCAAGAACTGCCAGAGAAGAGGATGTTCCCTCCCTGGATTTGACCAAGATCAGGAACTTTGAGCAGCCTGAATTAGTGAAGATGTCACTCTCCGTGTCCAGGGACTTGGACCACATGAGTTTTTATGTCCCTTCCAGTCAAACCATTGTTTAGTTTCAGTAGCAATTATTGCTGCTTTTGAACTGCAAGGACAGAAGAAAACACCAAAACATACATGAACACATGCAATGAACAAACCTGCTACAAGCCTTCTAGAAAGAGGAAGAAGGAAACATTGGGCAAGGAAAATTTGTCACCCTTGGAAAAAAAGGCTCAGTAAGACAAAGGCAAGTTTCTTACCAAATTTATTGAAAGAATGAGAAAGTAATGAATTACCCAGGCAACATCTGCGATTAAAATTGCAAAATACAGGGCTTCCTTGGTGTAATTATTTTGTATGCCCTGATTATTCCTACTCAATACTACAGTGCTAGATTCCTTTAATCAATTAAA
>NW_020925732.1:0-1071 GCF_003984885.1 Neopelma chrysocephalum
GGGGGAGATGTAGCAGAACCAAATAAGGGGATCCCAGTGTCCCCAGTATCACCCAGTGACCCTCAGTACGGCCCAGTAACCCCCCAGTGACCAGCCAGTGTGTCCCAGTGACCTCCCACTGCCCTCCAGTATGGCCCAGTGATCCTCCAGAGAGCACCCAGTAACCCCCAGTATGGCCCAGTAACCTCCCAGTGTCCCCCCGTGTGTCCTGGTAATCCCCCAGTACCTCCCCAGTCCCTCCCAGTGCCCCCTGGTTCCCCCCAGTCTGTCCCAGTATCCTCCAGTAATCACCCAGTGCCCCCCAAATCCCCTCAACTGTCCCCAATATGTCCCCACATGCCCTTGGCCTTTCTGTGAGCGTGGGGGGGGGGCATTTTTGTGGTCAGAGGGTCCAGGGGGGTCTCCTGGGGTGAGATGGAGGGTTGGGGACATCAGAGATGGGGTTTGGGGACAGTGGAATTGGGGGTGTCAAGGAGGGAATAATGGCCATGGAGAGGCCCTGGGGATGCTGGAGACACCAGGGGGGTCTTGGGGTGCCAAGGGGGGAATTAGGGACACCAAGAGGGTCTTGGGGACACCAAGGGGGATCTCCGGGTTCACCTGCTCGTGGTGCAGCCCCTCCTCTCCTGCCCCAGGCCCCATTAACCCCTCCCAAATGTTCCCTAACCCCCATTTTCCCTTTAATCCCCTCCCCCCACAGATCTCTTTGACCCCCCAATGCCCGCAAGACCTCTTTTAATGCACGCAAAACCTCCAAATCCCCACCCAAACTCCCCCGATCCCCCCAAATCTCCCCCAGCCCCCCCTCAAATCCCTTCCAACCCCCCCAAGAAGGGATCACCTGGCACCCTGGGACAGGAACACAGTGGGCTGTACTGGGGGCACTGGGCTGTACTGGGAGGGCACTGGGGGGGCTCAGGTGTCCCAGGACAAGGTGGCCCAGCTCCAGGAGAGATCTGGGGAGCAGTGAGGAGGTACTGGTCTGTACTGATCGGTACTGGTCTGTCCTGGTCTGTACCCCCAGTCCCCAAAGCCCCTCCCCAGCTCCCCCAGGACCCTCCTGGACCCCAA
>NW_020925733.1:0-1538 GCF_003984885.1 Neopelma chrysocephalum
CAGAGCTCAGCCCCCAGCAGACGCCTCCAGGAGAGGCTGTTCCTGCAGTGCCCAAACAATGCTGGGGCAGCTGGGATGTGCCAGGCTGTCTCCTGCTCGCCCGGCCTTCCTCCTCCTCCTCCTCCTCCTCCTGCTGCTGCTGGTGCTGGGTGAGCTGGGGGCTGGCTTTGCCTTGGGGCTGAGCACTGGAGGGCTGCTGAGCGGGGCAGGACAGGGCCCGTGCTGGGCACAGGGCAGGACCCAGGGAAAGGGTGTGTGGAGCAGCCGTGCAGCAAGGAGGGGCAGAGCTGCTTTGGGGAGGGCAGGAGGATGATTGCTTCCTCCAGCTCCCATGGACCTCCAAGCAAAGGGTGTACTTTCACATCCCTTGAAGAAGATTCAGGTCATAGTGTAAGACTAGGCAGACCCTGAAGTGCTTTAGGGCATGAAGGGCATCCACTTGGAACCAAAATCCCAACCAAAATGGCTTTTGGGAGGTGTTAAGGCAGGAGACAAAGGAGAGGCAGGATGGAGCCCATGGGTGGGAAGGTGCTCCCCAAGCACAGACTCAGCAGTGGGATCGTGGACAGGGGCACGGGGCTGAGCTGGGTTGCTGCCCCTCTGACCAAAACCCTCTGTGCCCCACGGTGCAGGTGCTGGTGTGATGGCCCAGGACATCTGCAGCTCCCCAGGGGATGGTGAGTACAGGGACAGGTCCTGTAAAGGGAGTTATGAGGGAGGGGAGGTGAGAAGGGAGAAGGGCTTTGTCCCCCTTTGTGCACCCCAGGAGAGGAAATTCTTCTCTGCTGAGATCCAAGCCATTGGCCAGCTCTGATGACAATAACACTCTCCCTGTCCATCCCTGTGCCATCTCTCCAGCTGATCTACCAGCTCCTGCCCTGTATGTGACCCCCACGGCTGCACAGGAGGGGGAAGAGGTTTATGTTCGGTGCCAAATTGTCTGGAAGTCTCCTGATACCCAAATCGTCTTCTGCAAGGACGGGGTGGAAGTGCACAACCTAAAAGCCCAACAGGGAAAAGGGACCTACCCCATGCTCTTCTCCATGACGAGCAGGAGCTCAGGGACATACACGTGTGGATACCAGCACAAGGACAAGAGCAACCGAGTGAGGAACTCGGCCCTCAGTGCTCCCCAGAACCTGAGTGTCACAGGTGAGTCGTGGCACTGGGGAACAGGCAGGACAATATCCCAGACTCCCCAGAGCCCATGTGAGGCAGGAGACCCTGCCCTTCCCCAGGACATGTCCCCAGGCAGTTGGGATGCTGGGGGTCAGTGGGCAGTTCAGCCCAGCCTTGGGCACCAGGGACACTCCTCCCAGTCCCAGGAGAGCATCCTGCTCCTCTCCTGCACCAGGACCATGGAAGGGGGAGAGTGGTGGTGCCACATCTAATGCTGAGCCACAGCTGGGCAGGGCATTCATTTATTGATCCCCACAGTTGATAGATGGTGGATCAGGAGGTGCCCACAGTGTCTCAGTCTGTGCAGTACCTGGGGGAGCTGCAGGCTCTCAGCCTGTGCCTTTCTCCTCCCAGGCAGC
>NW_020925734.1:0-1242 GCF_003984885.1 Neopelma chrysocephalum
GCTTCACAGCACAGCATTGTGTTCCACACAGGCTGACGGCATGCGGAGCCTGGCACAGAACCTCGCGGACCTACTGTGGGATACAGACGGAGAGCTGGTCTGGATGGCCCTCTCTGTATTGAACAATGATATCCAGGACAGAGACATCCCAATCTCCACCCCCACTGCCCTGCAGCTGGCAGAGATGCTCCAGCCACTCTTTGGCTACGTAAGGCTCTGTGCCCCCCATCACAGGCGCTGGCTGCTGCCAGGAAACTGTGGCCTGTGGATTTGCAGGCTTTGCTCCAGCACCCGGTAGGCCTGGAGCAGCCGGTGCTGAGGTCTTTTCCTCTTCCTTTCCATCAGGACAACATCCACGTGCAGGTGCTCTCCATTTCCCTCTTCCGCAAGGTGATGGAGTTGGGAGTGGATGAGAGTAAAGAACTCCTGAAGACACAAGTGGTCTACAGCCTGCTCCCACTTTTCTTCCACTGCCATAACGAGAACCAGGACGTGGCAGAAGTGAGAACTTGCAGGGTCTGGTGTCCCCGCGGCAGGGGGCTGGGCTGTCTCCTGCCCTGGCACCTCAAAGGCTTCAGTCTCCTGCTGGCCTTGGTCCAGGGACACGGGTCCTGTGCCCTGGGCTGCCATGCCATGTCCTGGTCTCTGTTGCTCTGCAGGCCTCTCGGGAAGCGCTGCTTCGTGCGGCGCGGTTGCTGAAGAGGAGGGATCTTGTCAAGCTGCTGAAGGCAGAGCAGCCTTGGAGGTTCAGTGAGTGCCTGGTAAGGACGACCCCAAACCCCAGTCCCCGATGCCCAGAGTGCGGGGCTGGCACTGTGCCCCTGCCCACCGCTGCAGCCGCCTGTGGGACAGCAGCCTGCGCCCCACCCGCTGCTGCCTTGCCTGGGCCGTGCGGGCAGGGGAGGCCAGTGCAGGGCGCAGGCAGCGCCCGGCCAAGGGGCAGAGCCCCAGCCAACCCTTCCCTCTGTGCCCTGCCTCTCTCTGCAGCTGAAAAAGGACCGGAACCAAGTGGTCCAGTACCTGCACCAGGCCCTGCCGCACCTGCGCAGCCCACAGCAGCCCCTGCGAGAGGCGGCCCTCAAGTTCATAGGTGAGCCACAAGGTCCCTCCCCGCCCCGCCGCAGCTCGGCCCCAGCCCCAGCTGCTGCAGCGGCAGCACCATGCGGCCCCGGCATGTGCTGGGGAGCCCCGGGTGCCCTGGCGGCTGCTGCCGCCCTGTGCCAGCCCAGCCCTGGGGCGTCC
>NW_020925735.1:0-787 GCF_003984885.1 Neopelma chrysocephalum
GTCAGCGTGTTCTTGGGCAGCACAACTGATCTCAGACCAGAGAGTTTCCCACATTTGCTTTGGCCCCTCTTTCCCCTGGTTTTGTTTTTTGTTCTTTGTTCATTCAGGGGGAAAAGGGGGAAGGGAGGCACGTGTTGATCCCTGGTTTTATCTGTTTACAAAAGGGAGTTGGGGCAGGGAGGAGAGATGAGGCAATTTCTGTCTTTGCTGTTGCTTTGAACTCTTCTGTTGATATTGTTGTTTTTGCTGCTATATTTCTCATCAGTAAGCTGCTATTTTTTTCACTTATACCTCCTTGTATTTTGTCTCCCTGTAGTGGTGGGGAATAAAAGGGGAGTGAGTTCATTTTATTGGAGTTCTCACCCCAATATGTGTCTTTAAACCAGGACAGGTTGCTCAAGGGCTCCCTGAAATTTGGCATCATCCACAAAGGACTTGAAATCCATTTTGTCCCATTTTACAGAGAGATAATAAAGATCTTCTATAGTGGTGTTCAAGGGCTGGTCACTGAGGGACTTCATCAGGAAGTTGCTGCCAAGAGGACTTTGTACTGTGGATTTTATTTGACACTCTTGTCCTAGTTAGAACGGCTGGGACCAATTCATCACTGGATGGGTGTAACCCAAAAATGTGTATTCTATAGCCTTCCATGCCATTTCCCAGAAACTGTTATCAATAGAGGCCTGCGAGGTAGGAAGATGTTCCTGTCCTCATACCCTTTTATGGAATTGCCCGCTCTGATACCCTTTTATGGAATTCCCCGCTCTGAGGGAAGGACTGAGCATCC
>NW_020925735.1:797-13290 GCF_003984885.1 Neopelma chrysocephalum
CCCCGCTCTGAGGGAAGGACTGAGCATCCTCATACCCTTTTATGGAACTCCCCACTCTGAGGGAGGGACTGAGCATTCCCGCCTGAACTGGAGAATATATAAACTGGGAGTTTCAGAACCTTTTTACCACTCGTGGGATCCAGAGGAAAGACTGCAGCTCACTGCTCTCAACCAGACTGAGACCACCACCCTCAACTGGACTGCAATCACCACTTTCTGACCAGACTGCAGCAGCTCTCCCACCAGCAGGTTTTTCCCCTCTCCCTTTACTTTGGACTCGGAGGGGGGGGGCAAGGAACACCACTTTTGTTCATGCCCCAGGGTGCTGGGTTATACATTTGGGTTTTGTGGGTTAAAACCAATTGTCTGTCTGTATAATCGTACTTATTGTATCATTTTAACAAATTGTTATTCTGACTTATAATCTCTCTTTTGAATTGAGTTCATTTCCCCTGCTGGTTAACTTTTAAACCAGCACAAGGGGAGAGACCAGAGGGGAACTTCTGGGAGAGATGTTTTGGGCTAAGCTTCATATTTTGGAGTATTTTTTAGGTGAATCTTAAGTTTTTGCAGTTGGGGAGGGGTTCCTCTCGCTACTTCTGAGGAGTTTTTTGCCTGAATCTCGGAGGTTTGGGTTTTTCTGGGCTGAATCTTGGTGTTTTGGAGGTTTTTATGATCACAGGATACCTGGAGAGTTCTAGAGATAGACTTGGGCAGGAGGAACCCCCAAGCCAACGCACTCAACCCTTGTTTTCTCCCCATCAGGATTTGTCCTTCCCAAAGCTTGGGCGGATGGAGGAGGAGGAGGCTGCGAGGAAGAGGAAGATGCCTTGGGCCCCCCAGGCAGGTGAGGAGGAAGTCAGTGGCCCTTTGGGCGGGTGTTGTGCTGGCTCTGGCAGCCGAGCATGGCCCCCGGCTGCAGGACAACCCCGCTGCCGCCGCCGTCCTGCCGGGGCCGGAGTTGGGGAGATGTCCTTGGCCTTCCCTGTGGGCCGGAGGCAAATCCCCTCCCTGTCCTTCTTGCTTCCTGCCCCAGGCCCCGAGCTGAGGACGGAGAGCCCGGAGGACAAATCCCCCTGTGAGAAGCTGGTGGGAGAGGCCGTTTTGAAGGGCTCCAAGGCGCAGGAAGGCAGCGGGGAGGAAAAGGGCCGGAGATCCCCCCACAGGAGGGGCTCCAAAGGCAGCCCAGGGTGCTCTGAGGAGGAAAGACCCAGCCTGTGCCGGGAAGGCGGCCGGAGCTTGAGGAGGAGCTCCGAGCTGGTGGTCCCTGAGCAGCCTCCCAGCAGGGAGAAACGCTTCAAGTGCTTGGAATGTGGGAAGAGCTTCAGGAAGAGCACCGAACTGATCCAGCACCAGCACATGCACACTGGGGAATGTCCCTACACGTGTGGGGAATGTGGGAAGAGCTTCAGGGACAGCTCTTACCTTCCCAAGCACCAGCGCATCCACACTGGGGAACGTCGCTACATGTGTGGGGAATGTGGCCAAAGCTTCAGGTACAGCTCCGACCTGATCCGGCACAAGCACATCCACACTGGGAAACGTCCGTATTTGTGTGGAGAATGTGGGAAAAGCTTCAGCCGGCGTACCCACCTGATCCGACACAAGCACATCCACACCAGGGAACAGCTCGCGAAGGAGGTGGGAGAGGGGGGCCTGTGCCGGGAAGGCGACTGTAGCTTGAGGCGGAGCTCCGACCTGGTGGTTCTTGAGCAGCCTCCCAGCAGGGAGAAGCCCTTTCAGTGCTTGGAATGTGGGAAGAGCTTCAGTGACAGCTCCACCCTCCACACCCACCAGCGCATCCACACTGGGGAACGGCCCTACAAGTGCTTGGAATGTGGGAAGAGGTTTCACACCAGCTCCAATCTCCTCCTGCATGAGCGGACGCACACGGATGAGAGGCCCTTCCGCTGCACCGACTGCGGGAAGGGCTTCAAGCACAACTCCACCCTCGTCACCCACCGGCGCATCCACACCGGGGAGAGGCCCTACAAGTGTGGGGAGTGTGGGAAGAGCTTCACCCAGAGCGGTAACTTGACCACACACCAACGGACCCACCAGTAAGAGAAGCCCTGCGAGTGCCCCGACTGCAGGAAGAGCTTTGGCCGCTCCTTCCACCCCGAATGAAGCCCCTGATGTTGAGGCAACCCCTGGAGTCCAGTGACTGTCAGTCCATCCCTTTGGACCAGAAAGATCCAGTCCCCTTTCCCAGGGGCAGGTTCTGCCAACAGAACCCTTCTTGGAGGGGGGTGTGGAGATTCCTGCCTTGGCTGGGGACCCCCCAAGGTCACTGCTGGAGGTTGAGAGCAGAGATCTCCCCCCGAGCGTTGGTCTGGGGGAGTTCCATCCATCTCTAATTAATGATTATTGCTTTTGTGCCAGCTTGAGTAGAATTGCTTCAACAATTGCTTTAGTGTAGAGCACTGTCCTGTCTTATCCTGTACTCCTGGTAGTTTTAGTTTCTATTGTGCAGTAAATAATTCTGATGAAGATCTTTTGTCTGATCTTTTGTAACCCTAAATAACTCATTTCTATCGATAGATCTGATTTGCCATCATTAAAAGGTGGGGACAAAAGTGGTTCAGTCACACCTCTGTAATTCCTCTAAACTGAAAGTGTTGGCCTAATCCAAGGCTGAGATTGGATCCAGCAGCCCCCAGCACCCCACAGGAAGTTGGGACCTCAGGGAGGCCAGCCCCCTTTCCTAATCCCCCTGTTCCCAAAGACTGCCATGGGATCATCAGACCCACCAGACCACCCCCCCTTTTCCACCCTTCTCCCTGTTCCTCCCACTCTCCCATTGTCCCCTCAATCCTCAATTTCCCCCGATCAGTTTTGGGGTCCCAACGTCTATTTTTTCCCCATCTCCCACCCCTTCCGCATCATTACCCCCCTCCCCAGCCCCCTCATGCTCAGTTTGGGGGTCCCACCCTCCCCTTTCCCCACTGTTCTGACCTCTCCCACCCATTTCCCATCATCCTCCAAACCTCAGAGCTCCACCCCCTCCACTTTCAGGGGTCCCACTCCCCTCCAACTCAGTTTGGGGTCCCACCACTCCTTTATCCCCTCTAACCCCCCTTTTCCCACCGACCGCCCCCTTCCCCCCCCCCCTGCTCACCCGAGAGCTCCTCGCCCGCAGCCGGGGGGGGCTCCCAGCACCACCAGTGCCCAGAGATGTCCACCCAGAAAAGGGGTTGGTTGGGGTCCTGGGTGGGCTTTGAGTGTGTTTGGGGGTCCTTGAGGGGCTGTGGGGAGATTCTAGGGAGGTCCCAGCACCTTTTGGGGTGAACTGGGTGCTTTATTGAGGGGCAGGTGCCCTCCCAAAGCTCCCCCAGAGTGGGTTGACACAGAGGGACACAGGGGGGTCCCCATTCCTGATCCATCCCAGAACCGGTTCTGCCCCCCCCAAACCCGGCTCCACCCCTCGGGATTCCCCCCAAGCCCCTCCCCCAGTGCCCCCCAATAACCAGGACTGGGGAGAACTGGGAAGTTTTACTGTGATCACTGGGAGCAGCTGGGTTGTGTCAGAATAAAAGCAGGGGTGAGGGGAACACACGACCCCCCCAAAATCCTCACGCGCCCGGGGAGGGACTGCGGCCCCGGCGGCTCAGGAGCTCTGTGGGGAGAGAAAGGGGGGTGACACCGGGGTGGGGGGTCCCCGGGGGGGCACAGATGCTCTGGGGGGGACACATGACCCCCTGGGACCCCCCTCACCTTCTGGCACAGGTAGAAGCCGAGCCCCAGCGCCAGGGAGACGAAGGCCAAGAGGAAGCCCCCGGCCCCTCCTTCGGAGCAATTCCTGAGGCTGCTGGAGCCCAGCAGGGCTGGGGCCACCGGCGGTGTCCGATCCCGGCAGGAAGCGGGGAGGGCCCGGCAGTGTCTAACAGAGATAAATCAAGGCACATCTCTCTCTTTCTTTTACCCCCTGGGCAGTGACCATCAAGAGGCGTCCCTGCTTCACAGCAGAAGCTCCACACACTTCAACAAAGTCTGTGGAAGAATCTGCTCTATGAAAGGTGGCCCTGGGCTTTTATACTTATTCAGTGATGGATGGCCAGCCACATATTGCCAGGCCAGTGAGCAGCTGATCTGTCAAACTCTGCTTCCAAAAGCAGGATGTGTATTGGAAGGTTGGGGAACCAGGCTGGGTTTGGCACAATTCAACACTAAACCAACCCCTTGGCACCAGCAGTAACTCCCCACAGAGAGCTTGCAGTGCTTGCATTCTCCCATCAGATTCTTTTCCAGGTAGAACATCCTGCTACAAGGAGTCTGTTACCACCTGCCCCAGAAAGGGAGGGTAACCCAGGTTCTTAAAAAATCTCTTGGGGTGGATTAGAGTGAAACGACACTGAATAATGAGTGTTTGAAAAAATATACATATGTAGGGTTTATTTTAGAACAATTTTGTTTCACAGGTAAACAGGTATGTTGCCATTTTGGGTGTTATCATCTCTATCTGTCATCTACAGCAATGTGGCATAAAGAGAACCTTTAGGGAAAATGCATAAGGGAGAGAAAGGAAAGACAGGATAAGGGTAAGGGAGAGTAAGGGAAAGCAAAGCTGAGAGTGGAAAGATGTCTATAGTCACTGCCCACGGGGTCCAGCGATGGAACTTGGGAGTTGCAGCTTCCATGTCTGTGAGTTGAAGTGGCGGCCTTGATCCATTGGGGGTGGGGGAGGGAAGCCCCCACACTCCAAGAAGTTATGAGTTATTATATCCATGGATGGTGTCCCGGGCCATGCCATGAACCCCCAACATCTCCTGGGCCTGTGCAGAGTTCCCATGAGGGGCCTGGGAAAAGGGTTTTTCCTGCCTTTCAGGATTGGTGGAGGGGGGATGGGCTTTGATGGGCCATCAGAGGTATAATGCAAAAGTCCTGCAGAAGCCTGCAAAAGTCCCTTGGCAATCCTAGAATGCATAAATCATGAACCATTTCAGTCTCTGACACCACCTCGTGATTTATGCATTCAATAATTTCTCTTCTTTTGTTGTTCACTGTGAATCTTCTTTGTGGGCGGTGCCTTTCATGTAGTGGACAGAGAGAAGAGTAAAGAAAAGGAAGAGAGAGCACAAATCTTTTCCCAATGCAATGCAATTCCCAGAAAAAAAACAAACCTTAGAGTAAAATAGTAAGCATATGGGACATAACAGGATCTCAATAGCTACCATCAAATTTCCTAACATTAACAAAGTTACAAACATCAGGATTTAATACTGACACAAATCTAATTTTCATTAGCCACTGTCTCCATCCCATGAGTAGTATTGTTCTATAATAATGTGTCTTGAAACTGGACCTGAAATTACACATCAGTTTTATGCAAATACATTGAGTTACTTGGGAGTTCGTAAAAGGCTTTCTTATATTATCTTCCGGTCACACTTTCTTTTCTTTTGTCTAGATTTAGTTTAATTTGTTAATATTTTGAGACATTTAGCCAAATATAAAATGTGATGCCTTCTGAGGCAGAGGGTTAATGCATCTAATACATATTTGTGTGGTTCCAAATATGCATAAATTCTTGTACCAACTCCCAGGCTAAATTTGGTGGAGTTTCTTGGTTCTCAATTGATTGAGACAGAATTACACATATCTAAAAGCTTCTCCCAAGCCAACTTGTTTTTCAATAAAAAGACAAAATAATCTTGACAAAAATTAAACTAGCAATACATAAAATGGCTTGTCTTACACAATCTTACCAGTGAGTTGCTCATGATAAAAACACAAATAAGTCAACAATTATTAATAAGCTGATCATACAAGTAATTTTGGGAGTAGAGGAGACACAAACACAATGTTTGTGGTAAATTTTACATATTGCAAAACTCCTGAGACAAAAATACACACAGACGTGCACATCACAAAGTTATTAAGATAAAAACACAAACACATGCAAACCATCAGTGCTGCAAAGAACAGTACAACTCTCCAGTTCTGTTGCTACTTCGTTTTCTCATGACATACTTGTAAACTGATAACTGAAGCAGCTGTGGGGCAGTTCTCTCTTCTGCCCATTGCAGCAATTGAAAGCTTTATCGCTCTCCTCTAATTCCATGAGGCACCACATGTCACAATGTCCCCTTGATTCCATGAGGTACCAGAGTGTCGCAATGATCCCTTAATTCCATGAGGTTCCACAGTGTCACAAGGGTCCCTTTAGCTCCATGGGGCTCTTTGACATCCCGTGACCTCACGGCTCTTTAGGAGCCCTGAGAACTTCAACAGGGGGAAGTGTCGGATTCTGCCCTGGGATGGGGCAACCCCGGATGGACGGACAGACTGGGAAGGAGAGGCTGGAAAGCAGTGCCGGGAAAGGGCCCTGGGGGTGCTGGTGGGTGGCCAGTTGGCCCTGAGTCAGCAGTGCCCTGGCAGCCAGGAGGGCCAAGCCTGTCCTGGGGGCATCAGGCCCAGCATGGCCGGGCCAGGGAGGGGATTGTCCCGCTCTGCTCTGCCCTGGGGCGGCCTCACCTGCACCATTGGGGCAGTTTGGGGGGACACAATGGAAGGGAGAGATTGAGCCATTAGAGAGTGTCCAAAGGAGGGCAAGGAAGATGGGGAAGGGCCTTGGGGGGAAGCCGTGTGAGGACACTGAGGGCACTTGGTGTGTTCAGCTGGAGAAGAGGAGACTGAGGGGAGACCTCACTGCAGGTACAACTTCCTGGAGAGGGACAGAGGAGGGGCAGGCCCTGAGCTCTGCTCTGTGGGGACCAGGGACAGGACTGAGGGAATGGCCTGGAGTTATGTCAGGTCAGGGTTAGGTTGGATCTTAGAAAAAGATTCTTCTCCCAGAGGGTGTTTGGGCACTGAACAGGCTCCCCAGGGCAGTGGGCACAGAACCAAGGCTGACAGAGCTCAAGGAGTGTTTGGATGATCCTCTCAGGCTCATGGTATGACTCTTGGGGATGCTCCTGTGCAGGGCTAAGGGTTGGACTGGATCATCCTTGTGGGTCCCGTCGAACTCATCCTATTCTGTCATTCTGTGATTATCAACCCTGTGTTCAGCACAAACCAAAACACAGCCCTGCACTGGCCACAGGCAAGAAATTTAACTGTACTCCCCCTGAAACCAGCACACCCTTTATGGGCTCTCACAGAAACATCCCATAGTCCATTTTCCACCTGGAACCAGGGACTCTGAGTTCCTGCTTCTCCAGCCCCCAGGGATGGTCTCCTTCTCTGCTCATTCCTCCACACTCTCTTCTCACTGATGGCATCTTAACGAGACGTCCCTGGAAATAATTTACTTTTAAGTCTTCAATTCTTTTGTGGTTAATTGGACAGATCTCAGAAGTGCATTCAAAGTGAATATCTTGTATTACTAAAACCATTAAAAAGATGTCTTTTTTGTGTCCTGTTTACCCTTTTCCTGTTTTAACATTGATATCAACAATCCCCAGTCGATTTTGGTCCCAAGTACTTGCTAATTCAGTCTGAATAGATAAGAATATCAAGACCCTTTATGTCTGACAATCCATCAGACTTTATCCCTATCCCACCCCACCATTCCCTCATCAAACCCCTGCGACTCAAAGCAGCCTGGGGCAAATCTGAGCTTCCTCCACTCAAGGCTGGACCTGCAGGTTTCAACTCCTTGGCACCAACTCCCACCTGCTTGGCTTGGAGAAAGAGCTGCCCGAGACACAGAGGGATGTTCATTTATTGCCAGCAAACAAACCCAGAGGAAGGCACAGCTCAGTAAAAACCAAAAGTCCTTCCCCTGCTGTATATTAAGTCCACATTGCCTCCACTGAAGTCCACATTCTGCAGTAGATAGTTTTAGACCAATGTCAAACACCTTCTGTGTCAAGCACAGGTCCCAAGATGCCCCAAACACTCCCTGCCCTGGATTCTGTCCATATTTGCCCTTTGCACACAGGGAGTCACACACTGAAGTCACAAGTTCCCTCGATCCACAGAAGGAGGAAAAGAGAAAGTGAATGAATTTCTGTGTCGTGCAGAGATAAATCTACATTTATTCCAATAATCTGGGGTTACAGAAACATTATCAAACACATTCTGCAGCATCTGTTCACTTGGGAAACATCTGGATGGATGGCCAGGCCCAAGGAGTGGTCAGATCTATTTGAGAAACTTTCATCTGGTCAGTCCCATCCCCCTGTCCATTGTTGGATGTCACTCAGGAGCCCAACTCTTGGCTACCTGTGCATCTCCAGGATGGACTTTCACAGCCAACCTCTCTGCCCGGGTGGCAGGAGGGCCTACCCTGATAAGGCCTAAAATGCCATCAGAGAATGCCAACAGTGCCAGCTCTCATGCAAGCTGTCTGTGAGAGCTGAGAGTTACTGGTGGCACCATGGGAATGGTTTTGGTGTTGAATGATGCTCAAACCAGCCTGGTTCACCCAACTCCAAACACACATCCTGCTTTTGGAAGTTGGATGGGACAGAGAAGCTGGTAACTGGCCTGTACATTTGTGAGGAGCAGTCAATCCCTTCCTACTCGAGAAGTCCAGTCCCCTTTCATCCAGGCAGGTTCTTCTAACACAGCCCTTCTTGGGGTAGATGTGTGGAGATTCCTGCCTTGGGTGGGGACGCCCTCCAAGGACACTCCTCAAGGCTGAGCAAAAGAAATCTCCCTCTGACCGTTGGTCTGGGCGAGTTACATCAGATCTCTACTAAATAATTATTTCTTTTGGCTAGTTTTAATATAATTGTTTCAATAATTGCTTCAATATAGTGCACTATCCTATCTTATACTATACTACTTGTAGTTTTAGCCTTTGTATTGTGTAGTAAATAATTCTGATTAAGATCTTTAGTCTGATAATTTCATGGAATCATAAAATCAGCTGGGTTGGAAGGGACCTCTGAGATCATCAAGTCCAACCCTTGATCCACCACTGCCATGGTTACTAGACCATGGCAGTAAGTGCCACATCCAGTCTCATCTTAAAAAAATTTATAAGAATAAATGATTCATTTTATATAAATATTCTCATTTGGCCAATCATTAAAACCTGTGGGACAAAAGTGGTTCAATCACACTTCCGTAATTCCTCAAATTTAATTTGTTGACAAAATCTGAGGCAAAGATTGGATCCCTTATTCCTTGAGGCTTCGCAGTGCCACAATGGCTCCTTGATTCCATGAGGTTGCACTGTTTCCCAGTGTTCTTTGGCTCCCTAAGGCCCTGCAGTGTCACAATGGCCCACTGATTCCATCATTTTCCCCAGTGTTACAATGGACCCCTGATTCCATGAGATTCCACAATGTCCCATTGGTTCCCTTTGGTTCCAAAAGGTTCTGGGATGTCACACTGGCCCCTTGATTCCCTGATGTTCCACAGAGTCCCGGGGTCCCTTTGATTCCATGAGGTTCCGCAGTGTCCCATGTTTCCTTTGGTTCCAGGAGGTCCCAGTGTATTCCAATGGCCCCTGGATTCCATGAGATTCCACAGTGTCCTGGGGTTCCCTTGTCTCCCTGAGTTTTGGCAGTGTCCGGGGTCCCTTTGTTCCCAGGAGGTTCCTTTGTTTCCATCAGGCCCTGCCACGTCCCAGACTCCCTTGGGTTCCATGAGGTTCTTCAGGGTCACAATGTCCCCTTTATTCCATGAGGTTTCTCCATGTCCCAGGGTTCCTTTGGTTCCATGGGGTTCCACAGTGCCAAAACTCCCTGCTTCTTATCCTTCCAACATTTGTGGGCCCATTCTACCCCTGCCTGGGATGGAGCACCATTGTGTTTCTGCAGGAATGGATCCATGGCCATCCTGTCACTGCACCAATTGAATGCTGCACAAACGTCACTGCAGGCCCGACCCTGGATGCAGGAACAGTCTGGGAACTACAGGCCTGCTCCCATTCAGCAGAGCCAGTCGGGGTCACAAAGAGCACAAGTGATTGACTGCAACCCCTGCAGTTCTCTGGCATTGCTGGGCACAAATGCAGGAACTCCCAGGAGCTCTGCAGAGCCCTGACAGTGCCACTGCAATCCCAAGCTGCATTGCCCGGGTCAACACTCAGCACAGCCAAGGCCACAACCCTTCCTGAAAGGTGTCCCTTGTGGGCAGGGCCAGGGGGACAAACCCCTCCATCTGTCCCTGCACATGTTTTGTCCAATTCTCATCCCCCACTTAGGGACAAAGTCAGCCTACATTGTGTGTTTAGCTTTCCATTTTCTTCACTCTTTTGTGCTTCCAACACACACACCCCCCCAGTCTGGGCAGAGTCTGGCCCCCCAAAGAACACAAGACCTGACTATTTGTGGCTCCCGCTGCAGTGGCTTGGAACTGCAGTGAACTTGGAACACAATCTGTGCCAGGAGCAGAGAGGTCCCTCCCCACAGAACTTCTAGGCAATGGAGTTATAGGAAAACAGGACAGGCTGTGGGGATCAGTTGTAGGGCACAGCCAGGGACATGTCTTGAGCATCCTCCTGTTTACCAGGACCAGTTTTTTCATTCCCTTTTCCCTCTGTTTTCTCATGCTTGTTCCTCCACAAACCGCTGTGATCCCACCCTTCCCCTTCCTTTGTTTCTTTCCCAGACATCCCATGACAAGTCTTCCTCAGTCTCCAAATGTGCTTTGTTGTTGCCCATCATAAGTCTCAGACTCTCAGCATGAAAACCCCACCCACATTTGTGAGGTCATCCTGGGAGGTTCTGCCATTGACCCACTTGGTGAAGCCCCTTCACACAGATATTTTGGAAGTGTCTTTGAATTATTTTTTTACCTTTTGGGCTTAGAAGGGTTTGTCCAAAAACATGGCAATTCATGTCCTCAGAAATGGCAATTCTTTGGAGAAGGACTTTGGGACTGAAAGAATCCCAGAATGGTTTGGGTTGGAAGGGAGATAAAAGGACATCTTGTCCAAGCCACTGGACATGGACAGTGATATCTTTCACTAATTCAGGTTACTCACAGCCCCTGACCTTGGACAAATCCAGGGATGGGACATCCAGTTTTCTGGGAACCTGTCTGAGTTCTTGCCACCCTCATTGTTAAATATTTCTTCCTATTATCAATATAAGATTCCAGTCTTTCAGTTCAAAGCCATTGCCCTGTGTTCTACCGCTACAGGCCTTGGTAAAATGTATGACTGTGATTTCCTTGGACTGTGAGCACCATGTGTTCATGTGCAAACACATTGGAGAGTACCCAGGGATCTCCCAAGAAAAGGTTTGGAGGCCTCAAGCCCATGACCACTCTGTAGGGACAAAGGAGTTCTGGGTGCCATGGTGTGGAGACTGAGGACAGTACAGGAGTAGCCAGAGAGGGTTTGAAAGGTGGTTTCAGAGATGAAGGATCCTTTTGTCATTGCGGGAAACAGCATGAAAAAGAAAGAAATAATGCCAAGTTCAGCTGGAGAGGTCCAGACTGGAAACAAAGAGAAAAGAGTTTCACTGTGAGGGCAGTGGTGTGGTGCAACACGTCACCCAGGAGGAGTGTGGATGAGCCCAAGGCTTTGTGTGTGCAGGAAGAGCCAGGGAGGACGCAGAGATGTCAGTGCAGGAAGGCGCCAGCCAGGTGGGGCAGCCGGGGGGATGCCGACAGCCTGCAGGGAAAGGGGCAGGGCATGGACACCGTAGGACAGCCTGGGCTGGAGAGGAGAGAGGGATGGGGAGAAGCTGAAAGGCCCTGCCAGAGCCACCTTCTGCAGGCCTTTGGCCATGGCTGCTGTCTGTGCCCCTGATGCCAGGAGGAGACAAGTGGCCCTTGCAGCCCTGGGGCCTCATGGCCTCCTTGTCCCTGCTCAGCAGCCTGGCAGGTGCCAACCCATGGTCCTGCCCTTGGCATTGCACATCCCACATCCCAGTGCCCCAGCAAGAGCCCTGAGGAATGAGGCAGGGACAGGATCTGCCTTCCCAGAGGCTGCAGGTCAGGGCTTGGTCCTCTGGATTAAAGAAACAAGTCAAAGTTTATTCAGCATCAGAGCCACCTTTCCCTTGCTTGTCCATCCTTGTCATCACTGTCTGCAGTTTTCTGCTCTAACTGGAACCTGGGGATATGTTCTCAGTTGTGTCCCTCAGTGAGACTCATTAGCACTACAAGAAACTTGAGTGTTTCAGTCTCACTTTGACTTCTTGAGAAGTTGTTTGAACTTCCTCCCAGGGACTGAGTCTCATGTAAACAACACCAAACCCCCCGAGGGTCATGAAATGCCTGGGGCTGTTGCTGTGCTGCTGAGCTGGGCCGGGCTCCTGGCACACAGGGAGCTCCTGGCAAGCAAGAAGAGCTTCAAAGAGACAGCTCTGCTGGTGAGCAGCTCCTCTGCACAGCCCAGCAGGGCTGAGGGCACTGCCTGCAGCACCCAGGGCACAGGAGAGAAGGCAGAGAGATGAGAGGCAGCCTGGGCTGGGAGGTGACTGAGCTCTCACTACACGAGAAACCTTCCCAGGATTTGAAGGAAGAATTCTCTGGCTGTAGGAAAGTTCAACTTGCCTTCCTGGAGGCATCTCCTAAAGCTGCCACATCCCACAGCTTCCAGGATCTTTCAGCAGGACTCTCCCAGTTGCTGCAGTGCAGAGGAAGT